>NW_024080669.1:3395548-3639379 GCF_003009895.1 Hyaena hyaena | reverse complement strand
ACTTGTGGGGATGAGCACTGAGTGTTATGTGGAAACTAATTTGACAATAAACTATTTGTAAAAAAAATAAAAAAAAATAAAATAGAGAAAAAAAAAAAAAAAAGACCTACGTGTGAGACCTGAAACCATAAAACTCCTAAAAGAAATCATAGACTGTAAACTCAAGGATAACAGCCTTAGTAATATTTTCCTGCAGTTAAAAATGGGCAGAGGACCTGAAAAGACACTTTCCAAGAAAGAGACCTACAGATACATGAAAAGATATTCAACATCACTAATCATCAGGGAAACACAAATCAAAACCACAATGAGGTATCATCTTACACCACTCAGATATAACAAGTGTAAAACCAGGATGCAGAGAAAAGGGAATGCTTAAGCACTGTTCATGAGAATGTAAACCAGTACAGCCAACTCTGGAAAACAGTATGGAGGTTCCTCAAAAAGCTAAAAATAGAAATACCATGCAATCCAGCAATTCCACTTTTGGGTATTTACACAAAGAAAACAAAAGCACTAATTCAAAAAGATATATGTACCACTATGCTTACTGCAACATTATTTACAATAGCCAAGATATGGAAGCAACGCAAATGTCTATCAACAGATGAATGAAAGAAGATGTGGTGTATAAATACAATGGAATACTACTCAATCAAAAAAAAAAAAAAAGAACAAAATCTTGCCACTTGACAACATGGATGCATCTAGAGGGTATTATGCTGAGTGAAATAAGGCAGACAGAAAAAGACAAATACCCTATGATTTCACTCACACGTGGAATCTAAAAAACAAAGCAAACAAATGAGCAAACAACAACAATAAAAACAGAAATACATCAGTAAATGTAGAGAACTGGTAGTTGCCAGGGAGGGAAGGGGGTAGATGGCTAGGCGAAATAGGTGAAAAGGATTTAAGAGGTATCAATGTCCAACTATAAAATAAATAAGTCATGGGATGAAAAGTACAACATAAGGAATACAGTCAATGATATTACAACTTTGTATTAATGATCACATGGTAACTACACATATTGTGGTAAACGTTTTCTAATAGTTTCAGAAAATTATCTGGTACAAAAATGCCATAAAGATACTTTATATCCCTGATTATTTATTGGTAACGGGAAAGCCTTATGATCTACAGATTCAACATTAAAATGATGAATAGAAGAGTTACAGAAGAAAACAGCAGCAGAAACTGGTTAAGATGGATGCTCACACCCACACAACAGAAGCCATATGGGTGGAGCTGCTCTCTTCATGTGGCCTATGGTCATTTATTTCTCCACTCACAAGCGGCTCCTAACATAATCTGTTAAGTCTCTTTCCAACCCCCAACACCCTGGTTGGTCAGCATTTGTCTGCAGGCTGAAATGGTATCTCATATCCCTTTCTCTTAATACAGAGCAGCAGACTTTAATCTGAACCATGTGTCTGTCTTCTAGAGATGGTTTAAATACCAGAGCTTTACTATCAATCTTGAGGCTTGAAATTCTTTGGTCTAGGCGAGATCAGGGGCCTGGGGCTATACAGGGTAGTGACGGCGTATCCCTAAAAGTAAGTAGATCATCAATGGGGTATGTCTATGTGGTAAGGGAGAAACAGGAAAGAATGAGTGGCACTAATTTAAAAATCAGGACAACTGCAACAGGAAATTTTCTTATTTGGTTCACCACTTTAGAGCCAATACCCTCGACTTGTTTTTGGCTGACCAAGGAAGCAGCAATGCAAAGCAGATGTAAACAGATTAGCCTGCAGCCTGTTCCAATGTTCACAATGCCTGTTACGGTAACACAGTGAAGCTAAAATTGACAGCCAACTCCTGCAAGCGTTACTTGGGCTTCACTTCCTTGTTGTTATAAGTAAACTGCTCAGAAGTAGGAGCCAAAGGGACAAAGTGGGAAAAACTTACTTATCCTAAATAAACAACCTCACCAGAAAACACGGTGACAAAATTCTTCATGTTTTAACATACAAAAGCTGAGAACTCATAATCCTAATCCCGCACTTGGAATTACACAACACACAAAGACCAAGAAGAGAAATAATTTTGGCCCTTGATTAATTTCCCAGTGGACCAAGGGGAAGGGTAGTGTGGAGGAGACCAGCTGTCAGGTATTCTTGCTAGAAATGACTCAAAGAACCAAAGATCCAACACCCCAGGAAGAACACTGTACCAACAACATTTAGACCATTATATGGACTGTGAAAATGGAACATGGCACAGAAAAGGAACTAATTTGCTTTCCCTATACCATACCACCAGCCTAGAAATCACGTGACCCGAAAGCGTTATTTGGAATTGCGCAAAACAAGAGTCAACTGTGTGAATCTCAGAATTACAGTAGTGAGGAAGGATGAGTTTCGAAGTTCCCAGGAGTCACAATATTAGCTCACTCTTAAAAATGGGTCTTGGGAAGTCCTCAGTGTTTAGCAATCACTCCAACCCCTGGCTGAACTTTCTGACTAGGAGCTAACAGAGAAGTGATGCCAAAAACTACTGACTCACAGCCTGAGCATTTTATACACAAGAGAAATTCCTTTATGGGGAATAAAAAAATCAAGTAATCAGCTTTTTTTTTTTTTTTTTTTTTGGTGGTGGGAGGGGGATATTGGGTTTAGTTTAAGAGACTAGGGAAGGTCAGATCAGAGGAGGGAGAGGGTAATATTCATGAGATGAAAATGTATTACGGCAACAGTACAGTCCTCTTTTGTTGCCAGTGCTGCTATTATGTTGTATATGGGACTGCCCTGTACGGATCTGCCACTTCATCTTACCGATCTTCTGACCCTCCCCAGCTCCTAGCACTATTTATTTATATAGCACAATACGATCTCTGTGGAAGATGAAAGTTTAAAAACAAAAAGGCTGGACCAGCATTACACTGGCATTTTCAATGAATGACTTACTTATGAATCAGTCTCTCCCCAAAGCTTTAAAATACCTAAGCAGTTAGGATCACTGAACTCAGCTAATTTTAAGTGAGATAATAAACCAATCCTCCCCCTTCTGTTATAGATAACACTACCCCAACGCGTCTCATAAAAAACAATAGCTCTCCCCAACACAGGATCTTTTCAACAAACTCAGTATTGAGTAGATACATAAAGGAAAGGGCTATAATAAGATACTTTATGTAAGACCTGCTAACAATATTCATTGGAATTTCTGAATACATTAAATACATACTATTATAGTCCTAATTCTAAATCTTATCACTCAGAACAATGAAAATTCAATCATTCAGTCAGGTAAGTTTCCAATATTGACAGGTGAGCATTCTACACAAAATTTTATTTTATTTTATTTTATTTTATTTTATTTTATTTTATTTATTTTATTTATTTTATTTTATTTTATTTTATTTTATTTTATTTTATTTTATTTTATTTTAATGTTTTTTATTTATTTCTAGGAGAGAGAGAGACAGAGTGAACAGGGGAGGGTCAGAGAGAGAGGGAGTCACAGACTGAAACAGGCTCCAGGCTCTGAGCTGGCAGTCAGCACAGAGCCCAATGTGGGGCCCGAACCCACGAACCGCGAGATCATGACCTAAGCGAAAGTCGGACGCTTAACCGACTAAGCCACCCAGGCGCCCCATCTACACAAAATTTTAGTGTGCCTTTTACAGACCATGACGAATCAAAGTCCCCTTAAATACTCAACTAGAGGTACCACTTGGAAAAATAAATAACCTGCCTAAAGGGTAATGTGCAAATGTGTAACAGGAGCAGGGTACTCCCCAAACTTATGAGGAACCACTAATGAGTTCTTGGCACAAGGTGAACAAAATACGTGGCCCTTACCCTCATGAAGCAGTCAGTCCTGTGGGGAGACACATGACATAATTACACACCTAACCATATAACTGTAAGCACAGAACGAGTTTTAGGGGAAAGTTCAGGGGCAAGTGGTATATAACAGAGAAAAGAGGCCTTCCTGAAGGAGAGTCTATCAAGAGTTTACCGAATCCTTCCATTTGATCCCCAAACCCCAAGAAGTTATATTTGGACTAAAACGTAAAGAAAACTGTAACCTACTTCACCGTATAGGTATCCAGTATTTTCTAACTTTTTGACTCACAAACTCCCTTCAAAGGAATATATTATCTTAAAAACATCCCAGGAAAGACATTTAAAAAATAATTTTCTCATTTTTGCATGATTTATAATAAAGAAATAACTTTAAGTATTTTGTTTTTATATTAGTACATTATTAAATCTGTTTTATTTTATTTTATTTTTTTTAAATATTTTTATTTATTTCTAGGAGAGAGAGAGAGAGACAGCGTGAGCAGGGGAGGGTCAGAGAGAGAGGGAGTCACAGACTGAAACAGGCTCCAGGCTCTGAGCTGGCAGTCAGCACAGAGCCCGACGCGGGGCTCGAACCCACGAACCGCGAGATCGTGACCCAAGCGAAAGTCGGACGCTTAACCGACTAAGCCACCCAGGCGCCCCTCACTGCTTAAAATTTTAAACACAAATTAAAAACTGTAAGCAGTCGGTCACATAAAATGACTCAAGTTCCATTGCTTCATCTCACAATCACTGACTATCATCACTTCCTTCAATATACTGTTTTAATCCAGGCGTACGTACTCNGTACTGAACGGTGTTTGTTCTCTGGTTGGTTGCCCTGAGGAACAGGGAAAAGAAGGGCAACTTCTATTTCTCTTGCTATTAAAGGGAAGTAAATGGCAGTCAACCCACTTTATTAATTTAAAAGATTCATTTATTTTATTTTATTTTATTTTATTTTTTTTAAATATTTTTTTTTATTTATTTCTAGGAGAGAGAGAGAGAGACAGCGTGAGCAGGGGAGGGTCAGTGAGAGAGGGAGTCACAGACTGAAACAGGCTCCAGGCTCTGAGCTGGCAGTCAGCACAGAGCCCGACGCGGGGCTCGAACCCACGAACCGCGAGATCATGACCTGAGCGAAAGTCGGACGTTTAACCGACTAAGCCACCCAGGCGCCCCTATTAAATCTGTTTTAAAACTTCATTTTAAGTAACACTTATATTTAACAAATCATCAACAAAATCAAATGGTAACTGACTGAATGGGAGAAAATATTTTAAGTCATATATCTGATAATACATATATATCTAAGATATATAAAGAACTCATAGGACTCGAGTAAATCCAACTAAAAACACAATAGAGTAAAAAAAAAATGAGTAGAAGATCTGAATAGACATTTTTCCAAAGAAGACCTAAGATAGCCAACAGGTACTTGAAAACATGCTCAACATCACCAATCATCAGGAAAATGTGAATCAAAACCACAATGAGATATCACTTCACACTTGTTAGAATGGCTAGTAGCGAAAAGACAAGAAATAACAGGTGTTGGTGAGGATGTGGAGAAAAGGGAACCCCCAGTACACTGCTGGCAGGAATGTAAATTAGTGCAGCCACCATGGAAAACAGTATGGAGGGTCCTCAAAAAATTAAAAATAGTAACACTATATATGGCCCACAGTTAGTCCACTTCTGGGTACTTATCTGAAGAAAAATGCAAACATTAATTCAGATAGATATATGCATCCTTGTGTTCACTGCAGCATTATTTTCAATAGGCAAGGAAACAACCTGTCAATGGATGAATAAAGAATATATATATATGTGTGTGTATGTATGTATATACATATGTATGGGTGTGTATGTATGTATGCAGTACACACACACACACACACATACTGCAATATTACTCAACCATAACAGAGAATGAAATCTTCCCATTCAAAACTACACGCATGGACCTGGAAAGTATTGTGCTAAGTGCAATAAGTCTCAGACAGAGAAAGACAAATACCTTATGGTTTCATTTACATGTTGAATCTTTAAAAAACCAATAACAAGCTCACAGATATAGAGAAGAGACTGTTGGTGGTCAGAGGGAGGGGGAAATGGGGACTGCATGAAATGGGTGACAGGGGTCAAAAGGTACAAACCTCCAGTTATAAAATAAATCATGAGGATATAATATACAGCATGGTGACTATAGTAATACTGTATTGTATATTTGAAAGTTGCTGAGAAAGTAGATCTTAAAAAGTCCTCATCACAAGAAAAAAATTATTTTGTAATTATATAAATGATGACATTAGCTAAACTTACTGTGGTGATCATTTCACAATATAGACACATACTGAATCATTCTACTGTACACCTGAAACTAATATAATGTTATATGCCAAGCATACTTCTATTTTTTAAAAAAATCATTATAAATATTAAGAGAAACTTTTCCCATTTTATAAGTGACCCACTAATGTATTTAAATTAAAAGTATTAATTTAAAATTGTTATGTCATATTTAGTTGGAAAGCCACAAACACGTCTTGAGATTATAACATCTGAAACAGCCAAAAACTTTTCATGACCTGGTATTTGAAATGCTTACATTTTTGAAGCAAAAGAACAAACTTGTCTGAATCATTTTCATGTTTTGCTTGCAAGTGGCAAAACGGGTAAGCAAGCTTAGTACCTCTGTGCAAATAATCCACTATGATAGTCTCTCTATACTGGGATAGTCTCTCTTCCCATTAAAGCAAACTGGATATTGCATTGTGCATGTGTATGTATATTTGTGTGTGTGTGTCAAATTGTGGGTTTTGACGTCCTAGAAAGAGCTCGATGTGCTATAGAACAGTGATCAAATGAAGGCAATTCATGCATTTGGTAAAGTTTGTCTCAAAGCACTGCTGAATTACTACTCTTCTTTTCATTAACTGAATTTTGACATCAGTGTTCCTTATGCTTTATACTGTCCAGTGGTCCATTATAGAGGTAAATTTAATAAAATATGATGAAAAACTGCATCCTGGTCACAACTACCACGGTAGCCAACTATTCACCTAAGCAGTAAACAGACTGACTGAGTTATAAGCATGCTCATTAGCTCCCCACTAGCAGGCAGACCCACTTGATTTACTTTCAGAGGCTCTCCAACTATTTCATTGAAGGAGGGTGAGGACTCCTAAATCATTACTTGATTTACTTCTAATTATCCCCCAAATGATTTGCAATTAGCAAAAGTTTATGTAAGAGGAACCGGTAGTTGGGGAAGAAATTCTTTATTCTCAGGTTTCTTGAACTAGCCTATGTTTATATACCCCCAGGCATAATGCTGCAGTGTGCCCAGAGTTACGTGAAAGCATAGGCTAAATAAAACACATCTTCCCGAAATAGTAAGTTTTTCTCTGTTAAAGTTGAATAATTTTAATATTAAAACAAACGTAGTGTGACATTGAGGAGAAAACAAAATGTGCATCAATTTAAAATAAAGCAAGTGATTTAAAAAGTGAACCATTCCAGGCGAGGTCGTCAATCCCACACTTGCCCCCCACCCAGTGTGAGTTCACCCTCCATGTTAGGGAAACCACAGCGGGAGAATCGGAGAAACCATGCTTCCGTAAGGGTAGCGCAGCTATTTGTGAATGAGGCCTTGTAAGTAGAACATTTTCTTGGTCTTAGCAGGATGCAATCACTTCTCAAGATTAAAAAGACCTCTTGGAGGTAACCTGGAACCATGATTAACAAAACTCTGTTCATTTGAATTTTCACTTTAGAATTTTTTCATACAAAATAAATCAACTGTGTGTCCTTAAAATGCCTTCTGAATGAAGGTGTGTCTATTTTTCGTTTCCATAACCTCCAGTCTTAGGAACAGGATTCAGAAGAGATCGTTTGTCAAACTGTATTTTCCCAGGGGTCAACATACATGTAAGTTGTTAGCACCTTTTAGTTGAGGGTCACACATCATTTCAGAGGGAGAGCAGGCACTGAGGCATTACAATTCCCAGGTTCTATTACGACATGAATTCAGGAAAGTCACAAGGCCTCACAGGGTCTTAGTTCATTCCCCGCCAACCAGGGAGGTGCACTGAAAGACTCCCTAAATAAAGGCGTTACGTCCATGATATGAACTCTGTGACTGCCGTGATGAATACTGAGAACTACTTCCCGTGCGCCGTCAGACCAGCAACCACCGCACTGCGGAAGTGTTCTCAGAAGCCCAAGGGTCACAGCCTTTTTCCCCTATATGACTGTGTCTCAGCAGATTCATACTGAAGGGGAAAGGTCAATGGATTTATGGAATGTTGAGGTTTCTCACTTTTAAAAGATGAAACGGACTGGATCTCAACTGCATTAAGGTCAAAAATTTCCACAGTACCTTAAATCCATGCACTCAGGAAATTCTTTCCAAAACTTTGCTTTGCTGTAGTTGTACTTCACATCTCTGCTGTCTACTGACTGCCAACTAAAACAATAACACCGGAGTGGAAACTATCTCATGGAGACCATTCCGGGAGTCGACATTTAAAGAGAAAAGTTTCCAACTTCCTTAGGTTAAAAAAAAAAAAA
Organism: Hyaena hyaena; assembly: GCF_003009895.1. Classification (NCBI taxonomy): domain Eukaryota; kingdom Metazoa; phylum Chordata; class Mammalia; order Carnivora; family Hyaenidae; genus Hyaena; species Hyaena hyaena. Next base: position 3,631,007 of record NW_024080669.1, on the reverse strand, counting down.
AAAAAGTTTCCACAATTTTCAAAACATTCTCATAACATCTGAGTATTTCAAATAACTTTGCTTCAGGGAGTAAGCCAGTCACATTTCGGTCTTTTCGTAGGCAATCTCTCACAAATGTGGAAATTACTCTATTTGGTCTTTGGGGACAAGGATTAAAATTGCTTTCAAATAGCACTACATTTAAGACAACACCTTTTCCCTTTGATAGCTTAATATACTCCGTCAGGAAGAAAATCTGATTTCTGGATTTCCACACACGTCTTTGACTGGAAGTTCCTTCTTCCCGGCCCAGATGTGTGAGTCGTCGCCCACCCACAGAGAGTCTTCGTTGGCTCCTCTTGTATTTGTTGTGCTTGTCTTCCTCTTCATGTCCACTGTCAATACCGTGGTGCAGGATTTCACCATTTCATAGCCTCTTAACGGATCTTCCTATGCTCTTCCGTCCCTTCGCCCTGCTCTTGCCTTTCTCCTTACCCATCCTGACTCCGACTTATTAAGCCTGGTATTCAAACAGTCTGACAGTCTGGGGTAAATAAACACCTCTCTCTCCCGCCTTCTCAGGCAGGACTCCCCTGCTTTATCTCTTTTGCAAATATGACCCATCCGTTCTACTGCTGCCCATACTCGCCCAGCCCCGCTTCCAGCTGTCACCAAAACACGGCCCCCAGTCCTCAGCATGAGGGTGAGGCTCCAGGTGGACCGGCCGCCGCCCGCTCTCTTACCCACCTCCTTCCACATCCCGCCTGTGGCCATCTGCAGCCACACTAGCTTTTCTCCCACCTCGTCAAATATGTTAGATTCCCCTCGCTCAGGCCTTTGCACTGTTCTTCCTTCTGCCTGGAAGGCCCTGACCACCCTGGTTAAAAGCACCTGCTCTCCCACCAAGTCAGTCTTGCACACTCTTGATTTGATCCTTTTCACAGTCCTTACGAGGGCTTCCCTGTGTACGTGTTCACTGCCTACCTCCCCCAGCACAATGTCAGTTCCAAGGAACGACGCGACCTGCTGCTGGGTCCCCAGTGCGCAGATCAGGGCCTGCACGTGGCAGGTGCTTCGTTACCGTTCGCTGACAGATAATCCTACTGGACGTCTCTCTTCCACACCTACACTTAAAGACTGCTATTCATCCTTTACACTCACCTCAAATGCTATGTCCTCAATAGGACATTTATGTTTTTGTCACCACTGTCTAAAGTTCAGGTCAACAAAGTTTTGAGGACCTACTATAGGACAGGCACATGCTAGGCACTGGAGGGAGGGTGTGGTTTCCATCAACAGGATATGGGTAGAGTCCCTGTGGTATTTACAGTCGAATGGAACTTTACAAACTAGAGTGGTTTTTTTCATCCTCTAAACTTCTGTGGTAATTAGATTGTACAATTAATGGGACAATGAATCATGGCGTGCCTTGTAATGTCTCTTCTATTGTCTCAAATTATAATTGGGTAGCTGTTGGACACACTGTCACGCAGCGAGGCAGGCTATATGCTGAGAGAGCCGTGTTGCGCTCCGCCCGCCCCATCTCATTTGCTCTTCTGTGGGTCCTCACGTGTCTATGACATGAAAAGTCAAAGATTAGAGGCCAAGAATCCCATTTATTCCCAGTGCTAGCCTCTCTACATGAAAGAGATTTGCATGAGTGCTCTTTATAAGCAATTCAAACTTATGGAAAGTTAAAGGTGTATCTTTTGAAGACTCTAATGTTTTCTAAATGAGCTATATTTGCATGACAAATATGACAAAATTAAATGATACATGTGAAAATGCTTTGTAAAGTACCAGGTACATATACACACAGACAACATAATACATATGTACACATACGCATGAAACACACGTACATAAATGTAATCTTGATTTACAGATTTAACTTTCCAGAAGTCTAGGCATTTACTGCACAGACAGTGCATTCTCTAGGACAGGAGTCATGTCTTACGCTTCCTTTCTCTCTTCCATGACACCTGAGCAAAGAGCCTCTGTGAACGAGAGATACGTTTTCAGATGACCTCTACACAGTTTTAGTTCTACACTTGGCAAGTTTGCCTTTCAGAAATAAAACTCTTTGTTCTGAAAACGGCCAGTGTTTATTCTGGATTACTAACAATAGAAACATCTTCTCACCAACTCTACAGAAGACAGGTTTGCTGGGGTGCCTGGGTGGCTCAGTCAGTTAAGCGTTCAACTTCGGCTCAGGTCATGATCTCACGGTTTGTGGGTTCAAGCCCCGCTTCAGGCTCTGTGCTGACAGCTAGCTTGGAGCCTGGAGCTTGTTTTCAGATTCTGTATCTCCCTCTTTCTCTGACCCTCCCCTGCTCACACAGTGTGTGTGTCTCTCTCTCAGAAATAAATAAAAATTTAAAAATTAAAAAAAAAAAAGAAGAAGACAGGTTTGCTATTGCCATTAAGAAGAATTCTAATCTAATTCTAAAACATCAGAAGGAGGGGCTCCTGGGTGGCTCAGTCAGTTGAGTGGCCAACTCTTGATATCAGCTCAGGTCATGATCTTGCAGCTGTGTGTGGTATTGAGGCCTGTGCCTGGCTCTGCACTGAGCATGGAGCCTGCCTGGGATCTTCTCCCTTGCTGTCTGCCCCTTCCCCACTCCGGTTTCTCTCTCTCTCTCTCAAAATAAAATAAACTTAAAAAAAAAAAAAGGTTCTCTTTCCCTCTGCCCCTCCCCCCCACTCACACGCACTCTGATTTTTTTTTAATCCAGTAATTGAAGAAAACAGTCCCGTTTAGTATTGACTTCATTACTCATCTGATCTTATCTTGTTGGAATCACCCACTCTACCTCTCCAAAATTCGTTATGCTGTAGGAAGCTCCAACTAGAAGCGTTTCTCCTACTGGCCCACTAAGTGCAAAGACAACCTGGCAGAGCAGAATTGGAATTCTACTGATTTACATGTAAGAAAGGAAGTTCGAGCACTGACTGAGAAACTGAGGACAACAGTGCCCCTTATCCACAAGGGACACATTCCAAGACCCCCGGCGCACACCTGAAACTATGGATAGCACCAAACTCGATATATACTGTGTTCTTCCCTATACACACATACCTACGATAAAGTTTACTTTATAAATTAGGCACAGTAAGAGAGTAACAACAATAACTAACAATAAAATAGGACAATTACAACAATGTACCGTACTAAACGTTCTGTGAGTTGGTCTCTCTCAAAGTATCCTCTGGTACTGCCCTCGCCCTTCCTCTTCTCACAGTGATATGAAATGATAAAACGCCTACATGAGGAGATGAAGTGAGGTGAATGGCGTGAAGTGAGGCGGTGTGACAGCGCTAGGCTACTCCTGACCTCCTGACCATACCTGACGTACAAGGAGGACCATCTGCCTCTGGACCACAGATGACCATGGGCAAGTGAAACCACGGAAGGCAAAGCCGTGGGCGGGGAGGCGAGGGACTGTGTAATGATGACATGACGAGCAAAGACAATGGCAGATATTACAGCAGGGCACAAAACTAGAGGGACTCATTACTCTTGAGAAAACAAATAATAAAAATGCAGGCTCTGGGTTAATAAACTTAAAAACCCTGCCGTACGTGTTAACACAGAGAGCCCGCGGCTGGCTGCCAGCATTGCCGGGAGTCTGTAATTACACACCAGCAGGCAGAGACTCTGATCGTGACTATACGATTTAACGATTAACAAAGAAAAGCATTTAAAGACCTTCCTACCCAAGTATCTGTCCATGGAGTTTCTAACAGGGTTTTTGTTTGTTTGTTTTAATATTTTTATTTATTTCTAGGAGAGATAGAGACAGCGTGAGCAGGGGAGGGTCAGAGAGAGAGGGAGAAACAGACTCTGAAACAGGCTCCAGGCTCTGAGCTGGCAGTCAGCACAGAGCCCGACGCGGGGCTCGAACCCNCGCTCTCTTGTGAGCATCACAGTTCTCTCCTGCCAGCAAGGGGCCGCAGGGACACTGCCTCAGCCCAGGCCTGTGCTGGGAACAGCACATGCAACAGGCTTTCTTACACTGCTTCTTAAGGAGCTGCTGCCGCCCTCTGAGTAATATCTTTTTTTTTTTTAATTTTTTTTTATGTTTTATTTATTTCTAGGAGAGAAAGAGAGACAGTGTGAGCAGGGGAGGGTGAGAGAGAGAGGGAGTCACAGACTGAAACAGGCTCCAGGCTCGGAGCTGGCAGTCAGCACAGAGCCCGACGCGGGGCTCGAACCCACGAACCGCGAGATCATGACCTAAGCGAAAGTGGGACGCTTAACTGACTAAGCCACCCAGGCGCCCCATGTCCATGGAGTTTCTAATGTCAGTTACCACCGACCCCTGCTTCTACACTTGGTTTCGCAAACAAAAACGAAGAGCCATACTCATTTCCCTTAACTAAATCGAAATACTTCCAGAGTCAAAATCAACACCCGAGGAAGCATACAAATTCTTTAACCTGTGTTCAGGGAGGGTAAGGTACAACTGTAGAAGAAAGAGAGGGCCTTCTTTCAGCTCACGACCAAATCAATCATCCAGAGAACGCGACCGTCACAGCTGTGGCAGGCTGAACACGGGCCCCTCAAATGACATCCAGATCCTACTCTGAACTCGGGAGGCCTCCACAGGTGTGAACAGGGGATGGGGAGATCACCCTGGATCACCCAGGAGGGCTCACTGGAACCACACGGGTCCTTCTAAGAGGAAGCGGGGCATCGGGCAGCAGTGGGAGATGTGACACTGGGAGCATGAGGCGGAGTGTTGTGAGAAACCTCCAGAACCAAAGAGCACAGAGACCTCTGGAACCAAAAACCAGCAAGGAGAAGGACTCTCCAGAGACTCCAGGTGCAATCAGTCCTACTAATGCCATAGTTTTAGTCCCATGAGGCTCCTTTCAGGTGCTCACTTCAGCAGCGCAGAGACTAAAATTGGAACACCACAGAGAAGACTGGCACGGCCCCTGCACAAGGATGACGTGCAGATTCGTGAAGCGTGCCGTGTGTTTTCATGATGAGCCCGAGTGACGCACAGAATTGCCGAGTCACCGCAGGGCACACCTGAAACTAAATATACATTGTATGTGAACCAGCCTGGAATTAAGGGGCGCCTGGGTGGCTCAGTCAGTTAAATGTCTCACTTTGGCTCAGGTCACGAGCACACAGTTCGTGAGTTTGAGCCCCACATCGGGTTCAGTACTGTCAGCACAGAGCCCGCTTTGGATCCTCTGTCCCCCTCTTTCTCTCTGCCCCTCCCCCCACTTGCGGTGCTCTCTCAAAAATTAATAAACATTTAAAAAAAACTATTACTGAAATTAAAAAACTGAGTAACATGTTAAAAAAAAAAAGATTAATTTCTGATTTCTAACCTCTAGAACTTTAAGATAATAACTTTATCTTGTTTCAAGCCACTATGTTTGTGATTATTTATTACAGCAACAATAGGACTACATTATTATCCTTCTAAGGACTGTGAAGTTTAGTAGGGGTTTTTACCATTAATTTAATTGAAGCTCCAATGAAAAATTACGAAAGAGGGTTTGAAGTTGCCGGGTTTTCCATACTTCTGTGGGAACTGCTTGTGCCTAGAGAGCTTTGGAGAATACAAAACAGACCTGAGGACAAAGGAAAAATCTGATTTTATGTAAGAGAAAGAAAACATCTCCTCTTGTCTCCTACGTACTGAGCACATAGAAGACTCCAAGAGCCTACAACCACGTGAAAGTACGAATCAACAGCGCCTCCATCAGCGGAACAGAGCCCGGAAAGAGGGCAGACTCATCTACACAAAACGGTCTGCGGAACCATCAACCTGAAAGGGCACATGGAGGTACTTTAACCTGTAACAGAACATAAGTCTCAACTCTCAACTCCTACCCTTTAAAGGAGGGAAGTCTCTAGAACTGCTTTTTTACTTTGGCTTTCAAGACAATTATATTCTAGCTGTACTTCCGTTTTGTATATGAGATACCCCCCCTCCCTTTTGACCTGTGAGATGGAGGATAATCAATGCAATATGAAAACTGTCAGAAAACAAAACTGGTCTCTCCTCGTGTTTATAGTTTCTGTCTAGACTGCAGCCACGTTCTTTTATCAATAGGTGGTGAGCTTGTATTGGCTAGGCAAATGCTGATCGTTTATTAAAACTGAAGTGGGAGAAGACTGAGGCAATGAAAAGTTCTTTTCAGGCACTGTCAGATGAACAGACGAGGGAGATCTGAGCACATAAAGAGATCGACAGCCTTTAAACCAACAGAAGATCTGTTTTTCCCAAATTATCATAAATCTGCAGTCTGCACAATAAGCAGACTCTCCAGCAGCAGTGCCGTAAATCCACCCCCTTGAGTAAAGCTGACGGAGTACACAAGTTTAACACTTATTCTCGCTACTTTATTCTACACTTTATTCCTTACTATTTAAGAGAGACTGTCAACCAAAACAAGAGAATTTTAAGTATACTTTTTTTAATGTTTATTTTTGAAGGAGAGAGAGAGAGACGTGTGAGCAGGGGAGGAGCAGAGAGAGAAGGAGACACAGAATCCGAAGCAGGCTCCAGGCTCTGAGCTGTCAGCACAGAGCCCAATGCGGGGCTTGAACTCACAAGCCAAGAGACCATGACCTGAGCCAAAGTTGGACACTTAACTGACTGAGCCCCTCAGGCACTCCCAAAATAAGAGAATGCTAAATATCACTCTTTTCCTTCTTTCTCCCCAGCCTAGTTCCATCTAATACTACATGAAAAATAACATAAATGTAATTTGAAAACTTATCAATTCTCAAGCCACACACACACACACACCTTTTATTTCCACATCACATCTTTCTGAATAGATGGAGATAGACAGTCTCTGGTTTAAGAATCTTGAAGGAAAAGCTCTTTTGTTCCTATTTCACATCCTAAACACACTTCTCACCTGCTATTTTAATATTCAGATTGGCATCCAGAAGCAAATTTTCAGCTTTTAGATCACGATGAACAATGTTCCGACAGTGACAAAAATAGACAGCTGCCACAATCTGTTTGAACTTCCGACGGGCCTCCTTCTCTGCCATTCTGCCATGGGCCACCAGGTGGTCTGTGGTGAAGAAGAACACAAGTCAGTTCCCATTTTGCACTCTGGTATCCTTTCAAAAGGTAGACCCCAGGAGGGATGGGGGGAGGGGGAAGCACCACATGAACAGTTGAAGAAGTGAAACAAACAAATGGCAACATTTGTGGCTCTAGTGTGTACCTATAAAAACCCATCAGCAAGCAGTACCCAAATCATTATTTTAAGTATATATAAGTATGCATAAGAATACATATGATCTACCGTAAGAAAAAAAAAGAGTTCTGAGGGTTTTAGTGGTATTTTTGGAAAATTGTAACATTCAACACCTCCTTTTTCTTACCTCCACTGCAGAAGATTACATACACACAGCTAACATATACATGAAGATAAGAATCAGCAATATTTCCTGTGTTAAAGAGTGAGTCAAAAAGCAGAATCACGATAATCAATCATTTGGGGTAAGAGTAGACAGAAGTTAGTCACTGCCAAGGGGCAAAATGGCTTTCTATAGGAGCCCATCGATGCTAGTATCTCTTCTACTTTCTCAAAGTTTTAGAGTTTAACATAAAAATGAACTTACTTGGTGACTGTATTCTGGAATGCATAAATATACACCAGTATCTTTCATCTGCATTTATTGTGCTTTTCAAGTATTTCTTAAACTGTTATTAGTTTTTACAGATAACATCAATTGAAAATAAAGGCAGTTTCTACCACTTTCAATGAAAAGGATTTCATTAGCTATGTGGCTAACATACAGCAAAAGATTTTACATGTGATATAGTTTGTAATAGTATAAATCAAACTATCTTTGATATTCAAAAATGAATTGGTTGACCCACAGCCAATACGATTAATTACTAATTAGCAGTACCAATGCAATTAAGTACTTTTCTCTAATAGTGGCCGCAGGTTTATTCTGAACCAATGAATCCTCAACCCCATCTCTTCATCTAACTAAAAACATACCCACATTGTAACGGCTGATGGGATCAGAACACTGGCAATACAGCTTGCTCTATTTAAAATTTCCAATAGTTTCATTAGCACTATCCTTAAACTAACCAATTGAGGTGGGAAGAGGACACATTGGCCATCATAAGCATCCTGAGATAGCGGGAAAGTGAAAAATCAGACAATATGAATGAGCGTATTATTGTTTTTGTTCGTCAGTAATAGTAATTTCAAACATCCTCCCCAACTGTTTTTGGCACCATCTTGATCACCCACAGGACCAGTCATATAGATCTTTTCTTCATCACAGAGGAAATCTGAGATAAAGGATATGCACTCGTAGTGATCACCACGATTGAGGGCTTAGGACGAGAAATGGGGTAGAGCATGAAGAAGGGGAGCCAAATGACAATCCATCTACACAGCAGATTTTCAAATAATTCAAACTACGCTCTGACCACAAAGAGCATAACATGTTGGGAGACCCAATGCTACGGTAGTTTTAAGAACAACGTCCTAGAGGATCACTTAGATTATTAAGAAAGACCTTTCAATGGAATTATTGTAATTGTTAGTATTATCAGTGGCTCGTACATCAGGATGATCTTTGAAGCATTTTCCTCAAAAACAATCACTTATTATAGCCAAGATGACCAATGTGGTAGAAAAAAAAGGAAACAGGAAGTCTTTAGCTTAGAGGGTTAAAAACTAGAACACCACTTTCTCCAGAGGTTTGGAGGTAATGACAAACGAGTGCGCACTCTGACGTATTTATGCTTCTGGTGAGAACTGTCAAATGAACCGAAACAACACCAAGTCCCTAACTGGGGAGAGTCACTTAACATAAGCTGTTAAAGAACTGGACATCCATCACATGTGGGACGCTACGTGTTATTTTAAGATGGCATTCTCTAACAGTACCTGCTCCTCTGACCCCTATTCCTCTTAACCCAAGGCCTAATTATTCTAATAATATGTTTTAGCTGCTAAACGTTGTCTAATTAAAGGGCTTTGAAGAGACAGCTATTCTTGAGAAACATAAAAATAAACTCTTATGAAGGTTTACCATCAGAAGCTCATCTGGCCAAGCCACCCATTAATTAAAATGCCCAAGAGACATTCGTCTGGCAGTAAATACTAATTACCAGAACACATCAAAGAGCTTCTTAAATTCAACAGAATGATTAATTTTGTGATTTCCAAAATAAGTGATTTTCTTTTATTTAAAAAAAAAGACTCTTTATATTTTCTAAGTACTTTGTTTTCCTAAAATGACTGGATAGTTCTCAAATTTGCTACACGGGCCAGGAGCTGGTGGAATGCAGCCTACTCCTGTTTTATCTCCACAGTGACACCCGGGTCGTCCTTGGACACAGCATGTACACTGCCAACACCCCCACCTCTTGCTCTGCTCAACAGAAATAAACCCAGTTACATGCTATGGCCAAAGAGAGATTAGTGTATTTGAGAATAAAGTGGTACTATCATTAAGAGTTATCATATGTGATATTCCTTTAACTTTCAAGGATATTTAAAAAGCTGTTTTTAAAAACGTCCACTCAGTACTATACAGAGTATATCTAAGTATTTGGTTCTTTGGGATAGGATTCTGTAGAGCTTAAAGGTAATTATTATACACATCAATTATCACTGTTAACGTATGTTTGGTTAAAAGGTATTTTTGATAGCATGTTGGGTAAAAGAAGCTTAAAGTATACAGTATTTTCCCAAAAAAGACACCTATGGTATCCCTATAGTTATGAATACAAAGATCAACAAATCACTTTTCTAAAATGCTGGCTGCGAGCATCAGATGTTGTTTTTTCTAGTGACTGTGCTTGATGTTCAAGTTTTTTCTGCTTTGGGGGCACTGCAATCCAGGACCATCTTAACGGCTCTATGTCAGACAGACTTCAGCCCCTGCTTTCATTTTTGCCCATCTTATTACCACCGCCATGGCCACCCCACCTCCCTTCCCTGCTAGTCTCCTTTCAGGGTAAAGCCACAGGGGCTAGTGGGTGTGCCAGGAAGCCAGCAGCCTGCAGTGGTTTCCAGCCTCTGCTGCAACTGCCTCTCGGCTGCCCACGGGCAAAGGGCTGCTTTATGTTGGCGTGTGCCCTATAGACGGGCAGCAAAAATTCTGCAAGCTCACACATGATGTTTAACTTCCAGCACAGAAACCTGGAGCTGCAGCCCGGCCTGGACTTGCCACAAAGTAAAAGCACTTGAATGAATACTGGGGTAACTTCAGACTGCAGAAGAAACCAGGTGGGTCCTGAACCCACTCAATATTCAAAGTAAAATACATTCTGCATCATGTGGGGAGAAACACCAGGGGCAAGGAGCATATGAACAATCATTTCTGCTTCTTCCAGGTAGTTCAGGGAGCTAGTTCTCTTAAATACCGGGCGACACATGACCCCATCTTCAGTCCCCAACTTCCCACACGACAGCCATGCCCCCGGCTCCCTGCCCCCCTGCCCTGAGCCTGGCCACGCTCCAGCTCTGCCACTGTGGGTCCTTCTTTGACAATTCACTACTTGTCTACTTAGCTGCCAGTCTACCTCCGGGGCCAATTTCAAGTTTTTTGTCTATCACAGCTTCATTCCAACCATAGCAGCCAAGACAAGGATGAGGGGACTCTCAGCTAAAAGGAGAAAATGGGTCTCCTGTTTCAAGCTCTTATCAAAAGGCAGGAGTCTAAATCCCCATAAATCGAGTGGCACTGGACCTCTTTCATCTTTTTGACCTGCTCTTCCTCAAACTGGAAGGACGTTAGTGACACGAGGTGATGGATACACCTCACAAGGAGCAGAACCCTTAGAAGTGGAGGGAATGAATTCTGAAGCTTAAAGATATGAGAACAAGTGTATGTATAAAGTCTGCTTCAGAATTCACTGCTTGTAATTTTGTCCTAATCTGACTCAGGAAGAAATATCTTGTGGTACATTTAGATTCTAACCTTTCGAAGAGCAAAAATACTCACGAGGCGGTCTTAACTTCCCTCGCCCAGCCTCGCTGGAGCATCAGAGGCAGGCCACTAATGGGATGGTAGTGGGGAGCCAACATTTCTTAAAATAAGTTGCTTTTCCACCATAAACAGCGTCTCCATTTGTCTGCTAAGTGTATGACTCTAACTGATCCAAAACGCTAGCTGAAAATGAACATACCCTGACGGCAGGTCAAACAACAGGGCAGGAACTTCATTTTTCATGATAGAGAAATCGGCCAGGCTAGAATGGGGGGAAGGGGCCTGTGTACTGAGCTTAGGTGGCTACCTGAGAGCCAGGAGCCCAGTCGCCGCTAATCACAGCTGCCAGCTCTCTGCTTTGCCACTCACTTCTATCATTTCTTCTTTCCACGCCCATGGAAACGACTTCCTGTTTATCAAACAAATGCTCCTTTCCAGAAGAGCCAGGGCCAGGCCAAGAGAACCAGCTGCTGGGGAGCAGGTTAACAAGAGTGAACTCACTTGAATATCACAGGTCCCTAACCCGTGCAGGCCCCAGGCTGCCACAGACAGCAGGGCAGGGTTTGTCACTTTGTTTTCCTCGCCAAGAATCCAACTACCTTACACCTTACTTACTGCTTGGTGCTTCTAGTTGCAATTGTTTATTTTTTAAGTTTATTTATTTATTTTGAGACAGAGAGCACGTGCGGGGGGAGGGGGAGGGAGGAGGGAGAGAGAGAGGGAGGGAGGGAGGGAGGGAGGGAGGGAGGGAGAGAGAGAGAGAGAGAGAATGAGAATCCTAAGAAAGCTCCAAACCATCAGCACAGAGCCTGACTCTGGGCTCAAACTCACAAACACTGAGATCATAACCTGAGCTGAAATCAAGAGTCGTATGCTTAACAGACTGAGCCCCCCAGGTACCCGGAGCTGCTCTCTCTCTTCTTCATGCTCCTAGGCTTCCAGGCCAAAAGCCTTGCTGTCACCCCTTCTCCTCCCACACCCATGTCCAATCCATCAGCAGATTTTATTAGCTCTACCTTCAAAATACACCCAGACTTCAACAATCCCTCACCCCACCTCCACCCCGCCCCGTGTCAGCAGCCTGGCCAGCAGCCGCTACCTCCCTCCTGGATCATTGTAATAGCTCGTCACACCGTCACACCGGTCCTAACGAGCATCCTGGATTCGGCCCCCCGGTCCCTGTGATCTACTCTCAAAACAACTGCCAGAGTAACACATTTCTAAAAGGCTTTTTATTTTGAAATAATCACATATTCACAGGAAGTTACGAAGACAGTATGGACAGATTCCAGGTGCCCTTCACCCATCTCCCTCCATGGAGTAAATCTTACAGAATTACAGAGCAAACGCAGAACCTGACACGGGTACAACGGGAGTACAGCCCTAGCTCATTCTATCCCCTGTGAACATTCCAGGGACTACCACTGTAACTGACATACAGAATTATTTGCAGTTTCTCGGTACTCAGTACTCCTGCAGATATAAAAACAAAAAGCACGCTATATTTTCTTTTGTCCATCCCAAGTAAATCAAACTTTTTTTCTTAAAGGTCTTGAGAAAACACAATTTCTTCGTGAGACACTTACAATCACAAGATATGCCTTAATTCTTAAAGTGTTCAACTAGAACTATTTCTATTTTTTCCTATGTCTCCTTACTACATACAAAAGAATGTTCTAGAGGGGCATCTGGGTGGCTCAGTTGGCTAAGTGTCCAAGTTTGGCTCAGGTTATATGATCTTGTAGTTTGTCACTTCGAGCCCCGCGTCTGGCTCTGCGCTGACAACTCAGAGCCTAGAACATGCTTTGGATTCTGGGTTTCCTCTCTCTGCCCTTCCCCTGCTTGTGCTTACACTTTCTCTCTCTCTCCCTCACTCCCTCTCTTTCTCTCTCAAATAAATCCACATTAAAAAAAAAAAGAATCCTCTAAGGATGATCAATGCTTCATAACTACAGATTACCTCAAGAAACATCAATGACAGAAAAGACTATAAACTTTTATAAAGACATATTTCTTTAACTCTTCATTATGCTACTAAACAAAGTTGGTGAACTAAGTACTGTTTACATTAAGTCTTCAAAACAAATGACGTTCTTTCACATTAATGTAAAAAGGAGGATTTGTTTTCTTGTAGCTCCTTAAAAAAATACTTCTAGACTAAGCTCCAAGCCCAGGCAGCCTATGAAACAGAAGTCCATAGATTCCAAAAGGCCTTTCATGAATGTTAAAGTAGTTCATATGGGGGCACCTGGGTGGCTCAGTCTGTTAAGTATCCAACTTTGGCTCAGGTCATGGTCTCACGGTCCATGGGTTTGAGCCCCGCGTCGGGCTCTGTGCTGACAGCTCAGAGCCTAGAGCCTGTTTCTGATTCTGTGTCTCCCTCTCTCCCTGCCCCTCCTTTGCATTAAAAAAAAAAAAAAAAGAATGTTCCTCAGATACTTCTTATGTAGTACAGGTGTCTCACTTGCCACACCAATATACTAGCAAATGTGGGCTGGCTAATTTTGTAATACAGAGGTTATTCCCTGATTCCTATAATTCACAGGCTCCAAATCAAGCTCATTCTTTAAAAGGCAGCTCTAAGGTTATTTATCTGAAGCTTTTCTTAACCTACTCAACTACCCTAGAAGAAAACACTCCATAATTTGTGTCTAATGGCCTTTACTCTACATATTTCTACAACATTAGTGAACAGCTGTATTACAATTATTTCCTAAGAGGTGTGTCTTAGACTAGGGTTTCTTGGGCCATCCATGAGTTTCTATCCATGAATCCCTGCAAGGTGTAGGAAAATATGTATGGTGTGCCTCTATTTACAGGAAGGAAGAGAAAATACAAATATGCATGTGTGTGCATTTGTTTGTTCTCTAAAGGAAGTAATGTTAAGTAAAAATTTTCTAAAAATGGTTACTTATAGGGGAATGAAAAAGGGATGGAAACTTGACTTTACTGAATGTACTCTGTTTTATTGCTTTAACCTTGGAAACACGTAATGTTTTAAATAAATCAAACAATTCACAGTTGAATCAAACAGAAGAAAAAGCAATTTATAAAACTTGAAACCAAACTGAAAAAAATGAACCTAGCTGTAAGTTAAATTGTGACATAACCAGAGAGTAATTTTTTAAGTGACAAACACAGTGTTTTTGCCTTAATGGCATATATCCTAAGGACAAAAAGAACCAGACTCCTTAGTATTTGTAATAATACTGTGATTGCTTTGAATCAATATTGCGCCCATTCATTCATATCAAATATGTAATTATGCAAAGTAATTTGGAACCACAATTTTCAGTATAAGAGAAACAAGATATAAATACACAATATTCAAGAACTTTAAAATGCTGAAATCTTACATTTCAACTGGAATGTTATTAGTACAAACAATGTTTTGCTTTTCTCTCCTACAGCAGTACTGAGCATCCCTAGGGCACAGATTCTGGTCTCTCCTTGCTCTTTTCCACTTGAAAACACCACTGCCCCTAGAGACAGGTTTGGTTCCAGGTCTGAGCTGAGAGGTATTCAGGGTAGGCCTGGGATATGTTACCTAAAAGCAAGAAGTTATCGAAGACTACTGGGGACATGTCAAGAGGATACAGGTGTCAACTTAAAGAAGCTCCCACTGGCCAAGTGGAATAATTTAAACATCGAGGACTAATGACTCAAGGGACTGAAACACATCAAATGTATTAAAATTCATAAATTCACAATGATGTTATAAATCAAATCAACTTTTCTGGTTACCACTGGAGACTGATGGGTAGCAATTCATTATTCTGAAATTCAATACATAAAGGAAAAGAACCAAGCACTTATTTTGCCTTTACTACAGTTTCTAAACAGTTTACAGGCAAAGTTCTCCACAGAAGAAGAGTTACAAATACACAGAAAGAATGAGAGAATTAGAAAATCACAATTTTGCAATTTCTAATGAAATATGGGTCTGAGCAACTAAATAAGAAGGGTGGCTAAAACATTACATCAAGGGCTGATGGGAAACTTCCTAAGAATTTTATAAAACTTAACACACCACTAACCGCGGGGAAACCAGATGTTACACAACTCCTGACACGATACAAGAGAAAGACGATGAAGTAGTCCCGCCCCCCCACCCCTGCATCAGCCTGTGTCTAACCAAACCACTTCACACAAAATCATGACCTACAGGAACACGCTGAATGACACAATAAGGATCCCAATCCATAATGTGGGAAATTTTACAAGTTGATCCAGTTTCTTCAACAAATAAATGGCACAGAAAGAAGTGTGTGTCTGCCGGAGATAGTTAGGGTCAGTACAAATGATAACAAATTTGAGACACTTGTCAACTAATGGATGTATGGACTTTGCTACATCATGATTTGAGCAAACTATGATAAGACGTTTTGAGACAAATGGAGAGAACTAACCATGCCCTGTTTATTTATTAAAAGAAAACACTATAAATGTTGTTGGATAGAAGAATGGTATGGTAGACTTTAGCTTTGATTATGAAAGAGTAGCTGATATTGGATTTATTCTCCCACTTTAACCATCTACAGAAGCTGGACTATTTGAAGACAATGGACAATAACCAGTAAAAGATTATGATTCTTCACAGAAAGAAAGCATTAGAGGTAAACTCCATATTCACCCCAAACCACAACCTAGGGAGACAGAGGCCAAGCAAAGAGAAGTAGGTTAGGGTAGAGGAAAGAGATCGGACTTAGGGGCTAGTAATGCAGCTAGAATTTGGATGGCGGGACAGCAGAGAAGGAACACTACCAATTAGGATAAAAACTCCACTCAGGTACTTGGCCAACTCCCAAACCGCACATACGGAAAGCAAGACAATGGAAGGCCTGGCAGAAAAAAATTAATGGGAGAATGAAAGCTAAAGAGAAATTTTTACATTTTCACACAGCATTCAGATGCTGGAGTTCAGATTTAGCTTATAAGGAGAGGTCTCTGTGAATATTCTAGGCACTCAGTTGAGAAAACCCTAGGAGTAAGGGCTGTGCCACAGGGAATACTAAGTAAAACTCATAAACTCAACCTAAGAAAGCCTAAAAACAGCCCTCAACATGATCAAGTTGATCCATATGTAATTTAACTTCCTGCCTGAACAAACTCAGCACTACAGAAGAGAACACAGTCCAGAGTCTCTACAACATGTCACCCTTAATATCGAGCAAACAACAACAAATTAGTAAACATGGGAAGAAGCAGGAAAAGTGACCAATAGTCAAGAGATTAAAGTCAATAGAAGCAAAACCAAAGATGACTCAGAGATAGTAGGCAAGGACTTCAAAATGACTACAATTAATATGTTAAAGAAAACACAGGACAAGATGTACAAAAAGGAGGGGTGCCTGGGTGGCTTAGTCGGTTGAGCGTCCAACTTTCGCTTAGGTCATGATCTCACGGTTTGTGGGTTCGAGCCCCGTGTCAGGCTCTGTGCTGACTGCCAGCTCAGAGCCTGGAGCCTGTTTCAGACTCTGTGTCTCCCTCTCTCTCGGACCCTCCCCTGCTCACGCTGTGTCTCTCTCAGAAATAAATAAAATATTAAAAAAAAAAAAAGATGTACAAAGAGGATGAAAAGACAGAATATGTCAAGGGAGAGCTAGAATCTAAAATATATGTAATCTAGGAGCGCCTGGGTGGCTCAGTTGGTTAAGTGTCCAACTTCAGCTCAGGTCATGATCTCATGGCTAATGAGTTCGAGCCCCACGTCAGGCTCTGTGCTGATGTGCTGACAGCCCAGAACCTGGAGCCTCCTTCAGATTCTGGGTCTCCCTCACTCTCTGCCCCTCCCCCACTCATTCTCTGGGTCTCTCTCCAGAAATAATATAAACATTAAAGAATTTAAATATAGGGGTGCCTGGGTGGCTTAGTCGGTTAAGCGTCCGACTTTCGCTTAGGTCATGATCTCGCGGTTCGTGGGTTTGAGCCCCGCGTTGGCCTCTGTGCTGACTGCCAGCTCAGAGCCTGGAGCCTGTTTCAGTCTGTGACTCCCTCTCTCTCTGACCCTCCCCTGCTCACGCTGTCTCTCTCTCTCTCTCCTAGAAATAAATAAAACATTGAAAAATTAAAAAAAAAAAAAAGAATTTAAATATATATAATCTATAACCATATATTCTAAAATGGCAAAACATTTGAAACTGAGAATTTCTTGGATAGGTCTCAAGAGCTAACAAAACAAGACAGGATTGGTGACCTTGAATTAGGTATTATGGTTAAGTTTTTTTAAAGGCCTTAGATATGCACATAACAAAATATTAAGTATTTATAAGTGAGTAAATAAATATTTATGAGTGAGATTATGTGATTTCTTGAATTTGCTTTGAAATACTTTTAGTAAAAGGCGAAAGATTTATGCGATCTGAAGAGAAACCAGAGTATTGCTTTGAAATACTTTTAACCAAAAAAGTTGGGGTAAAGGGTGAAACAAAAACAGCAAAATGTTGATAACTGTCAAAACTGGATGATGAGCACATAAGAGTTCATTATACTGTCCTCCTCCCTCTTACATGTATTTAAAAATGCATGTATTAAAAAGCTTTTAGGAATAGAATCTATCATTTGTATACGTATGTTCATAACAGCATTCTGTCCAATAGCCAAAAGGTGGAAACAACCCATGTATCCATCTGCGGATAAATGGATAAACAGAAAGTGGTCTGTATACACAAGGGAATATTATGCAACCTTAAAGAGGAAGGAAATTTTGACACATACAGCATGGATGAGCCTCAAGGACATTATACAAAGTACAACAACCCAGTTACAAAGGGAGAAACACTATATGATTCTACTGGTATGAGGTACCTAAAACAGTCAAGTTCATAGAGACAGAATGTAGAATGAGGCTGCCAAGGGACAGGAAATAAATGTGAAGTTATTGTTTAATGGGCACAGACTTTCAGGTTTTTGAGACAAAAAGAGTTCTGCAAATGGACAGTGGTGATGGAAGCACAATAACATGAACATAATAAATACCGGACTGTATATTTAAAATGGTTATGATGATAAAACTATGCAATGTGTATTTCACCATCATGGCTTTTAAAATGGGACCAATCTTCTCACAGTTTTGTTAACTGTTTCCTTCGCTGTGCAAAGGCTTTTTATCTTGATGACATCCCATTAGTTCATTTTTGCTTTTGTTTCCCTTGCCTCCAGAAACATGTCTAGTAAGAAGTTGCTATGACCGAGGTCAAAGAGATTGCTGCCTCCAGGATTTTGATCATTTCCTGTCTCACATTTAGGTCTTTCATCCACTTGGAGTTTATTTTTGTATCTGGTGTAAGAAGGTGGTCCAGATTCATCCTTCTGCATGTTGCTGTCCAGTTTTCCCAGCACCATTTGTTGAAGGGATTGTCATTTTCTCATTGGATATTCCTTCTTGCTTTGTTGAAGATGAGCTGACCATATAGTTGTGGGTCCATTTCTGGGTTTACTATTCTGATCCATTGATCTATTCTGTTCTTTTGGTCTATTCCATTCTGTTCACTGGTCTGCTTTTGTGTCAGTACCATACTGTCTTGATGATTACAGCTTTGTAATATAGCTTGAAGTCTGGAAGTGGATGCCTCCAGCTCTGCTTTTCTTTTTCAAGACTGCTTTGGTTATTTGAGGTCTTTTGTGGTTCCATACAAATTTTAAGATTATTTGTTCTAGCCTTGCATTAAATGTGTAGACTGCTTTGGGTAGTATAGATATCTTAACAAAATTTCTCTTCCAATCCATGAGCATGGATTGGAAATTTCCATTTCTTTGTGTCTTCTTCAATTTCTTTCATAAGTGTTCTATAGTTTTCAGAGTACAGATCTTTTATCTCTTTGGTTAAAGTTTACTCCCACATATAAGTTTTGGTGCAATTGTAAATGGGATCAATTCTTGATTTCTCTTTCTGCTGTTTCATTATTGGTGCTCAGAAGTGCAACAGATTTCTGTACATTGATTTTATATCCTGCAACTTTGCTGAATTTGTTTATCAGTTCTTGTAATTTTTTGGTGGAATCTTTTGGTTTTTCTACAGAGTATCATGTCGTCTGCAAACAGTGAAAGGTTGACTTCCTCCTTAGTGATCGGGATGCCTTTTATTTCTTTTTGTTGTCTGCCTGCTGAGGCTAGGCCTTCCAGTACTAGGTTAAACAATGAGAGTGGACATCCTGACCGTAGAGAAAAAGCCCAGTTTTTCCCCACTGAGGATGATATTAGCTGATCTTTTGTAAATGGCTTTTAGGATGCCGAGGTATGTTCCATCTCTCCCTACTTTGTTGAAGGGTTTTATCAAGAATGGATGCTGTATTTTGTCAAAGGCTTTTTCTGCATCTATTGAAAGGATCATATGGTTTTTATCCCGTCTTCCATTAATGTGATGTATCACGCTGATTGATTTGTGAATAATGAACTACCCCTGCAGCCCAGGAATAACCCACTTGGCTGAAGTGAATAATTTATTTAATGTACTGCTGGATTTGATCTATTAGTATCTTATTGAGAATTTCTGCATCCTCGTTCATGAGGGATACTGGTCTGTGCTTCTTCTTTTTAGTAGGGTCTCTGTCTGGTTTTGGAATCAAGGTAATACTGGCCTCGTAGAATGAATCTGGAAGTTTTCCTTCCATATCTATTTTCTGGAAGAGTATGAGAGGAACGGGTATTAACTCTTCTTTAAATGTCTGGTAGAATTCCCCTGGGAAGCCATCTGGCACTGGACTTTTGTTTGTTGGTAGATATTTGATTACTGATTAAATTTCTTTGCTGGTATTATAGGCCTCTGCACCGCCAAGGAAATAATCAACAAAACTAAAAGACAATCTACAGAATGGGAGAAGATATTTGCAAATGACATATCTGATAAAGAGTTAGTATCCAAAATCTATAAAGAACTTATCAAACTCAACACACACACACACACACACACACACACACAAATAATCCAATTAAGAAATGGGTAGAAGACACGAACATTTTTCCAAAGGAGACATACAGATGGCTAATAGACACGTGAAAAGATGGTCAACATCACTCATCATCAGGGAAATACAAATCAAAACTACAATGAGATACCACCTCACACTAGTCAGAATGGCTATAATTAACCGTACAGGAAACAACAGATGTTGGTGAGGATGCAGAGAAAGGGGAACCCTCTTGCACTGCTGGTGGGAATGCAAACTGGTGCAGCCACTGTGGAAAACAGTATGGAGGTTCCTCAGAAAGTTAAAAATAGAACTACCCTATGACCTAGCAATTGCACTACTAGATATTTCCCAAAGGATACAAAAATACTGATTCAAAGGAGCATATGTACTCCAATGTTTATAGCAGCTTTTATCAATAGCCAACGTTACACACACACACACACACACACAGGAATATTACTCAGCCATCAAAGAGAGTGATGAACTCTTGCCATTTGCAATGATATGGATGGAACTAGAGTATACTCTAAGTGAAATAAGTCAATCAGAGAAAGACAAATACCATACAATTTCACTCATAGGTGGAATTTAAGAAACAAATCAGATGAACATAGGGGAAGGGGGTAAAAAAGAGAGGGAAACAAATCGTAAGAGACTCTTGGGGCACATGGGTGGCTTAGTCGGTTAAGCATCTGACTCTGGCTCAGGTCATGAGCTCACAGCCCATGGGTTCAAGTCCCACATCAAGCTCTGTGATGACAGCTCAGAGCCTGGAACTGCTTCAGATTCTATGCCTCCCTCTCTCTCTGCCCCTCCCCCACTTGTGCTCTCTCTTTCTCTCAATAATAAACAAACATTAAAAAATTTTTTAAAAGACTCTTAATTATAGAGAACAAACTGAGGGTTGCTAGAAGGGTTGGTGGGTTGGGGATGGGCTAAATGGGTGATGGGTATTAAGGAGGGCACTTGTTGGGATGAGCACTGGGTGTTATATGTGAATCATGAATCACTGGGTTCTACATCTGTAACCAATTTTACCATATGTGTTAACTAACCAGAATTTAAATAAAAACTTGAAATAAAAAAAAGACAAAATGGGAACAGATTCAGTCTCTCTCTCCTACACACACGCACACACGCACGTGCGTGCACATACACACACACACACACACACACACACACACACACACCAGCCCAGAATATATCTTTGAAAAAGTTCCAAGTTTGAAAGCACACTGAAATATAATGCACTAATTCCAAACACGTGACAAAAATCTGTTTACATAAAATCAAATTTCTATGTATTATGATTAAGCTACCTTTAGTTTTTCTAGCAGTTTTACTTTGTCAGAGAAACTACTTTTTCCGAAGGAGGTTAGGGGGTAAAACAGTTCGGAGAAGCCTTGGGAAAAATATTACTATAGGAGCCAAGCAAACATATTCCCTTGGGACTTGTATATATTAAATGCAGCAAGAATACTTGGATAGCTCTCTGGGGCATTTATTTTCATATGATGGTAGAACTGGCAGGGTGATCACCCAGCTATGGCTAGATGTTTAGTAATAAAGTAAGGTCATCAAACTACATTTACAAGCACTAAACACAGGTGGTTTCCTCACATATCCTGGGCAGGCTGCAAGCATAAATGCTAAAGTCATAGCTGATATTAAGAAAATAAAACCAAAAAGTGAAGAATAATGAATAGGAAATTAATTGGGGAAGAGACAGAAGGAAGCTGTGTTAATTCAGAGTGATAACATGAAGCTCAGTGGTACAGCTCTCTGCTTCTGTCAGTAAAGCCTGAGAAAACAGCCAGCTTTTATAGCCAAAGGGAGTAAATAACTTAGTGGAAAGTAGTGTTTTAGGTGTAAAGATATAGCAAAGGTTGTAAGAATTAAATAGGAAAAACATGTTACATAAACAAATCACAAGCCCAGTATGTAGCGGTGTGTCCACATCAACGTGACCATGTTCTCAAACAAACCAAAGGCTCCAAGAAAACATATGTGAGATGCTTATCACAGTGCCTGCTATGCACAGTTATGCAATTCAGCCTTTCCCACTCTGGGCCCAACCAGTCAGTAGCATACATAGATGGTGTTAAGAGAAGTTCTATGTTCCCTATGTGCTGGCACCATTAAGGAAATGTTATTTTTAAAGCGTCGAGAATGTCCATATCAAATCATACGCACTTCAACCAACTGCTGCTAATAATTTATTATAAATGCCCATGAGTTCTGCCTGGTTTTCAGGAAACTTTTCTTGATAAAATGCTGGATTTATGACTTCAGGGTCTCAGATAGGAAGTTTGGGGATATTTATCTAAAGAAATCATACTGTGGAAGCTTTAAATTATAAGTTTAGTGGTTTGCCAAACTAACCAGTTTCTCAATTGTATTTGTAAAATTAAACAGACACACACTGTCATGGCTGCCCCTAGCAATATAGTTCTGAGTAGTACACAACACTCACTTCAACATATCACATGCATGAGTCATAAGAGTTCATTCAATAACCATTTATGGAAGCCTATTAAATTGCTTGGGGCTTGTAACCTTCACGATCTTTCTCTGTGGCTATCCAGAAAACAAAAAGGTGTTTCCCCACATCAAAAACTCATTCACTCAAGCATGCTATGCAACACAGTGAAAACTGCATGTCTGACTTGGTTATATTTCAATGCAACACAATGCAACAATTTCACTTACTCCATGTTAGAGCCGGCATGAAGCAGTGACGTGCATGCATACAATTCAAATGCCATACCCTGCAGTCTAGTGACATTCTTTCATTCACTTAGTCGTTCATCCAGCGGATGAAATATTTACTGGGCGTGTGTTCTCTGCAGACACTGTTCTAAGTGTGAGAGATTTAGCAAGGCTCAAAAGTGTACAGTCTTTACTCTCATCTATGTCAGCTGTTGTTAAGAATCAGGAAGGTAAATGAAGGAAGGAGATACAGGGCAGTGGGCTGGCAGAAAAGGGAGACTGTAGACAGCCTGGCTAGCAGAGACCTCTCTAATAAGGTAACATTCGATAAGAGATCTGAAGGAAATGGAAGAGTGAGCTATGCAGGTATCTGGGAAAAGAATATTTCAGGATGAAGGAATGGAATATATAATGGACTTAAAGGGAGAATGTAGCGGAGAGTTTAAGGAACAAAACAGACATGTCAGTGTGAAACGGAGAGTACTAAGGGCTGAGGTCAGGGAAGTGGCTGGAGGCCAGATTATATAGTTTCACAGACCACAGAAGGGGCTATGCATTTCTTCCAAACAGATGGCAAAGACAAGAGAAACAGCTGACTGGTAAGATTTCACTCTCTGTTTTAAAGAATCACTCTCACTGCAATAGTGGAGTCAGGGCAGATTCAGGGGACACTGGTTGAAGGCTGCTACAGGAATCCTAGCAGATGACTGTGACCTAGACCAGTTGGTACTGGTGAAGATGGTGATTGAACTCAGCATACATTATGAAGGGTGAGTCACCAAGATTTACTGATAGTTTTGGCATGAAGTGTGAGCAAGGGAAAATTAAGTGTGACTCTCTAGAAGCTTTTGATGCCAGCGCCTGGATGAATGGAGTTGCCATTATTGAGATGGGGAAGATGGCTGAGAAGAGAAAGTTGCGAAATGGACATCAGTTTGCATAAGGCAAGGCTGAGAGGTCTATTGGACATCTTGTGTCAAGTAAACATTTGGATATATAAACCTAGAGTTCAGAGGACAGGGCCAGCTGGAGACTTAAAATTCAGGAGCCAAAAGTTTAATGAGTCATACAAAAGCAACTAAGGAGTAGATGGGCATAGAAAAGAAATGAGGCCTGAGGACTGGGCCAAAGAGTATTCCAAAATTTAGATGTCAGGAAAATGAGTAGGATCTGGCCGAAGAACCACCAAAGGAAATGTGACAAATTAAGAGACTAAGTTTAAACTACCAAATTTAGTGTCAGCAAGTGACAGACACAGAAACACACACACACATGAACACACAAGAAAGAAAGAAAGAAAGAAAGAAAGAAAGAAAGAAAGAAAGAAAGAAAGAAAGAAAGAAAGAAAGAAAGAAAGAAAGAAGGAAGGAAGGAAGGAAGGAAGGAAGGAAGGAAGGAAGGAAGGAAGGAAGGAAGGAAGGAAGGAAGGAAGGAAGGAAGGAAGGAAGGAAAACTTACTAGAAACAGTTTTATAGTGGAGGTGTGTTCAAAAGAAGAAGGAAAAAGGCAATTAACTCTTTAGCAAAATCAGGGTAGAGTTCACAGAAAGTAGGACATTTGAGAAGGGTCATGCAAGCTGAGTAGTAACGAAAGGGCAAAGGAGAATAGCTGGGCTTTTGTATCTTGTGTTCTCATATTTCCTACTGAAATCCCCTTTCAACTGATTGTTCTGAGACCACAAATACCTTTATGGGCTTCCGGAGGAATAAAAGGACAATATTCCACGAGGAATTAAGAAGTAAGTAATCAGGAAGTTTTCTAAGTCCCCACTACCTTCACACTACCCAGGTATATGCTAGGGTATCTGCCCATGTATATGCTGGGGTATCTGGTAAACCCCTTTCTGCTTCTCTTGCCTACATGTATTAAAGACACTGAAACCTACATCAGTCTACTGCTCCACCCAGTCTCCCAGTTACTTTAGAAATATCAACAGCCATGAGGATAATCTATTTGACAATTTAGCCTCATGACTCCTTGAACCTTCTTTACCTCCAGTGACCTGTAACCCCATCAAAGTTCAGCAACTGTTCCTCTGGCCACATCTTGAACTTGCCTTTGCTTGATGTTTTCCTACCTTTGAAATTTTATTTTATTTTTAATTTTTTAAATGTTTTATTTATTTTTGAGAGAGAGACAGCATGAGCAGGGGAGGGTCAGAGAGAGAGGGAGACACGGAATCAGAAACAGGCTCTAGGCTCTGAGCTAGCTGTCAGCACAGAGCCCAATGCGGGGCTCGAACCCACAAACCATGAGATCATGACCTGAGCTGAAGTCGGATGCTTAACCGACTGAGCCACCCAGGTGCCCCATACCTTTGAAATTTTAAACTTCAATAGTATACTCCCCTCTCTCTTAACATAACCTTCTAGGTCAGCAATGTTGAACAGAAACAAAAGGTGAGCCATTTTAATATAACTTAAGATTTTCTAGTAGTCACACTCAAAAGCAAAAAGTATCATTCATTTTGAAAGTTTTATATTTTATTCAACCCAATACACCAATCCCAACCCAATCACTACAACATCAGCATAAATATTAGCAATGCGATGCTACTTCAAATTCCAGTGTGTACTTGACAGTCTACCTCATTTCAGACATTAAATTGTCTATAGTCTAAGGTGCAATATAATTTTGCCAAAACAAGAGCTGTGTTTAATGAAAAGGTATTTTACACTGTGTGTCATAAAGAAACAGGCCCTGCCCCATGTGAAGATCTGGCCTTTTCCCTTGGCTTCTGAGAGGTCATCTCAGAGCCTCTGGCATGTTATGTGACAGGAGCATCGTTGCTTGCCTATGGGGCTTGGTTCATGCCAGACAATCTAACAACATGATTTAACATGGAAGTGGTCATACTCATCCAGTCTTAGAGGCGAGGCTGGCCACACTAGGAATACCAACAATGTGATTGAGGGTGTGAGTTTTTGGGTCACGCAATACCAGATGACCTGGTGAGATGAAGCATATGGGCAATCAATCAACTATGCCTACAAAACTCTGAACACAGAAACTCAGGTCAGCTTCCTTATACGCAGTCCTCAGTGCATACTGTCCCACATCAGTACCTGGACACTATACATCCTGATTCCACAGGGAGAGGAAAACAAAAGCTCTGTGTTTGGTACTGCTCATGGACTCTATGCTTCTTCTCCTAGCTGATTTTAACTGGTATCCTTTCCCTGTAGTAGACTGCAACAGTGAATATAATGGCTTTCAGTGAATTCTATGAGTCTTTATAGCAAATCATCAGAGGTAAGGGTGGTTTTGGGAAATTTCCAAACTTGCAGTTAGTGTCAAAGTGAGGGTGGTCTTGGAGACTGTGCTCTAACTTTGTAATTAGCTAACTCTCTCAGCCGGCCTAAAACTCCTGGCACACTGCCTTAAGTTTTTAGTTTTACATATAAAGTATATCACATTCAAAATTCACTTCCTCAGTGGTACTACCTACATTTCAAACACACAATAGCAACATGTGGCCAGCGGTTGCTGTATCGAGCAGTGCAATTTTAGACTTTGATCCCTCTGATCCCCTATGCCCAACACACTTCCTTCTCGATTTCATCTAAACCTCTAGCTTTTTCAGTTTCTACTATTTAATATCATCCATCCTGATCTCATGTGCCCTCATCCCCCTTTCACCCCAAGCCTAATGACCCAGACAGACATTAGTTATTTTATTGTCAGTGGCCTCAACTCTTCTGTCAAATGTCTCTCTTCTTCTGCACATGTTCTGTAAACCACCAATACTGATCGATCCAACTGTCTTTCTTACCCCATTTATCCTCAGGCTGCTGAGTACCGCTGAGGGAAAAAAAGCATTCCATCCTGTATAACAGAACAAGTTCATGGTTTCCTATTGCTAGGACCTCTCATCAACTCTTTTAGCTGTCCTTGATCACTCCCTTCTGTCACTCCCAGGAGCAGCTAATTTCACCTCCTCCAGAGGCATCTAGGTTCCTATCCTTTCACCTTTAACTGTCAGGTGCTGATCTGGCCTCCTACTTCAGGCAGAAAATTAGACAGAAGGTGGGCAGTATACTTTACTTCATATTCTTCTACGTAAAAAAACACCTACGGCCACATATGTCCTTCTTCCATTGTCTCTGGGCAGAGCCAATCCCTGGTAACTGTGTTCACAGATCAAGCACCTCCTATTACTCATGGACCTAGGGGTGCCGGTTTTCTTTCCCACACTGATTATAGTCAAAGTCATCTTGCTCACTACTGTCTCCTTAACTTCACCCTAAGATCAAGTCTTATATTTAAACAAAACAAAACAAAAATGCCCCCTTGGACTTTGTCAAGTACTGACGGGATCTAAGATTTGACCAGAATTTAACAAGTTAATATGCCACAGATGCATGAATGCTGGCAAAGACATGAGACCCTCTAGGTCGGAGACAAAGGACTTTGGTATACAGGGCATAGCAAGCAGCATGAGCATCAACATGCTTTCTTCAGTTACCCAAAGCCTAATTCCCATAGACTGATGTGAGGGAGACCGGGGCACATCGACACATTTAGCCGGGTGCATTGCAGAGACGAACCTGAAACGTTACAAGTCTTCAATAATGACGGCTGCCAGTGAGAGCTCACTATGTACCAGCTGGTAGTCTAAGCATTTTTATTTGTAAAAAAAAAAAAAAACTTCTTAGAAATTGAAATATAATTAGCACGACATAAAATTAACTATTTTAAAAAGTGTACACTTTGGGGGCACGTGGGTGGCTCAGTCAAATGTCTGACTCTTGGTTTCAGCTCAGGTCATGATCTCACAGTTCGTGAGTTTGAGCCCCATGTTGGGCTCTGCACTTGCACTGCAGATCCTGCTTGGGATTCTGTCTGTCCGTCTGTCTGTCTCTCTCTCTCTGCACCCCCCCCCCAAAACAAACAAAGTGTATGCTTTGGTGGCTTCAATATATTCACTACGTTGGGCAATCATCACCACTATCTAATTCTAGAATATTTCCATTACCCCAAACAGAAACCCTCTACCAATAAGCAGTTAGTCTTCCTTCTCCACACCCCTGTCCCGTGGTAACCATGAACTGACTTTCTGTCTCTACAGATGTGCCTTTTCTGGACATTTCATATAAACGGACTCACACATGTGGTTTTTAGTGTCCAGCTTCTTTTATGTAACAATGTCTTCCAGGTTTATCCATGCTGTAGTTTATATCAGCACTTCGTCCTTTTTACCACAGGATAATATTCCATTGTATGGATATACCCCATTTTATTTATCCATTCATCAGTTGATGGAAATGTGACTTACTTCAACTTTGCAGCTATTTTAAATAATGCTGCTGTGCACATGCTGCACAGGTCTATGCACAGATGAGGCACTTTAAAAACACACGGTTCTAGGGCATGTAGGTGGCTCAGTTGGTTAAGTATCCTACTCATGGTTTTGGCTGAGGTCATGATCTCACAATTCATGAGTTCAAGCCCCGCATCAGGGTCTGTGCTAACAGCAAAGAACCTGCTTGGGATTCTATCTCTGTCCCTCCCCCACTCACACTGTCTCCCTCTCTCTCAAATTAAATAAACTTTAAAACACACACACACACTCTCTCTCTCTCCTTACAACAACTTCTAAGATGAGTAGTACCATCATCATCATCATCATCATCATCATCACCATTATTATTTTCATTTTAAAGAGGAAGACACTAAGACAGTGAGGTTTAAAAACTTGCCCAAGTTCACAAGGCTTTAGGTGGAAGAATTAGGATTTGAATCACAGCAGTCTGACTCTACCCATGTTCTTATCCATTAACCATTCTACTACTAATCCATTTTCTCTGTCTCCAACACTGCTACTTATCAGATTCTCCCCAGGTCTCATCGGTTTTATTGCCAATAGCCTAAGTGCTCTCTCAGACACTAATCTCATCACCCTCAAATCCACTCTTATTTTGACACCAATGTACCCTTCCTAAAACATACGTTGGACTGTGCCCTGACCCTTGCTTAAAGTCCTTCCATGGCTCACTATCATCTAACAGTGGATGAAATTATAGTGGCCAAAGATTCATTTATTTAAAAATATTATGTGGAAATTCAATAAGCATATTAGGTTTAAAAGGAGAGATACGATTCTTTTGTTGAACAAGAGGGAAAAATGGGGAGTGGTTGAATGTATTTGGAGGAAAGTATGAACTGTAAGCCTTGCCTTACATACCTACCATCTCAGAGAAGGCATCTTAGACATTTCCAAAGAAACTTTAAAACTTCTGGAATAATTCAAAAACCACCAGCACATCACTTAATGCTCTAAATTACTAGTTCTAGTTCCCTAAATACACCAAGTTGTTTCATGCATTAAAGTCTTTACTATGTTACTCGTCCAGAAAGCGGATTTCCACTCAGCCAACTTCTCATACTTGAAAACTCTGTTCAACCATTACTTTCTCCACAGACTTCTCTAAGCCTCCCCTTCTGCCGACCATTGCAAATAGTGCTTGCTATCTTTATCACATTTCTATCGTTGGCATCCCTTGTGCAATACAACACTCAAAATGGAAGACAATATTCTAAATACAGTATGACTGCCACAAAGGGGAAGAGCACTACAACTCTCTCAGCAAATCTGAAATTGAGTTGGAATCAAGCAGCCAACTACTGCCCCAAACAGTTTGGTGTCATAATCTGCTAATAACAGAAGGATAAAATTCCCAGCTAATAATCTTTACATCTGGAGCAGAAACTTCCAAACACCGTGATTCATCATCTCAAGCAACCTTGCAAAACCCTGGATCAAACCCACCATGTTCTATAATCCAATACCTAAGCTGCCAAATACTGCTAAGAAAGAACCCATTAAAAAAAAAGCCACAAGTGGAGTCCCAACAAAGTTAAGATTCTCAACATTTGCTAACCTATCAATGTGCCTTTTAGTCCGTCAACTTGTCCTGTGATCATCTACTTCTTTCATTTCCTTTAGCTATCATCATTCCATGATATCATCTCAGCATACAGTTTTCCTACCTTTCAAACACTAGTATTAAGTACTCAGACTCTAAACTTTAATCCCCCAAACATCAATCTCACACAAATACTTCTACACTCTCACCAGCTTTTGTCTCCTCCTTGAGGAATGTTCCATTAAATCTCACTCTCTCCCCTATTTCTACATTCCTCTGGCTCCATTGGTTCTTTCCCCTCAAATAAATTATAGATGTAAGTCAAATAAATAATAAAAAGACAACACACATTCAACCATGGCCTTCAAAGTTAGGGTGCTGAAATTATCGTAGTGGTTGCTCTACAGATTATTAACTATGCATTTTTTTTTTTTTAATGTTCTATTCATTTCTAGGAGAGAGAGAGAGAGAGAGCATGAGCAGGGGAGGGTCAGAGAGAGAGGGAGCCACAGACTGAAACAGGCTCCAGGCTCTGAGCTGGCAGTCAGCACAGAGCCCGACGCGGGGCTCGAACCCACAAACCACGGGATCATGACCTAAGCGAAAGTCAGACGCTCAACTGACTAAGCCACCCAGGCGCCCCATTAACTATGCATTTTAATTTATCACAATCTACTTCCAATTAACATTGACTTGATTCTGGTAAAACATAGCAACTTTATTCCAATATGGCTCCAATTCCTCAACCTTCCTTTAGGTACTTATATTACATCAATATATGTTAGAAATCCAGAAATAAAGTGTTCTAAATACTTCTTTAAGCCTTTTTCTGTCTTTTAAAGAATTAAGGAAAGGAAAAAGAGTATATTTATGTAATTTATTTTCTATATATTCATCTTTTCTGATTTTTTTTTTTAATGTTTCATTTATTTCTGAGAGACAGACAGACAGACAGCGTAAGCAGGGGAGGGTCAGAGAGAGAGAGACACACAGAATCTGAAGCAGGCTCCAGGCTCTGAGCTGGCTGTCAGCACAGAGCCCGACGCAGGGTCGAACCCACGAACCTTGAGACCATGACCTGAGCCGAACTGGGACACCCAACCGACTGAGCCACCAAGGTGCCCCTTTTCTGATTTTCTTTATTTCCTCCTGTGGATATAAGTTGCCATTTGGTGTCATTTCCTTTCAACTTGAGCACTTTCTTAGGATGTCTTGTATAGCATGTCTCTCAGGCCCTGGTTACTTAGGAACGTGTTTATTTTGCCTACATTTTAAAGGATAGTTTTGCTAGATAAAGAATTTATGGTTCACAGGTTTTGTTTTTTGTTGTTGTTGTTGTTGTTGTTGTTTTAGCCTTCTAAATATGTCAATCTAACTCTGGTTTCTCTTCAGATCATATAAATCTTTCGCCTTTTACTAAACATGTCAACCTACTGCCTTCGGCCTCCATTTTTTTTCCTGATAAGAACTCAACTATAAATCATGTTGTTTCCCTGTATGTGATGAGTCATTTTCCTTTTGCTGCTTTCAAGATTCTCTCTCTGTCTTTCAGCAAATTGACAATATGTGTCTAGATGTGGATCTCTCTTGGATTTTTCCCACCTGAGATTCACTGAGCTTCTTGAAACTGTAAATTAATGCTTTATTATACATTTTGGAAGTTGTTGGTCATTACTTCTTCAAATATTTTTTTCTGTCCCTTTTTCTATCTCATCTCCTTCTGGAATTCCCATTACAAATATATTGGTTTACTTCATCTTGTCCCATAGGTCTCCAAGGCTCTGATTATTTTTCTTCAATCATTTTCTCTCTATTCTTCACTCTGGATTTTTTTTCTATTGATATTTTAAGTTTGTTGGTTTTTTCTTCTTCCACTTCAAATCTACTACTAAACACATCTAGTGAATTTTTCATTTAAGTTACTATACCTTTCAACTCTAGAATTTTCATATTGTTCCTTTTTATAATTTATTTTTCATTACTGGGATTTCCTATTTGTTGAGTCATTGTCATCATACTTTCCACTTAAACATGGTTTCTTTTAATTGTCTGAACAAATTTATAATAATAAAGTTTTTGCTAAAAATAACATCTAGACCTGCTCAGAGAAATTTTCTACTGGCTACTTTTCTTCCTAAGGATAGTCACATGTTTGGTTTTTTTTTTTTTTTCCTTTAACATCTATAGTGTTTTTTGTTTTTTTTGTAATGTTTATTTATTTTTAAGAGAGAGAGACAGAGCATGAGCAGGGGAAGGGCAAAGAGAGAGGGAGACACAGAATCTGGAGCAGGCTCCAGGCTCTGAGCTGTCAGCACAGAGCCTGATGCAGGGCTCAAACCCACGAACAGTGACATCATGACCTGAGCTGAAGTTGGATGCTTAACAGACTTAGCCACCTAGGTCAGCATCTACAGTGTTTTCTAATAAAACTGTACATTATAGGTAATATGTTTAGCCAATTCTGGATTATGACTTTTCTCCTTGAGGATTACTGTTGTTGCTACTTTTATTTTATTTGTTTTTATTTTTGTAGCAATCTTGTCAGAAATAATCTGAGAATCTGTCTCCTTATGGTATGTAGCCATGGACTTCTGCTAAAATTTTAAAAAATTCTTATTTTTATTTTTTAATGTTTATTTATTTATTTTGAGAGAGAGAGAGAGGAGGCAAGGGGCAGAGAAAGAGAGGGAGAGAATCCTAAGCAGGCTCTGCACTGTCAGCATGATGCCCGACACTGGCCTCTGTCTCACAAACCATGAGATCATGACCTGAGCTGAAATCAACTGAGACACCCAGGCACCCTCTCCCTTACTTTTATTCTTTAGCATGGCTTCCTTGACGTCATCCCTATGTGTACACTGATAAGTGACTAAGCCAGTAGACTTTTCACCCTCCACTGACAAACCTACTGGTGAGTTCAGTAGTGCATTCCAAGTTCAGAAAGCTCTAAGTTGGCCTCAGCTTTTACTCTTTGCTGGGCTTTCTCAGGACTTCTCAGAAGATGCCAGTCCCCCAGTGAGCCAGATGTGAATGAAGAACTTATCTTATCCTGTTGTGGTTCTCTACTAACAAGATCTCCCTACTGAATTTCTGGCTAGGTGACCATTCTGTGGCCTGCCCCCAGCAAGATCACAAGAACTAGCTAGCAAGGCTTTCCATGTGTTTCTTTCCGAGCTTGCTAGTTTTACTGACAACACAACTGGGCATGAGGGGGTTTTGATTTTTTGTTTTTGTTTTCTTTTCCAAATAAAGTCAGCTGCCTCTGGCAACAAAGCTGCTCGTTTTAAGGCCAGCTCAGCCTTCCTTACATTACTCTTTCCCTTGGGAAGGGAAGGCAAAGGATACAGGAGCTCAGGCAGTAAGGCCAAAGATCCCCACTCTCCTTCTCACAGATTCCAAACATTTTCATGAATTAAAGTTTCTCAGTGTAATGTCTGTCACTGATTCATTTTCAGAGTCCTAATGGTTATTTTGACAAGCCTGCCACTTTTGTATTTGTTCCTTGGATAGGATATTTGCCAACTTCTTCACTTTGTCATTGTCTGAAGTCCTGTGACGTCTGTTTCTCTCATCATTTTCAATGTCTAACCTGTATATATTTTAGGTTACAGTTACTATATTATATAACATTTAAGTTTACATACATATACTTGAATAAGTTAGAGTACACAATTTAAATGGTGTTATTAATATGTTAGATATCAACTTTAGAAAACAGTCTTCAAAACTCTGCTTCCTCTTCCTCACTATGCACTCAGATCTCAGCCCATTACTTCTGATTTCTATTCTTACCTCACTAGTGCAACAGCCAGCACTGAGAACATCTCTATCACAAAGCCAGAGGCTACCGCTCAGCTTTTATCTTAATTTACCTTTCTACATCATTCAATAATGTGCCTTATTGAAACACCTGTTTTCCTTGTCTTTTATAGTACCACAATCTTCTTTCATCAACAGGTTTTTCATGTACTTCATGGCCTTACCTTCAACTTTTTAAAAAAAATTTTTACATTTTTTGGGGGGAGGGGGAGACTAAGCATGGGTAAGGAAGGGGCAGAAAGAGGGAGACATAGAATCTGAAGCAGGTTCCAGGATCTGAGCTGTCAGTCAGCACAGAGTCTGATGTGGGGCTCGAACTCACATACTGTGAGATCATGACCTGAGCTGAAGTCGGACACTTAAGTGACTGAGCCACCCAGGTGCCCCACCTTCAACTTAAATACTGATGGTACTAAGGGTCTTATTCTTAAACCTGTTCTTTTTTAAAAAAAATTTTTTAATGTTTATTTTTTTGAGAGACAGAGCATGAGCGGGTGAAGGGCAGAGAGAGAAAGAGACACAGAATCGGAAGCAGGCTCCAAGCTGTCAGCAGAGGGTCTGATGCAGGGCTCGAACTCATGAACTGTGAGATCATGACCTAAGCTGAAGTCAGATGCCTAACCTATTGAGCCACCCAGGTGCCCCTTAAACCTATTATTTTCTGTATGATCCCATACCAATGAACAACTATCATCTCTCTGCTAAGGAAACAATATCCTAGGCTCCATCTTATCCCTGATTTCCAGACTATGGTTTCCAATGACTTGATGCACAACTTCCATCAAACTGGTGCCTCAAACTCCATGTGACACAGTTCATCTGATCTATTTTTCACTCCTGCATCCTCTTACTAAATGACACTACCATTCACACCAATAACACAGTAAGAAATCTAAACATCTTAATACACTCTTACTCATTTTCTCCTTTAATAATTCCATTTTCAAAAGGTTTAGTAAACCCCTGATGTGCTTAATTAATCTAAAATTTAGAATATTGGCCACTTTTTTTACATTAATAATGATAACACAAAAGCCTTAAAAAGAGAAGGTGGAGTTGTTATTATGTAAGAAGAGGAGAGACTGCTATTTTATAAATACTAGCTCTGTAAATAAGCCACTGCCTGTACCTGAATCTCAGTAATAATACTTATCTAAAAAAATCTGTCTCACTCTCTCTTTCAATAGGGATTTAATAACAAGAGAATACAAAAATATTTCATATTGATTACTGCTATGTCCATGACCTAAATTTTCAAGACAGAAATCTGGTTTATATTTGTAATAAAAGATTCTTCCCAGGATACTTAATTGAAGGCTTTTATATGGAAGAACAGATTCTTCAACCTGGTAAATGGGGTAATACATGTACTCTGGAGTCAGACAGTCCTTGGGTTAAAATCTCAGCTGTATTAGTTACTCCTGAGGTAAATTATTTAGTCTCTTTGAATCTCAGTTTCTTTGTAAAGTGATGACAAAAATATCTGTATTTCAAGATTAAAATGAAAGAGATGAAGTCACTTTGTAACTTCAAAACCTCATTTTTCTCAGATATTAATGTATATCTTCCTAACTGGTATTGGCATGTTCCACCCAACTCTTCCTCACATGGCAATAATTCAAGATAAAGTTCAACTGTTTTACACTCTTGGTTCATTTGCTCATTTACTCATTCATTCAGTAAACAGCTATTGATCATTTCCCTCAGTAAATATTTGAGTCCACCAGTATGAACTGGAGAGCAAGAAGAGACATGGGGATAGATACAATGGTGAGCAAAAACAGGCATGGCCCCTGAATTTGTGGAGGTTTGTGCCTGGTAGAGAGAGAAAAACCATTAAATAATTACAAAAATAAATGTAAAACCACAACTGATATAAGTACTACTAAGAAAGGACTTAGTGCAATGAGGGGGTGCGATAGGGGAGTTGGCCAAGTCAGAAATGTCATTCAGAGCCCTTCATTATTTATTGAGCCTTTCCTATCTTACCAGCCTCATTTCCAGGCATTTTCTCACATACTACCTATATTTAAACCATACAAAACAACTTAAAGAATATGAAACATGCCACACTTTCTCTCGTCTTGAAATCTTCTGAACAGGCTACAGCATCTCTGAAATACTTCATTCCCCCTACTTAATTCCAGCAAGAATCTGAAGGGGCAGCTCTTGCATTACTTCTTTAATACTTTCATCACACATGATGCTAATATTAGTCACCACCTCTACCTAGTAATTGATTGTCTCCTTTATAGATGATTGGTATTTTATGGGGAGTTATTGTGAAATTATGCCAGAATCTGGTCTTCTTCAGTATTTGTTTCCCAGGTGCTGAAACAAATTGCCACAAGGTAGATGACATCTAAGAATTATAATTTATTCACTCACAGTTCTGGAAGCAAGAAGTCCAAACCTGAGGTATCACCAGGGCTTCGCTCCATCTAGATGCTTTAGGGGAGGACCTTTCCTGCACCTCTGCTGGCTTCTGGTGGCTGTCAGTTTTCCTCGACTTGTAGCCACATCACTCTAACCTACTTTGATCTTTTTTAAGACTCTTTTGACTATTCTGGGTCACTTATAATTCCACACAAAGTTTATAATCTGCTTGTCAATTTCTACAAAAATGTGAGCTCAGATTCTGATGGGGATTGTACTTAATCTACACATCAGTCTGAGTAGTACTGCCATCTTAACAATGTTAACTCTTAAAATCCAGGAACGTGGGATGTTTTTCCAATCATTAAGATCTTTTTAAATTTCATTCAACACTATTTTGTACTTTTCAGACTATAAAATTTGCCATTTCTTTTGTTAAATTTATTCCTAAGTATTTTATTCTTGTGGATGCTACTGTGAACTGAACTGATTTCTTTCTTTCATTTTCAGATCACTCATTGTAAGAATATAGAAATATAACTGATATATTGCTCTTGTATCCTGCAACCTTACTGAACTTTTATATAGTTCTTATAGTTTTTCAGTGGATTTGTTAGGATCTTCTATATACAAGATCATGTCATCTATGAGTCGAGTTAGCTTTACTTCTTCCTTTCCAATCTAGATGCCTTTTATAGGTCTTTCTTATCTAACCGCTGTGACTAGAATCTCCAGTACAATGTTTAAACAGAAGTCAAGAGAGATGAAATCTTTGTTTTATTCCTGATTGGAGGGGAAAAACATCTAGTTGTTCACCATTAAGCACAATGTTAGCTATGGGTTTTTTAGAGCTCTTATCAGATTAAGAAAGTTCCCTTCAAGGTGCCTGGGTGGCTCAGTTGGTTAAGCATCTGAATCTTGATCTTGGCTCTGGTTATGATCTCACAGTTCATAGAATTGAGGCCCACACTGGGCTCTGTGTTGGTAGTGTGGAGCCTGCTCGAGATTTTCGACTGCATGCTAGGGAGGGGCAGGGGGTCCACAGTCCCTCACGATGGGCATTGCTCAAGGGTCCACTCCAGTCAGATTTAGGTCTGCTGTGCAACTTCTTACTTGACACATCCCCAAAAGCAAGGGAATCAAGAGCAAATATAAACTGTTGGGACCTCATCAAGATTAAAAGCTTCTGCACAGCCAAGGAAACAACCCAGAAAATTAATAGGCATCCTACGGAATGGGAAAAGATAGTTGCATATGACATATCAGATAAAGGGTTAATATCCAGAATCTATAAGGAACTCACCAAACTACACGCCCGAAAAACAAACAACCCAGTGAAGACATGGGCAGAAGACATGAACAGACACTTCTCCAAAGAGGACATCCAGATGGCCAACAGACACATGAAACGATGCTCAGCATCCCTCCTCATCAGGGAAATACAAATCAAAACCACACTGAGATACCACCTCACGCCAGTCAGAGTGGCTAAAATGAGCAAATCAGAGAACTCTAGATGCTGGCGAGGATGTGGAGAAACGGGCACCCTCCTACACTGTTGGTGGGAATGTAAACTGGTACAGCCCCTCTGGAAAACAGTGTGGAGGTTCCTCAGGAAACTAACAATAGAACTCCCTTATGACCCAGCAATAGCACTGCTAGGAATTTACCCAAGGGATACAGAAATGCTGAGGCATAGGAGCGCATGGACCCCAATGTTCATAGCAGCACTCTCCACAATAGCTAAAACATGGAAAGAGCCTAAGTGTCCATCAACAGATGATTGGATCAAGAAGATGTGGTTTATCTATACCATGGAATACTCCATGGCAATGAGAAACAATGAAATCTGGCCATGTGTAGCAACATGGATGGACCTTGAGGGTGTTATGCTGAGCGAAATAAGTCAGGCAGAGAAGGACAAATATCATATGTTTGCACGTATAGGAGGATTAGGAGGAACTTGACGGAGGAACAAGGGGGAGAAGAAGGGCGGAAATGGTGGGGGAAAGGGAGAGAGGCAAACCGTGAGAGACTCTTGAATGCTGACAAAAACTGAGGACTGATGGATGTGGGGGGGAGGGGGGGATGGGCATGGAGGAGGGCACTTTGGGGATGAGCACTGAGTGTTATGTAGAAACTAATTTGACAATAAACTATTTGTAAAAAAATAAAAAAAAAAAAGATTTAGGTCTGCTGTTCTGTTTGTTTTCTTTGTACTTCATGTCATTTTTGTTGTTCTATTTCTCCATTATTACTTTCTTTTCCATTTAATGAATATTTTCTTTCTTTTTAAATTTTTTTTTAACATTTATTTTTGAGAGACAGGGAGAGACAGAGTATGAGCAGTTGAGGAGCAGAGAGAGAGGGAGACACGGAATCTGAAGCAGGCTCCAGGATCTGAGCTGTCAGCACAGAGCCCTACGTGGGGCTCAAACTCACAAAACTGCAAGATCATGACCTAAGCTGAAGTCAGAAGCTTAACCAATTGAGTCACCTAGGCGCCTCATTTAGTGAATATTTTCTAAGGAAGTACTTCAATTTCTTTAATAATTTTTTACATTATAATTAAAAAACATTTTTTAGTGAAGCTCTAGGGCTTACCATATATACTTTATCTTAGCCAAATGGCTCCTAGCTTCTATTAGCTTAACTTTCCAGGGACTATATGGAACTATTTTTTATAGCTCTATTTCTTTTACTCCCTTTTGTAGTAACTGTTCAATAAACATCACATCAATTAATGGTACAGACTCAACAATACATTGTTATCATTTTCCTTTACCATCTGTAGTGACTTCCTTAGCCCAGTGTGGTTTTTATCACACACCTCCTTTGGGTTGTTATTGGCAAATATAGTACATATATGTTGCATTATAGGGACTGCATTTTATATATATTATTTCATAAAACTGATTTTTGACAAGAGAAGAAAGGAGAAAACTTTGCATCCCTGTCTTTTACAATTACATAATTACGTTTACTGGTGCTTTTTCTTTTTTTATGTAGACTCAAATTACCATCTGGGGTAAGGTGCCTGCTTCTACCCTGAAGAACTTCCTTTAGTATTTCTTGTAAAGTGAGACTCTACATTCTTGATTATCTGGGAATTCTCCCAGTTTTTTATTTTTGAGAGAGAGACAAAAGGCATGTGAGTTGGGGTAGGGGAGGAGGACAGAGGATTTGAAGCAGGCTCTGTACTGACAGCACAGAGACTGACACGGGGTAGGGAGGTAGTTTCAAACACACGAACCATGCATGACATCAAGTTGGAGTCTCAACTGACTGAGCCACCCAGGAGCCCCATCTTCCAGATTTTGAGTGTAGGGGAAAGTTTTTATTTTGCCTTCATTTTTGAAAGACACCTCTACTGGGCATAAGATTTTGGTTTTTTAATAGGATATTTTCCTCTGGGCACTTTGAAAATGTTATCCTGTTGCCTTCTGGCCTGCATTGTTTGTGCTGAAAAGTCATTGTTAACCTAATGGGGTTCGCTTTAAGAGACATGTCATTTATCTCTTGCTGCTTTCAGTATTTCCTTCTGGTCCTTGACTTTCACTATTCTTTCACTACATATCTGTTTGAGGATCTCTACATTTAGTACATCTTGGTACACTTTTTAACAAAAATTTTTTTAATGTTTTATTTCTGAGAGAGAGAGAGAGAGACAGACAGCATGAGCAGGGGGAGGGTCAGAAAGAGAGAGGGAGATACAGAATTCGAAGCAGACTCCAGGCTCTGAGCTGTCAGCACAGAGCCCGAGCAGGGCTCGAACCCACGAACCGTGAGATCATGACATGAGCCGAAGTCGTACGCTCAACCGACTGAGCCACCCAGGCACCCCGAGTACTTCTTGGATTTTGTTTAGCTTTCTGCGTATGTAAGTTAATGTTTTTCAATAATTTATGAAGTTCACAGCCGTTATTTCCTTGCATATTTTTTTTTCTTTTCCTTTCTCTCTCTCTCGTCTTCTCGTACTCCCATTAGGCTTATGTTGCTGCACTGCATAGTGCCCCACATTTCTCTGAGGCTCTGTTCCTCGTCTTTCTCCCTCTTCTTAAAATTACATAATCTCCATCAATCTATCTACACGTTCACTTCTTTTACCAATTCAAATCTACCGTTAAGCCTCTCTAATGAGTTCTTTCTTTCATCATTTTACCTTCTGATTCCATGATTTCCATCTGGTTCATTTTTTAAAAAATGATTTCTATATTGAAACTCTAATTTGATGTGACATTGTCACCGTATCTTCCTTTACTACTTTAATCATGAGTTCCTTTATTTCTGTGAACATGTCTATAATGGCTACTTTAAAGTCTTTTTCTAATAAATCTGACAGTTTCTTGGCTTGCTTTTTTTCCAGTACATGGGTCATACTTTCCTGTTTCTTTGCATGGTTCATATTTTTGTTGTTGTTGGAAACTACACATTTTAGATAATATATCATAGCACCTCTGGGTACTGGTACACTTTTCCCCTTCCAGAACATGTTCCTGTTACCTGCTTGTTTATTTGTTTCATGACTAGTGGATTATTTCAGTGAAGTTTACTCTCCCATAAACAGTGTTCAGCTTCTGATGTTGTTCCTCAGGGAAGCAGAGACTTGGTATATCCACAGTTACCCTCAGATCATTGGATCACAGTGCTTGAGGAGGGCTCTCTTCCTATCTTTCCTTAACCACACCCAGCTGTTAAACTCCATTAATTGCTGGCCGGTTGCTCTATTGTTTTCAACAATGTCCTGGGGAATAAATTGGTCTTTAAACAAACAAATTCTGATTCCTCTGAAGGAATAGTTTCTGAGATCAGTGTTTGATTTTTGTTCTGATCTCTGGAAGGTTCTTGTGATGTTTTATTCCCTGGATCTCCTATGGTGTAGCCTGTACAAATGCCTTTGCCACAACCTCCACTGTTATGAGTGCTTTTTAGCCTTGACCTTCTTCATACTCTATTGCAAATAAAGTCAGTTCC
This sequence comes from Hyaena hyaena, assembly GCF_003009895.1. Classification (NCBI taxonomy): domain Eukaryota; kingdom Metazoa; phylum Chordata; class Mammalia; order Carnivora; family Hyaenidae; genus Hyaena; species Hyaena hyaena. The sequence continues at coordinate 3,590,418 of NW_024080669.1, read as the reverse complement.
TTTGGGAATGAATCGGGAGCTATGTTTTAAGGTCTGTGTCTCCCTTTAGGCAAATCTCTGAGCCAGGGCTCTGAAGCCAGCTGTGGGGGACAATGGCAAAGTTCTCTCTGAGTGGCACTCCCACGGTAGGAGCGGAGAGCTCAGCAGAAGGAGAGGAACACAGTCTGGGGTCCTCTCAGTTTTCCTCTCATGGGATGGAACTACCAACTTACAATCTGGGCAAAAACAGTCTGAGCTCCAGTATTCTCAGTGTGCTGCAACCAAACTACGCAACTGAGGCTAGGCAGAAGGAGGGAGTCCCTGCTCCGGAACCACATTCACCCAGGACTCAGCAGCAACAGGCAGCTGGGGACTGAAGAGACAGCAGGCATCCTGTTCCCCCACGAGCCATGAGTCTGGGTTAGAGTCGGAGGGTCCTGTGGTCTGAAATGGAATCTCCCCCTCACTGAGCTGGTAAGGAGGGAGCATACTGGTTTAAAAACCACACACTCTCATTTCTTACCAAATTTTCATAGATGCTCTTGAATAAATGTCTTCATTTGCTGTTCACACGAAGGACAATGCTTTTGGGGGTTTTCATCCCTTCCATGTTTCATTGGGAAGAGGGTCACCAGAGATCCTCATGCTGTCAGATGTCAATTGCCCACTTGTTCTTTAACATGGAAGTGGAGGAAGCAAAGTGCTAGGGCTCTAGACGTGTGGTATCATTTAATCTTCACGACTGTGAGGCAGATATTAAAGACCTCACTTTTACAGACCATGAGTCCCGGAAGCATTTAATAACTTGCTCCAATCAAAACAGCAAATAGGGTGCCAGCAGTGGACTCAAAACCAGGTCTAACTGCCTCCAAAGATCATGTTCTTGATCATGCCTATCTTTTCATCTTGTATAAACCTTCCTATCCTCTTAAAAACCTGAGCTCATGCAATAGTCATACCCCTGTGTAGTCACAATGATTTATTTAGGTAATACATCATTTTCTTCCTCATCTGGATCTTTTATAATAATCCTAGGAGAAGTACTATTCTGTTTGTTCATGCCTTAAGCTACATTTCCACACACAAAAAATCTCTAACCGGGGCATTATTATCTTTTCTATACTTTTAAAATCTGTTTTTCTGAAGAGCAAGGCAGATCTGCTGATATGCAGTGGGTTTAGGTCTTTATTATAAAATATTAAGATGATAAGGTCTCTTTTCTCTCAAGATCACTATTGCACATAAGCACATACACAAAGCCAATGAGAAATATTATTCAGAAATGACAATACATCCTTTACAAAAGACTCTGAAGATTCTTAGGCCTAAATTATAAGATTTTAGGGAAAAGTTTTTTCTCTCTCTCACACACACACACAAACACACACACACAAAACATACAGTCACAGATGACCAATCACTAATAAGAAGATTCTACATTAGGGGCTCCTGGGCAACTTAGTCAGTTAAGCGTCTTGCTTCAGCTCAGGTCATGATCTCACAGTTCGGGAGCTGGAGCCCCCTTCGGAGTCTGTGTCTCCCTCTCTCTCTGCTCCTCCCCGACTCATGCTCTGTGTGTCTCTCTCTCAAAAACAAACATTAAAAAAAAAGAAGATTCTACTTTAAAAGTTATCTCATACTTTTAAATGTACTTAAAAACTAAAAAAAAAAAAAAAATTTGCCCACAATTTAAACTAAAACATAACCCAAACAATAAACTAGATGAACTTAAAGTATAAGAGGAAACATTTCTCTGTAGTTACTTGCCAAACAAACAAAAATATTTAAAAAATGAAAAGATACGTGAATCTATATTTGAGAAGTTTAGCCTTTACCTCTACTTGGCTCCATTTATCACTGTTAAAAAAAAAAGAAAACAAACAAAAAATCCCAACCTTTTTTTTGGGCCCATTTTTACCACCTCAAAAAGTCTGGTTTCCTGGTAACAAACCCGACTGTTTAATTCTGATATTGTGCTAAGTGTTCAAGGAGAAAAAGTTACCGCCGACAAAACCTCCCCAACTCCAAGAATCATCAAGGGAGCCAGAAGCTGTAAGGGTCACAGTCACACATTTTACGTAATGAAATTTAAAGAGCACATCAGAAGGAGTCAGCTGGCTCCAAGGGGCTCCTTCGCACACTGCGGGGGGCTCTGCCACAGGCGGGGACCCCAGGCCCAGCTGCGACAACGACAAGATCCCCTGCCCCCAGGTGCCTGCCTCTGTTCAGTAGGGATGTTTGGTTTTACCATCAACTGCCACCACCTGATGGAAATAAACAGAACACCTCCGTTGCGGACAGAGGATGAAGGCACTTACACAGGTAAACCAAAATAAATAAAAATTCTTCATCCAAAATGGCAGCACCGAAGGACAGCATCAAGTGACGGCCACTCGAGTGACAAAGGCATTGAATGGCTATTTTAGGTTTGCCACAGTGTGCTCAAAAGCTTTTTAAAGAATGCAATAGAGGTACTTACCGAATATTTCCCCTCCACTAGCATATTCTGTCACCAGATAAATCATCCGCTCTGTCTCCATAACCTGGTACAAAGGCAGGAAAGCGACAGACAGTGACACAAATGACAGGCTGATATCATAGGAAGAGAAACTAATGACTCCTCTTTTGTCATTTAAAATATTAATAACCATTACTGCTTACAGGAAACTTAAATCACTGCAGGGGGAACAGACATAAATGCAATAAAGAAGAAAGGGGGGACCTGGAATCCCTTCACGTTCTTAAAAGTAGGAAGGATTTGCTACTCGAGACGGACATTTCGTTGTTCCATGAGGCCTCTGCCATCTCATAAGCTCCACAAAACTGAGAAACAAAGAAGCTGCCAAAAACCAGAAAATTCACATTCGACACTGCTCACTTCAAGTTCCAAAATGTTCCCTCAAAACCTAACCCAAACAAAAAAAGTCCAGGGAAAATGGTGGGAATCACTTAAGAACTGCACAGAAATCACATTTGGATGTGTTTTTTCAATGGACAGGACAACATTCCTCCCTGCCACCCATTTCTCCAAAATTGGAAAGAGTGATGTAAATATTCAACACTGCAGTATAAATCACTCACTTGCATTTTGTTTTGGTCCCTATTTTGCCTTTTTTTATTTAGTTTTATTGTGTTGGCAGTCCTTTCTGCCTTTTTTTTACCTTTATCGTTAAGTATTTTTTAAAGTATATGTGCTCATGATCAATTTTTTAAATATGGTATATAAACAAAAGACCAAAGATCTTCCTCTTCCCAGCCCTCTCTATCCTATTCCCCCAAAGGAAACACTGTTCGTAAGTCATTTATTCCATATCATTCTAGAGCAATGCTGATAAACAGAAATACAATGTAGGCCTCATATATAATTTAAGCTTCTCTAATAGCCATATTAATAAGTTTTAAAAAGGTGAAAGTTGGGCGCCTGGGTGGCTTAGTCGGTTAAGTGTCCGACTTTCGCTTAGGTCGTGATCTCACGATTCGTGGGTTCGAGTCCCACGTCAGGCTCTGTGCTGACTGCCAGCTCAGAGCCTGGAGCCTGTTTCAGTCTGTGACTCCCTCTCTCTCTGACCCTCCCCTGCTCACGCTGTCTCTCTCTCTCTCTCCTAGAAATTAAAAAAAAAAAAAAAAAAAAAAAACATTAAAAAGGTGAAAGTAACTCTAATATTTTATTTATTACAGTATGTCCAAAATATTATCATATTTTGACATGATAATGTCCAAATTTCAAAAAAAATTTTAATTATAAACGGCTTCAGTATTTATATTAATTAAAACTAATGAAGTTAAAAATTCAGTTCCTCATTTGCTGTAGCTACATATTAATACTCAATAGCCATGTGTGCCAGTGGCTATCATACTGGGCAATACAGCTTTAGGCTTTCACCATAATTCACTGGTAACTATTCTGCTCAATTAATTCCCAGTTACTTGATCTTTGGTATCTTTACACATCAATATCACGTAACAGGCACTTCGTGTAATAATAGTAAATTTCTTCTCTTCTTTGGTATAGTTTTATGGTAGTCCGTCATATAAGTGCACATTACTTTTCCAATTTAATAACTGTATTGTACTTTTTTCTCTTTAATTTTTAAAAACCATATACTGGTGGTATTAGCTCATTGTTTGTTACATGCATTGCTTCCAAGATCTTTCTGTATGTTGATTTATGCAACAAAAAGTCAATGCTCTATATATATGCAGGTGTTGAGAAAAAAAAAAAAGAAAGAAAATTAACGTCATATTGTATATCTCCTTTGGACTCCCAGGTCTTTTCTGGACTACAAATGTTCTTTTACCGTTAACTTCTTCAATAGTTCAAAAACTTTCCTATACGGTTACCTATACTTGGCTTCCTCTACAAACTGAGACCGATGATTTGGCAAATTACCTGAAAACTACCTTGATACTATTTATAAAGACAATTTGACAGCCATTCATCCTGGCAGCTCAGAATCCCCCATTAACAACACTAGCTGCCAGAGAGCAAAATTAAAGCTTAAAAGAGCGCATTGTTCAAAGTCAGGCCTGAAACTGAGACTTCTTATAGGTTAACGAAATCTTGGGTAAGAAAGATAAACTTGGAGAATTCAGTTATAAGGCTAATATCTACAAGTTAACCTCTTGAGGAAAGTCAGCCTAAAAACCCTACAATTATTTAAAGATGATTTATTTTAAAATGCGAGGTCAAGAAGTTTACTCAGTCAATCAGGATAGGAAGGAAACAGAGGTTAGACACCTCCGAGTTTGCAGACATAAGTCTTCAGGCAACACCAGGAAGCTTTCACGAGTTTGCTTCTGGGGCACACCGTAGGTGTGGTTCAACAGAGTCTGGTCTGATAAATTTCAACAAGTCTGCTCCTGCTGATCTAATTCACTTCATTATGTGAGAAGCCGATGCCAGAAAAGAACCCTAAAGCTGGAGCCTTAACCACACACACTAACATCACAACATGCTTTCCTTTCCATAAATTTAACAGACTCTGAAAGCCTGCCCACTGTGCCTCCACCCTCACACGCGGTGCCATGTCTGGGCCAGTAACCTTTACAGCAGACTAACAGCACCAAATGAACCGAGTGGGTGGCCACTTCCTGAACAACTAGGTGATGGCTGTTCTGCTGGAAAGCAGTGAGCAGGGCTGGCCCCATGCGGAGGCAGAGCTTGTGACTGCCAACACACTGCAATTTGAGAAGCACCCCAAAGCCCCACCTCTCCCAAAATATCTCTTCCACCAGCCTGCTAAGGCAAGGTCCTCTCTTCCTATCTGGCTTGAAATTCCAGCCATTAGATTTATTGCTTTTGCAGTAAGGGAATCATTGAGGATGGTGTGAAATGTGCACGCTTCCTGGGAATGTAAGAAACTAGAATAGAAGTCTCTTCCATTACACAAAATCAATCTTGTGGTTATCAAAATAATCAAGTGCTACCTTAGAAAACGAAGTCTAGGACCCTACTAGAAAAGAGGCAGGTGCTGACTGATTAAAGAGGCCATACTTAAAATATCCTTTGCCATCATAAGTTATACTGGGATCAAAGAAATGAGCATTTAAGTGATGTTATAAAAAGATAATGTTATATTCACCTCTACCTTTTCATCCCTAAGAATTCTCTCTTCCTTCTGGCTTTCCCATCCTGTTTTAGGATTTGGACCTACATAAATACGTTCTTGTCATCTTCTGAATAATCTTTTTGTGTAAGTCTCACAAAGAATGGTCCCCAAGCTTTAAAGAACAAATGTAAAAAACCTACATGGGTAAGGCAGGTCTTGCTAGTAAAGAGCCAGGTAAAACATGAGTGCTGAGTGGGGAGATAAAATGGTGGGGGAAACAGTGGGATAAACATAGGAACATAGAAACCAAGAAAAGTTGTAGATGTTCACCCAGACACCTTTTCTTCAAAGGCAGCCATACACGTAGGTGACCATCGTGGGTTCTTCGCTGCCACACGCTACCCCGCTAGGGAGCCTACCTGGTAGAGCCTGATGATGTGGGGGTGGCAAAGCATTTTCATTATTTGAACTTCCCGGAAGATCTTCTTCAAGTTGTCTTCATCCAGCTGGGTCTTGTCTATGATCTTGATAGCAACCTGAGGCCAGAGGAAGAAAATTTACTCCGATGCATTATTAAAAGCGGTTTACTAAGGAAAATTAAATCCACTTTAAAACATTATATTCCACAAAATAGCAGTTGCAAGTATTGTGTTTACAGAACGTCAATGAAGAAAATGAATTTACTCTTTTTAAATAAGTCAGGAAATGGATTCCTAGCAAGTTGGTCTCAAAGGAACAGACTCCAAAAGCTAATGGGCCTTTCTTAAATGGGCCATTTCTTAACGTTCCGACAGTAAAACCTTATGACAAACAAAATACTCAGTCCTGCAGAGACGTGGTCCCGGGCCGGGAAAATCATGCTTTGATGTAGGCCATCATATGTTGGGCCTCTTATTAAGATAAGAGGCTTACATCACAAGTACAAGATAAGTTCGTAAGGTTTGACCAGAAATGACACAGATGCATCCCACATCTCACCAGATGCTTGCGTAACTCAACAGTACTGGCAGTGGGATGGTGCTAGAAGCAGCAGCGGTCACTACATACTGAACACCTGCGAGGCGCCAAGCATTACTCCTAGTGCTTTCCAAGTACTAAGGCACTTAAACCTCACAATACCCTACATTATTAACCTTATTTTACAAATATGGAAACCAAGATCCACAGAGATTACGTCATTTACTCAAGATTAAGTAATTTAAACTGGTATGTGGTAGATCCCGGATTAAAGCCCAGGCAGGGTGGCTTTAGAGTCAAATCTTCATGCTAACGCTATAAAAATCTGAAGATCTTGTACCGTGGATGCACTGCTTCAGCATCAAACATCTATTTTGCTCATCATTCTTAAGACATCCAGCAGCGCATATATTTTAAAACAGAATGAAAGATGAAGAACTTTTATAATCTACCATATCTAAACTTCCTCATTATTCTTCGTGAGTGAAATACTCAAAATATAGTGTTGTTCCAAAATATCTCTGTCTCTCCATCTTGGTCAATCAGCAAATAGGCAAAGATTATTAGTTTGATGAAGGACCAAGACAAGGTAAATTCTAGCCCCTTTCAATTCTTAAAATTCTGTGATTTTCTACATTGAGAGAGGGAAAGGAAGCTAATAAAAAAAATGAAAAGAAGAACCAGGGAGGCAAAATTTCAACAATAAAAACGTTCAGTCCAGAGCAATAAACACTATATAAAACCATACATGGTAGATGATTCAAATATAAGAATGACTAACATAAAAGTAACTCTAGAGTTGTTTCGGATGTTCAAATGAAGACTAATGTGAGAAAGGCCCAGGGAGACAAATTTCAGCTGAATTCAAAGAGCATTTAAGCCCTGCCTAACAATGGAAAGTGACAAAGTGAGCTAGATGGAGCTCAGGCTACAATAATTAAATCAGATTCGGCCTTAACTTTAAAGGGGCTTACCATCTAGTCGGGGAAAGACAGTATGTGAAACAGACAACAATACAGCACTAGAGACACAATCAGCAAAGGTATGTACAAGTTACAATAGAACAGAGGATGTTGTGTGAACTTCACCTGGGCGAGAAGCAGACCTACAGAAAGACTTCACCAACAAAGCAGAACTTGAGAAAAGAAAGAATTGGGAGAGGCACAAAAGAGGGTAAGAAATCTTATGAGGAGAAAGAGTGAAACCATTAACAGATCTCACTGGCTGTCTGATCTCCTATAAGAAGTCCTGCACCGGATCACCCCGGATAGGTGATAGCTCAGTGGCAGAACATCTGACTGCACTTTACCCTGGACCGTCAGCATTTCTACTTCTCCTCATTACTGTGCCATATCACACATAGGACCTTAACTCCAACGATTAGTCTGGCGTCTGCACCTGGTTTTCTCAGAAGGGCTCCCCAAACCACCAGAAAAAAAAAAAATCACAGTATATAATGTCTTTTTATATAACAAATAATCTTGGTCTTAATAATAATTATTAATAAAATAGCACATTATACTTTACAGATTGCTTTCATATATGTAACATGCTTAGAAACTTGCAGCCATATGCCATGGCAGAGCCTTCCAGCTGGTGTGCTAGAAATGGGTTACAGATGTACCCAAGGCCATGGGTCAGGGGCAGTGGGTCACCTCCAGTCTCAAGAAACCTCAGTTGTTTACCCCAGAGAAAATATGATCATTTTCTGCATATGCTACAACACACAAAAAGTTGGGAAGCAATACTAAGTTTTGCTGATCATCAACTGTCCAAGGACTGGGCCTCAAACTCCCTATCTGCCTATGCCTACCAACGGATGGCCTCGAAAAAGTAATAGGGGGAGAGGAAGGAGACCATTAATGAGGGTTTTTAATGCATTTAACCATTTCTTGTACTTTTTCACACCCAAGAGAATCCTGAGTCACACTATACTTGCGGCGGGGGGCGGGGGGGGGGGGGGGGGGGGGGGGGCGGCGTCATATACTAGAGCCTCCTAATTCACGTTGAACTCATTCTGAATTTCATTTGCTTTCTGAGGCCGTTAAGATTTTCATAAAGGGAAAGAGAAAACCAAACCTAATCATCTATGAGAACTAACTGGCTATAAGATCTTATATTCTATGCACTTAATAAATATTTTTAATTTAATAAAGATAACAGTATAGCAGGGATGCAGTTTTACATTTCATAACAAGTAATGTGACTTCACATAAAGGGAATATGGCCCTACATACTGAAATGTATTCCTACCTTTTCAGGGAAAATTGCATTAAGTATAATCCATTCTTAGAAGGTGGAAGCAGAGAGGTTTGAATAGATTAAAACATCAAATTCCTGTTAACTCTTCAATGAGATTCAAGATTCCACAAGACACAGGCAAGGCTTTGCCTACCAGCTGAATATGGTGTCAACAGAAAGGACTATGGTGTCAAGCTGCCTGGATTCAAAATCTTAGAACTGCCCTTTCATGTAGAACCTTGAACAAACTACTTAATTTTTCTACAGCTCCTCGTCTTAAAAAAAATGTGGGCACCTATTGTACCTGCTGTAAAGGCTGCTGGGGATGCACTGAGCCAGTGGGTGCAGCCTGCTAAGTATAATGCCGGGCATGTGGGGAGCACGCCATACACATTCATCACATGTATGCTGCTATGGTTTGTTTTCCGGAATCAAGCCTCAAACTTTAGGCATTCCTCGGCAAAAATGAGATTTGCTTCACTCAACAACATAATCCTGGATCTCAAACACATCGGTCCCTTAGATCGAGGGACAAGTTGAGGGGCCCAAGAAGCAAAATAGCTGACAATTTGTGGGCAGCATTCAGAACGAACTGGTTGCTTCCAGCTGATGTGGGAAGAACACGGAAGGAATGAAGCTGGGGGGAAAAATGCATTCCATTTGGGAAAGTCACACTGAGCCATAGGATGGAGCCCACAGCAAGAGCTGATCCTGAGGGCTGTGCCAGGGAGAGCCAGCTCTGCTCCTTCACGGCGCGCCAGGCCCCCCGCTCTCCACACTCAGTACTGACACCAGACAGGAAGACACACGTGCTACCTGGCCCACCTGCCTGGCAGGACAAGACAACTTCCTAAAGCTCAGTTCCGATCTTAGCTGCAAAGTGAAAAGTGGAGATTTTCTAGAAAATGGGGAAAAACTAATGAAACAGAGAAGCTACTGAGTCAGAGAGCAGGGAGCTGGCAAGCGAGTATGATTACTTTAAGAATACCTGAAGAGATCTATAATCACGAATTTTCACTGCTACAAATTATTGGTGGTGACATAATAAACATTTTAGCTTAAAGTACATATCAGTTTGTTTTTTTTTTAATTTACATTTGAGAGAGAGAGAGAGTGAGCGAGCATGAGTGGGGTAGAGGCAGAGGGAGGGGGAGACAGAGGACCCGAAGCAGGCTCTGCACTGACAGTAGAAAGTCTGACGTGGGGCTGGAACTCACAAACGGTGAGAGCATGAACTGAGCCAAAGTTGGATGCTCAATTGACAGAGTCAACAACGCGCCCTGCTCCCTAATTGTTTGAAAAATGAAATGTGTCCACAGCAAAAGGTTAATTGCTAGGTAAACAGAAGATAGACTCTCAAAGAATGTTTTTAAATTTTGGTGCTGAAAACTCTATAAATCACATCCTTGTACTTAAATATAAAAAGCGTAACAAGTAAAAAAGGATACTTCCAACACATTACCAAGAGACCATAGATTTCTTAAAGTTTCTTGTTGTACATAGAATTCTTTTCTTTTGCAAGAAGCAGGGTTTTATGAACTGACACTAATATTAATTAAACATGGCACTATATCAAATATGTTGCTAAATAGATACAGCTTGCCAGGAGTCTCTACCCAAGAGATTTCCATTCAGCGAACTCTCCTCCTTTTTTTCATTGGCATGTGGTATGACAAAATATTAAATCAGATCATGCCAAATTTAAAGTCAAAGTTCTTCATTGTTCATTCTAAAAGGGGGGGTAGCTATTTGCCCCTTTTAGTTCTTACTTCTAAACCATAGTTCCTTTACTTCTTGCCAAATTTTTGCAAGCACAGTAATGTTCATAGGGAACGATGTTGAAAAAATAGTGTTTTCTTCACAGGAGGCAAAAATCACTTCCATATCCAGACACTACATTCATAGGCGAGATAAAATGACAGAATAAAAACCAACGAGCCAAGGAAAGGTTCAGTATTAAGATCAAAACAAACTACTCTTCTCCCTCTCACCCAGCAGAAGTGAGTTCCTTCATTCAGGGATACATTACGACAAATGGACAGTTAAAGAAAGGAGCTACTCAGGAAGAAAGTGCAGAGATCACAAGTGTTAGAATTCCTCCAAAAAGAGAAAGAGCATTCCCCTAAAGTAGCATGCAGATGTATGCACAATAGTGTCACAAAATACAGTAAACAGACTGAATGCTTTTAAGAAGGGAAGAGAAAACATGAGGACAGTGTGGAGAAAAATATATTTCTTCAATATTCTCTAGAGAAGCTCAATTTCCCATTGAAATGTCTTAAAAATTAGGCAGATAGCAAACTTTCTGCCACTGTGAATTATTTGCAATGGAATTGTTTTTATCTTAAATTCTGTAGCTAAATTTTTTCTCTATTTCTCTATTTCTAGGTCACAGCTCAGATCTAGTTTCATTTTATGGTCGAGACCTGTGCTGTTCACTACAGAACACATCAGCCACATGTGACTGATGAGCACTCAGAATGTGGCCGGTGCAAAATGGCATGCTACAAATGTAAAGTATACACCGGGCTTCAGAGCCTGAATATTAAAATGAGGATATAGGTGATCGCATTGACAAACATATTGATTACATGAAGAAATAACATTTTAGATACACCAGGCTAAATAAACTATATTATTAAAACTCATTTCATTGAAAAGGCAACCTATGGGATGGGAGAAAATATTTGCAGACCACATACATATCTGATAAGGAGTTAATATCCAAATTAAACTAGAATTCCTAGAACTCAACAGAAAAAAACACAACCCAATTTAAAGATGGACAAAGGACCTAAATAGGTATTCTCCCAAAGAAAACATACAAATGGCCAACACATTATAATTATCAGGAAATTACAAATCAAAACCACAATGAGATACTGCTTCTTGGTATTAGGGAGTCTATTATCAAAGACAAGAGGTAACAGATCCTGGCAAGGGTGTGGAGAAAAGGGAAGCTTGTGCACTGATGGTGGGAATATAAATTGGTGCAATCACTACGGAAAACAATATGGAGGTTCCTTAAGAAATTGAAAATAGAACTACCATATGACCCAGCAATCCCACTTCTGGGTATATATTCAAAGGAAGTGAAATCGTCCTCTCAAAAAACATCTGTACTTCCATGTTCACAGCAGAATCATTCACAATAGCCAAAGTATGGAAACACCCTAAGTGTCTGTCAACAGATGAATGGATAAAGACAATGTAGAGCATATACACACTGAAATATTACTCAGCCTTAAAAAAGAAGGAGAGCCTGTCATCTGTGACAACATGCATGAACCTGGAGGGCACTGTGCCACGTGAAAGATGACACAGAGAGACAACCGCAGTCAGTGCCACAATACGCATGGTATTACCTATATCTGGAATCTAAACAAAAAAGTCAAACTCACAGAAACAAAAAGTAGAAAAGTGGATGCTGGGGACTTGGGTGGGGGGAATGGGAGAAATAGGGACAAGTTGGTAAAAGGATAAAAACTTCCATTTAAAAGATGAATCAGGTCTGAGGATCTAATATAAAACATGGTGGTTATAGCTGATAACACTATTGTATTTTTGAAATTTGCTAAGAGGTCAGAACTTAAATGTTCTCACCAAAAACAAACAAAAAAACGACCAACGGAAAAGAAACAGCAAATATGTGAGGATGAACATGTTAATTAACTCAATGGGGGGGGAGTACTACAGAATGTATGAGTATATCAAACAACACATTGCACACTTTAAATATTACAATTTTGTCAATTATACCTCATTGAAGCTGAAAAAAATAGTTCCACCAGTTTCTTTTTACTTTTTTAAATATGACTGCTAGAAAATTTAAAATTATATATGTGGCCCACATGTTAGATGATGTTAGATGATGTTAGAGGCAAGTTAAAGCAGGTATTACATGAAAATGATTTCTGAAATACTTGACTCAGTGTTGAGAATTGCCAGTTACTGATCTCGAAGAAACTTGGCAGGTTGCAATGCACTCAATGCTCAACCGCCACCTTGGGAGAGAATCTTAAATTAGGTCTGAAAAGTTGCATTCCAAGAACTCAATTTAATTCCATTAAAAATTGTTTATTGAACAACTGACTGGCTTAAGGCAGTGCCCTGGTGCAGCTGGCTGGAGGCGACTCTCAGCAGGGTTCTGAGAAAGAATTATGTTTTCCACTATTAAGCTAGCTGTTTGGAAAACCTTGGGTCTCAGGACTCCTTCTCTTAAAAATTATTGAGACCAGGGGTGCTTGGGTGGCTCAGTTAGTTAAGCTTCCAACTTCGGCTCAGGGCATGATCTCATTGTCTTTAAGTTGAGCCCCAGTTCGGGCTCTGTGCTGACAGGTCGGAGCCTGGAGCCTGCTACAGATCCTGTGTCTCCCTCTCCCTCTGACCCTCCCCTACTCACACTCTGTGTGTGTGTGTCTCTCTCTCTCTCAAAAATAAATAACCGTTAAAAAAATTTTTTTAATAAAAAATAAAAATTATTGAGACCCTCAAAGAAGTTTTGTTTCATGAATATCTATCCAGATTTACTTAGAAATTGATTAAAATCAGAAATGAAAACAGAAAATTTTAAAACACTAGAACAAATAAGCATACATTTGATCAGCCATCAGAATAATTCATCTCATAAATCACGTATAATCTCTCGAAATCGCCACTGTATAACTGTGAGAGAATAAGGGTGAAAAATGAGAATAATGTTTAAATATTTAGGAAAACAATTTTGACCTCTGAAACTCACTGAAAGAGTTCTGGAGACTCTTTTTTGGGGTCTCTGGATCAAACTTTGATATCAACTGCCCTGAGGCATCACTGTTTGTGATCAATTCATTTCTTTCCTATTACCTTAAATGGTAATAGGTTTCAGCTTTAGGAAAGCTGAAAATACAGTCACTCAAACTGTTTTCTGTAGAACCTGATTCATCCCCAGATGAGAAAGGCTTCTAGAAAAGGAATTTGAATGCCTTTTGCAATCAGCCTTGATTTAAAAAAAAAAAACAAAAAAAAACAACTTTTTTTCTTTTAAAATACAACTGCCGTCAGAAAACAGGTTTAATGAAACTCCAAACCACCACAAGACACACAAGCTGTACCATAAGGCTAACACTGCCCGGCACTAAATGGCCATGATTAATGATGTGCCACGTGGCGGTGGTTAGGATGTAGGAGGGACATATTCTTGGGAAATCCTAACCTCTGCACCGGAACCAATCAAGAATGATTCCATATTTTAGCTTGTAACAAATAGTCAAATCAAGTTCGAAGGGGCAAAGCAAAGACATATTTGCGAAAAACTGATTATTGTGTCCATTTTACATACCAACCACAACTGTTTCTGGAAAAATACGAAGCTGTGAAGCCTAAGGAATGACTGAGATGCTAGGATCCCAGCCAACTCCACACAGGAGGCCTCCACACGACCACCAAAAGTGCAGGTGAATCAGCTTTCCGTGAACCCTAAGGAAACAGGTCGCAATATCTAGCAGGTCTTTACGTGACTTATTTTTCTACATTTCTCAGAGTGGGCTGTACGAAATGGTGACAATGAACTCGTTTGTGCATTTACAATGTCTGGAGGATAGAGAACAGCGAGCTAAGCAAGCGAGAAAATCTACCATGAAACATGCATTCTTCTTGGAAGAATTCCTAAGGTGGAACATGGCTATATTGTGCATAATTGATCAATGGAAATTTTCTGGTGATTACTTGGAATTCAAGGCATAGAAGAGAAATTTTCCAGACAAAAAGAAACGATTTCTCAGTTGCAACATTTCCCTCCTGGTTAGCATTAACCCTCCAAGAGGGCAGAAGCCCCAGACCATCTTTAACGTAACAGCAACTCAGCCACACTGCCGTTACCATCACCGCTGTCGTTTCAACATTCACACTGTGCCAACATTGTGTATGCTTTCTAGAACATTAAATCACCTTGTGCCCTTTAAGTTTCCCACTTAAGTGAAGAGAATAAAAAGATATTCAAAGAGGAAAAGAGAAGTGGAGAAGAGGAGGACAGTGACCACAACAATGAAGAAATGTTTACAACTATCGGTGCCCCGTCCAAGTTCGGGCATCTATTTTCAGTTGTCCCTGGCTTCGAAGTTTAAGAGAGACATTTAGAACGGAACTGATGGCTTCATTCCAAGGTTAGGGAGCTATTCACAAGGATGGCCTGAAGCCCTTAAAGAAAGGGCAGGAGGGGAAAGAGCGGGAAAGAGGGAGTGGGCCTGAAGAACGCAGAGAGAGGATGCTTTGAACACAGAGGGCTGGAGCAAAAAAGCATTCAAGAAATGGAGAAGAGAAGGAGAAGACCTCACTGGCTTCCCAAGCAACTTCCGATGGTTTAAAGCGGCCACTGAAGAACAAGATCTAAGAAAATGGTATTATGAAAAAATAAGAATCATTACGGGAATGTTCTAAAATAAAAGACAAACAAGGAGCGGCAGATAGCCCGAAGGAAAATGTAATGTTATGGTGGAAAACGAAGTTATGAAGGATGGAATTTTAGTCCCAGAGAAGAAAGATGAGACATGTGGGTGAAACTTGGCAATGACCTCAACTGTGAGGTTAGAAGGAGGCAGAAAGCTGAATGAATTTCAAGATGAATTTTCTTAATGAAGCACACGCCACTCTTTCCTGGAGTGCCAGCAAATAGGTAAAAATAACACACACTCACAGAAGGATTGTGCTCTTCCCAAGAACGGCATTTGTCAAGGAGCCTGTGTACTGTTAAGCACATTTACATGTAGCACCTAGAACACTCAGAGCTTTTTAAAGCACCAGCTGGAAAGAAAGCTGAACTCGACTGGCACAGCATAACTTTCTTAAACTTCCCCAATGGAGATTTATTACATTGAGCATCCTGCTAACCTTACAATGGTGGTGTTGTTCCTGGTGAACAAAGTCAGCAACAGTTCATATTTTAAGTTGTTTTAAATTATATTAATATGCCCCCAAGGCCTAATAAGATAGCCTGTGGTAGCAAAAGGTTGAGTGAACCAAGGGAACACAGTAACAGCTGGAAAACGACCCTAATTCCTCATCTCTTACATCTGGATTATTTGGTAATGAAGATGCAGGGAACACTGAAAGCAACCTCCGTTATCAGAGAGCAGCTATCTTATCCTTCTGGTTTCTGAAACTTACTTGTCCCGTGTCCTTATATGCCAGTACTCTGAGCTGTCACGATGTACATCTGTGTCCAACCACGTGGTCTAGTCTGAACGCCGATGACACCGTGCTCCATTCCCTGTGGCAGCCCAGAATTAAAGAGCCAGCTTCCCGGTGCCTGTTAGGAACACAGCACCAAGTACCTCCTGACAGGTTTTCTTCATCACAGCTGCACACCCTTAGTGCTGGCAGAAAAATGTCCCCCTGGGATTCCATCAAAATATTTCGTGTGATGGCATTTTGCATTGCTTCTGGCTTCAACAAGTTCCTTTCACTTAATGGTCATCGCATGTCCAAATCGACAGATATTACATTTCCATAATTAATGTTTGTATTTCATATGCTGAACAGCGAAGTTTAAGTAACTTAAATCACTCCTCTGGAAAGCCTAATGGTAAACATTAATTAATTCTCAAATTTCTGATATTTAAAGGTAGGAAGAAGATTACTGCTAACACTACTATAGAAAAAATAGGAAAAAATGTTCTATTAACATGGAATTCATTATATGTATTGTTATTATATATCCTATATAGATTAATATCTTTATAGCTACATTTAATGTAAAAACACAACTACACGCACCATGTACTTAATATAACAGACTTGACATTTAATAAGATTGTCCTTTCCCTCAGCAGGACTACATGCATCATCCATTCTGACCTTCTATGACAGTCCTAAACTGACATTACAGTACAAGTCTAGAATTTTGACAAGTTTCTAAAGCATCATCAAGGATTTTAAGTTACCATAATTGTGCACTGACTGACTCAAACATTGGGTACAGTTAATAAGAGTGAAGGGCTTTTTTAATCATTAAAAGTATCCACAATTTAAGCAAAGCTCAACCCACTACACTATCTTTTGGGCCCTCTTTTGATCTTGACAAGATTATTTTTAAGCAAATTGATATGACCCTAACTTACTGCCAAGAGACCAAAAAAAAAAAAAAAACCCACCTCCAGACATCAGAAATAGTTTCATTTAAAATAGACATATGTGCATAAATTTCTTCTTTAAAAACAACAGCTCGTGAGAAACACCATCCAGAAAATCACAAGGACTGAGATTTAGGAGATGAGGAAATGAAGGGAGAATGTAGAGAACTGGAAGAAAATAAAATGTTCATTGATAATAATTTCATACTAAAAATAATTATTCCTCCATGTTTAAAAGTCCTTTTGAACTTTCCAGAGGTCTTTGGGTCACAGATTTCTATAGAGGACACAATGGCATTCTTTGGAACAAAGTCAAAACAAAACCCTATCAATAAATCAAATGTACTTTTCTGAGAAGATGGCACAGAATAAAGTGCTCAGGGCAGGAAGACATCAAAACTGAAATACATGGTAGCAGAATCTTTTCCCCTTTGAACAAAATCTTGCTAATAGAATAGAAACTCTAATACATAAGAAAGAGAGAGAAAAGAAAGCAACTACTCTGGTTAACTTTGGGGAGAAAGTTCAGAAACAAACAAAACTTTTTAGAACCCTAGGATTCTAGAGAACAATATGGAAGTCAGTGGGATGGCAAAGAGCATTGGACAGAGAGCTGGGATCTAGAGTTCAATTCCCAACTCTGTCACTAAAAAAACATTTGTGGCACACCTTGGGTGAGTCACCAGCTCTGCAGTCCTCAACGCTCTAGCCTGTTACTGAAGTGTGGGCCTGAGCGTAATTGAAAGCAGAGCTGTCAAGCAAAGGCTCTCGCTGTGCCAGCTCCTAATCAGAACTCTGACAGATTTGGGGTTTGCTTCTTTTAAATTTTGTCTTTAAGTTCTAAGTTTCATTCATATGAAATAAATCAGAATCACTAGTTAGATAACCCTCAATCTTGAATGATTAAAATATTCAAGGGGCACCTGGGTGGCTCAGTCGGTGAAGTGTCTGACTGTTGATTTCAGCTCAGGTCATGATCTCACGGTTCATGGGATAGAGCCCCGAGCTGGGCTCTGCAATGTCAGTGCTGAGCCTTCTTGGGATTCTCCCTATTCCTCTCTCTCTCTTTCTCTGTTCCTCCCTGCTTGCTCTATCTCTCTCAAAGCAAATAAATATTTTTTAAAATTCTCCATTATTAAAAAAATAAAATACAATATTCAAACCTACTTTTATAGTGCTTTATAATGTAAGATCATACACTAAGCAAAAAAGCTTCATTTACTACACTAAGAGAATTACCTTTCTCACTTATTAAGCAGCCATTACACTAAACAAAAAGCATAACACCACTCTTTGCCTTAAAACACCCTGGCATTTGCTACTAATATTTTCACTAAGGTAAAGTCAATGTCTCTTACCATTGATACGAATAACACTAAATAATCAAACTACTGATATTAATTTCAATCCCACTTACAGAAACCACAGATTTTATAAAAGGAATATGATGCCAGCCACAATTAAGTCAAACTAATAAAACTGTTAAATACAACTTAATTAGGAAGAAGCTAACACTGAAACCAAAACTCCAAGTCTAAGATCTTGGACATGCTATCCAAATTTGATGAAGTTTCCATCTATGGCAAGAGTCTTAGAAACTAGAAAAATAAAGAGTGCAGTTTAGTTTGTTTTACATTTTTTCTTTGTGTTTTAGACAAGTTAACTCCAATATGCTAAACATAAACATAATAAAAATAGATAAAATATATTGAGCACATAATATGTGTTATGGTACTGTTACTTTTTTACTTTTTATTATGGAAAACTTCTAATGTCCATAAAAGTAGACAGAGTAACATAATTAGCTTCAAACAGCCTCAATAATTATTAACTCATTGCCAATTGTGCCTACTCTATACCTCTACCAATTTCATCCAAAATCCATCACCATAATTCATTTGGAAATATTTCAATATGTATCTCTAAAAGGATTCACATTTAAAAAATACAACCATGGAACCATCTCTGCACTGGAACAAAAATGACAATTATAGGCATCTTCTTCCTCACAACAACCCTATGAAGTAGGTACTAGGATTATTCCCATAAAACACTAACGCACATGCCAATGAAGTGATTTGCGCAGGTAACACTAGAGTAAAGGGGGGTGTCTGAACACAAGCAGGGGAGCTCTAACCCGAGCCCCCTTAACTACTCTATGTTTTCCTACCTCTAAAAACTAAATTTGTTTATTTTGTTCTTAAAAAGAAAAAAAGAAAACGAGTTCATAAGGGAATTAATGACAGACAACATCAGAAGTCAGCAAAAGTTTAGAGATGCATGTGACTATTGATTTCAGCTCAGGTCATGATCTCATGGTTTGTGAGATTAAGCCCCATGCTGGCTCTGTGTTGACAGCACATAACCTCCTTGGGATTCTCTCTCTCTCTCTCTCTCTCAATCAATCAATCAATCAATATTTTTTTAAAGAGAAGTCAGCAAAAGTTATAACAGAGAAAATATATTAAAGTATCTCGCCTCTCCTCCATAGTGCTTTCTTCAACTTCTGTGGGTATGCTTCAGGAACACCTCGACCTTTCTCCACTTAACATAATGCCAGTTACTATAAGGTTTATTCTTTTCACTACAGCTCTACCAGGTCAAATTGATATTTATTTAGAAGGTACTCTGTGAGTATCATCTGTGACTCACTGGATAAGTCTTACTCAAATTTAAATATTCTCTACGTAAGTCATACAATATGTAGCAGAGAGACCCTATGGTGGCCAAACTCCAATGATTCCACATACATAATGATACACATCTTCACACCTTTGTGTAATCTCTTTCCTCACATCCAACTGGAGTCGGAGGTCTTGAGGAAGTGGCCATCTTTGAGAAGACCACAGGAAAAGTAACTGTGGGTGGTCTCAAAGAACTATAGGCAACATCTTTAGAATCTGAGGGTGGCCTCCAGCTGATAGCTGGCAAAAAGTCAGTCATAAAGCCACAAGGAAATCAGTTCTACTAATAGCCTGAACAATCTTTTTTTTTTTTAAATTTTTTATGTCATTATTTTGAGAGATAGAGACAGAGAGCGAGCAGGGGGAGGGGCAGAGAGAGAGAGAGACACAGAATCTGAAGCAGGCTCCAGGCTCTGGGCTGTTAGCACAGAGCCCAAAGCAGGGTTCGAACCCACGGATTGTGAGATCATGACCTGAGCCAAAGTCGGACGCTTAACCAACTGAGCCACCCAGGCGCCCCAAGTCTGAACAATCTTAGAAGGGAGTTCTTTCCCATTTGAGCCTCCAGATGGGAACACAATCCACCCAATGCCTTGACTGCAACTTTAAAAGACCCTGAGTGGAGGACTAGGCTGAGCTGTGCCAGGCCTCCTGGTCCACAGAAACCATGGGATAATAAACATGTGCTCTTTTAAGCTATTAAGTTTTTGGTAAGTCATTACACAACAATGGAAAACTAATACACCATGATTCTTTATGATGTACATAACTCCACTCTAACAAATTCTAGGCCAGGAAAATCTCTTCTGTAATTTATGGTGTGGAGATCTAAGAGTTTCAGAAAAAATTCAAGCATAAGATGAGAACTAAAGTTCTTTCCTAAGAAGAGCTCTGGCCCTACTTACAGGTATTCTGGCAAACCCTTTCCGCGAAAACAGGTAAATTTTTCACTAGAAAAAGCAAGCATGCCGATCTCTGTCACCTCCAAAGATCCTATCACTCTACATGTGGACATCCAGTTGCCCCAGAACCATTTCTTAAAAAACCTATCCCTTCTCCATTTAATTGTCCTGGCGCCTGGGTCAAAAGTCCAACAACCATAAATACAAGGGTTATTTCTAGACTACTGAAGCTGCTCCAATGATCTGTATGGCTACCCTTGTGCACACTGTCTTGCCTCCTAGTTCCTGATGTTCCAGATATTCACATTCACCTTACTCTGTTAAGGCTGATACTTAGGAAACAAGACAATGGGTTTAAAGTCTCAAGCACTCTATATAGGACCTAGGAGGACCGAGAACCCAGCTGTAATTTAGCAAATGTTAATGAACCAAACCAAAAATATTTTTGCCTTTGGTCTAAAGGGAACTCAGTTTTCATTACTGAAAAAAGTCAATTGAGAAAGCAAATATTAAAAGTTGGGATAAAAATAATCCACCAACTTAGCATAATAAATAAAGCAACTAAGAAGTAGAAAATCAGTTACTAAGCAACCACAATGATAACTAAATGGGATGCCTAGTCCAAGTTATTATTTCAATTCATTCGTTCATTCACATAAGTGTGTATGTTCAGATCCCAACTACTTCCTTATAAAAAAACAAAAACAAAACAAAAAAAGGACTGACGAGGGGTTACAAAATCAAGTCTGTAAAATAAGAAAATAAAAAATAAAAACAAATCAATAGATTCTTTTAGCCACTGTGTCCTTGGGAAGTGGCCAAACATTTTCAGATCAGCGGGCACGCAAAGAACTCAACAGCATCAAGTCAGTTGAGTCTACAAGCAATGTACACACAGGGAAACTTGCGGGGACAAAATGTGTCAGATTCTTCAAACAAGTATAGATATAAGATGCTCTGGTCCTCACCTCCTCAAATCTCTGCCTTTTAACCAAAAAAAGGATGAAGAAAACTAGGGTTTCTTTGTCCTCTGGTTCCTTCAAACTAGGTCAGGTCTGTGTGTAATTACTGGGTTTCACATTCCTTTAGAAAAGGAAGAGATGTCAATGCATGCAGATTTTCAACAAACAGCAGACTCAGGCTAGGGGTAGAGGCAAACGGGTGCCTCTGCTGCTAATAATAATAATAATAATAATAATAATAATAATAGTAGTAGTAGTAGTAGTAAGTAGCAGTAGTAACAGTAATAGTAATAATAAACTGGGAAGTAGTCTCTCGTTTAACAATGGTAAGCTGATTTCCAGACAGGTAGGATAAGAGGCCTAGTTTCTCATTCTAAGACAACAACTAAACTTGAACTTGTGGAAAACCCTCCCAGTTTCTTCTTCTTCCTGGGCACGCTCCCGACATAACAAGGTTGACAAAAACGGTGAAAAATAAATTCAAAATGTATTTACTGGAGGATCTTATATGCAAGAACACCTATGAAGAGATTAAGTAAGAACTAGGGTTTGCATTACCAAAATTCTTTCCTTAGAAAAAGAATCACCACGCGGTTCTTTTCAACAACACACTCATAGAAATTTTTACCGCAAGATGGGCCACATACAAACCTTGGTGATCTACGTGCTCTTCCATTCCATGCCAACCCCAGAATAACCACTGTCCTAAAACTTAGGTTATCATTCTTTTGCTTTTCTGTATGATTTCATCATATATATATCACCGAACAATGTATTATTTAGGTATGTCTATTTTTAAACTTTATATATATATATAGAATCATACTTATTACTTTAACTTTTTTGATCCTGATTAAATATATAAAACTGATTAATAGAAAATTGCTCCGAGAAATGCATGAAGAGGTATCTAATTCACTTTATGCCAAATACTCATCCTTTTATGAATAAAACTTTAGGTATTGCTTTACATTTGCTAGACATTTGAGTTGTTTGCATTTTAGTTATTATGAACAGTACTTTAAAATATTCTAATATGTGTCTCCTGGGCCATGAGGGTTAAGAGTTTCATTAGGGTGTATACTTAGGAATCACTAAGTAAAGCCAAATTGTTTTCCAAAATGGTTGTATCCAACAGTGTAAGTGTTCCCACTGCTCTCTACCGCCTCCAACAACTATTTTTTATTTTTCCCAGTCTGACGGGGCATGAGGCAAATAGCTCCTTGCTGTTTTAGTCTGCAAATCCTTGATTACTAAAAAAAATTGAGGATCTTTTCAAACATTCACAGACCATTTATTCCTGCTCCAGTGAAATAAACTTATTCAGGACTTCCTTATTTCCTTTCTTCCCCCTATTTTCTTCTTCTTTTTAATTTGAGAAGTTCTTTTACATTCTGAATAACAGTATATATTCAATTATATTCTGTATATATGTTATATTATATTCTGAACAACTTTATCAGTACGTCTTCTCTCAGGCTGTGGCTTACTTTTTTACTCTTTTTGTTGTCTTTTTTTTTTAAGTAAATTTTTTTATTGAACCATAATGTATATACAGAAACATGACCAAATTACAAGCACATCTACTTAACAAAAGCAAGCTGGACAGGGTCCTAAGATGAAAATATTTGAGAACCACTCACTCAGACCTGTATGGTACCTGCTCGTCGTGCTATCACTAAGCGTCATGTGCCTCAGCTCCTCCCTGCACACAGTTCTGGAAATCCTCAGATCCATCTATCTCCCAGTTCACTTTTCAAATTTACCCAATCTGGATCATCTTTCCATTGTGCTTTTCATCTGTCTTTTATTTTTAGAAGTTCTACTGGGCCCAAGCTCTTCTTTCAGATCTTTCTCATCAATTTTGAGTCTCTTCATGGTATCATATTTTTAATTCCCTCTTTTATTTCCTCAAACATCTACAGTCTGTGAGACTGATGGTCACTACTGACCCTCTAGTCTTAACTGTCACTGTGCAACAAGCCACCCTGAACTGGATCAAACCCGTAAGCATTTATTTTGCTCACAGATTTGCTCACAAATCTGCAATTTGTCCAGGGCTCAAAAAGGACAACTTGTACCTGCTCCATGTGGCATCACCTAAAGCGGCTTGACAAGAGGCTGGAGAAGCCACTTTCAACACGGTTTACTTATAAGGCTGGCAAGTCAGCGCTGGCTGTCAGCTGGGAGCTGAGCCAGTGCCATAGGCTTGAGGCCTCAGTGCCTGAGGTCCTCTTCACATGGGTTTCCCCACGGACTGCATGGGCTTCTTCACAGCATGGGAAGGAGTTCCAAAAACGTACATCCCAAGAGAATAAGGAACACATGTGTGGCATTTTTATGGCTTACCCTCAGAAATCACATAAGATCGGCCCTGTCAGATTCTTCTGGAAAAAAGGCAGTCACAAAGGCCTGCCCAGATTTAACAGAAAGGAACAGACTAGTTCTTGATGGTAGAATAGCAAGGTTCTAGAATAGCATATGACATTGGTCAGGAAATATTGTTGAGGCCTCTTTGGAAAAAATAATCTAACCCATAGTTGCTTGTTTTCTTGTGCAAGCTCACATTTCTTGCCATTTTATCTTTAAAAATTCATTGAGGCCACTCTATAAAATATGTTTCTACAAAGATCTGTTTGACTGTTTTTTTTAGTTTCTAGGTCATTTATTTCTGCTCTAATCTTTATTACTTCATTCTTTCTCCTGGCTTTAGTCTTCACTTGTTCTCTTTCTAGCTTCTTTAGGTGTAAGGTTAGGCTGTTTATTTGAGATTTTTCTTGCTTCTTGAGGTAGGCCTGTACTGCTATATATTTCCCTCTTAGAAGTATATCCCACTTTTGCTGCATCCTGAAGGTTTCAGACCATTGTGTTTTCATTTTCATTTCTTCCCATATATACATATATTTTAATCTCTTCTTTGATTTCCTGGTTGACCCATTCATTGTTTTGTAGCACGTTGTTTAGCCTCCATATGTTTGTGGTCTCTCCACATTTTTCTTATGGTTGACTTCTAGCTTCACAGTGTTGGGTTCAGAAATGGTACATGAGACGATTTCAGTCTTTTTACACTTGTTGCAACCTGTTTTGTGACCTAATATGTGATCTATTCTGAAAATGTTCCATGTGTACTTGTGCATTCTGCTGTTTTAGGGTGGAATGTTCTGAATATATCTGTTAGGTTCATCTGGTCCAGTGTGTCATCCAAAGCCACTGTTTTCTTGTTAATTTTCTGCTTAGATGATCTGCCCATTGATGTAAGTGAGGTGCTAAAGTACCCTACTATTACTGTATTCTTATCAATTAGCTCCTTTATGTTTATTATTGTTTGATACATTTGGGTGCTCCCATGTTGGATCTGAATTTTATTCTTCCAGACACTTGGGAATCATAACCAACTGGGAGTATTTTCTCTCTCTCTTTTTTTTTTAGTTTATTTATTTTGAGAGAGACAGCATGAGTTGGGGGGGGCAGGGGGGGAAGGGAAGGAGGGAGGGAGGGAGGAGAGAGAAAGGGGAAGAGAGAGAGAGAGAGAGAGAGAGAGAAAGAGACAGAGAGAAAGAGAGAGAGAGAAAGAGAGAGAGAATGAGAATGAATCCCAAATCTGCACCATCAGTGCACAGCCCAATGTGGGACTCAAACTCACAAAACTGTGAGATAGTGACCTGAGCTGAACACAAGAGTCGGATGTTCACTAAACCACCCAGGCGCCCAGCAACTGGGAGTAGTTTCAACTAAGTTATCAATTAATGGGATTTTCAAGCCTCGTGGATAGTATGAAATCGGGCTGCAAATCCATATGAGTGTGAACCTCTGTTTAGGCAGTTTCATGACAGACTCTCTCTCCATCTCCCTACAGATCCAAGACATTAAAAAGCAAGTCTCTGCATGCAGAGCACCTTTTATCCATTGAGGAAGTCACCTTTCTGAGGTCCCAGCTTTCGACGGGGCAGTCTCCAGTGTGATCTCCCACTACTCTGCTCGGACACTGTTCTTTTTTCTCTTCTCCCCTCTTTTACTCTAACCCTAGAGGAATCCCTCAGCATAAACACCATCTTCAGGGTTTACTTTACCTTATGAAATCACGCTTTCTAGCCCTTTCGAGGCCTCCTATTGTTTTTCTGTACACAGGCTCTAGCATTTTACATATATATGTGTTCACATATTTCTTCCTTTCCCCAGCTTCATTTTAAAATGTTCTGAACAGAAGGGGCTTCTCTACACATCTAATCTATCATATTACTGCAAAAGAAATTACTCATCACTCATTTTAAGTTATTTTACTTATTAAAACTTGATAAATGGGACGCCTGGGTGACTCAGTCAGTTCAGTGTCCAACTTTGGTTCAGGTCATGATCTCGCAGCCTGTGGGTTTTGTGGGCTCAAGCCCCAGGGTGGGCTCCATGCTGACAGCTGAGAGCCTGGAGCCTGCTTCGGATTCTGTGTCTCCCTCTCTCTGCCCCTCCCCTACTCGTGCTCTATCCCTCTCTCAAAAAGAAATATTAAAAAAAAAAATTTAGTTGATAAATAATTCCAGGAATACACTGTACTTTTAAAAAGCAGCTATGTAAAATCTAACACTTGAATGGAAATGTCTTGGAAAATATTAACACACTTCCTATAAAGCCAATCTGAGGGAATTTACATTTATTAGACACACTGACTTCTACACCAGATTCTTCATGTCTTTTAAATCTTATTGGGGTCTGTGGCCCTGTACGTGTTTTAAACATGGTTTACAACTATACCACAACCTAAGGAAAAGGGAATTTTACTGATTTAAAGGAAAAGCAAAGGAAAGAAAGAAAAAAAACTATTTCTAGTGTCAATGTCTTAAGGTTAAACTAACAAAAAAAGGAAGCAGCCACTGTCTTGTAAGAAGAGATGAAAAGTTCTCTTTGGCAAAATGGAAATGAATCAAGTGGATTTAGTATTCATATGCATTTTATGACACAGATACCCTTCCTGTATTTTTTAAATTACAGTCAAGCCTCAAAAGAAGCAGCAGCAGTTTGGCAGCGGGGAGCTGTAAGTCACTGCGTAAGAGCCTTTAAATGTTACATCTCCCCACCATGCTGAAAGCAATGGCAACAAATTATCATAGTCCCCAAAAGATGACAGCCAACCTCTTGCAACCCAGGGGAGAAATGGCTTTCACAACCATCAGTCGGCACTGGTGGGAGACTTAAGAGCAAGCCACCGAACAGACCACTTATTGTTCTTTATCTTGTGCAACATGAACTTTCCAGCTCAGCCTGCTACACATCACAGTGGTCCAGGAGGAGAAAATCCACATGGAAACAAATTCCAAAATGCAATCTACCCTATGGGCAGTGTGCGTTTCCAGATTCTTCATCCTACTTTGCTCTGCTCCCCTCTGGGTCATAACAGAACTTGGCAGATGTGAGAATTTGCTATGTATAAACTCTGGAGCCCAGATTAGACAACCCCGCAAAGTATGTGTCTGGCACTGGCAAAAATGGTTGCTTTGTGCACTGATTTGGGTTTGCTAACTTAGGATATCCACAGCTTGAAAAACGTGTCGAAGACTGTTGAAATTTAAAAATCAGAAAACAGGCACGTGTCACACACATCCCAACACAGGCTTACAAGCCTCTGTGATCATCCTCTCCATACCAACAAAATACCAAGGCCATTACGCAACCTGTGGTTTCTTCTCATAACTGAAGAAGTTAATGGCTTGGATTCAAAACTTAGATAGCTTTACCCTGAGATACTCTCCCAGCCTTGGGTCTCTGTGTACAGAATCCAGAAGTACCCGTTACCAGGCTCTCAAAGAGGGGTCTACAAAAGGTTCTTTTCATTCACTAGCAATCTTTCTTCACAGCAAAACTTCAAAAATGTCTTTTGGAAGAGTTTTCTACTTATGAAAAAAGCCTGCAACAAATCCCTATTGTACAGCAGTGTGTGTTTACCAAGTTTGACAGAATGTGTCTATTTCATCTCATACCATAGCACTGCTAGTTTTTCTCCTAATATTAAAATCAAAGAGTCAGTCTTCTTAAGGTAGATGGTACACAGGATACATCACGCCTGGAAGGTATTACTAAATCTAAAAGGGTTAAACCTGGAAGGGGTAAATGCTCAATCTGAATTATAAGTAATCTGACATATGCAGATGGGGGGTTGGGGGCAAAATCACATTCTACAGTTCTAGGCAATGTAAATCTAATACATAACAGTAATGAATTTTCACATGTGAGTACTAAGGGTATTAATATAAATTAGTTATAGCCTAGAAATTAATTGATCTTAACAAATGAGTTTACCCTTGTAAATTAATAAGACCTTCTGTCCATGTGGACGGTAAAATGGGTTCAGAGGCTCAGTTAGGGCTGAATTCATTTTGGTCTACTGTACCGCAAACTCTTCTGGCCTCCGTTTGTTCTTCTACCTGTTTGGAAGTACCTTCATATATGTCAGATAAAACAAACAAGAAATTTCGGTTTAAATTTATGATTCTAAGAAAAATGAAGTTTCCTTTTTATAAATTCCACACTTAAAGTAATAATGAACATGCATAAAGGAATGCTATCGCTTAAAAAATTTTTTCATATTTTGTAACACAGTTTCTCAATACAAAATAGGAGTACAACTAACCCCTATTCAAGAAATATAACAATTACAAACGAAAAGGCCCTCGTTTCCCCCTACACAGAAACTAAAGCATTTACTAGCATTAACTTCAACCTAGTGTTTCAGACATACGGGCTTTACAGAGAAAATGAGTTTATAATTTCAGATGCTTCTGTGAACTCACATAACTGGATCTACAGATAAATTCAAGTTCTCCTCCACAAAATGAAAAGGAGTGTCAGTGAAGCCGCCATCATGGGCACCAATCATTTTGGTGGGGAAAAAGCATCAATACATTTCAGACATATCCATTTTTTTCAGTCCACCCTTCTCCCTTTCTCTGAAGGACCTCCTTTTAAGTTCCACCCTAAACTTCTGGCTCCCAAGGCCACGCAGATACTCCCAGTGTCATTAACAGTGCAGAGAGAGACATGAGCCCGGGCTGGAGACAGGCAAATGCCACTGCAACCCTAATTCTTAGCACTTACTTTCTTATCTGTAGAACAACTGCTTGTATAAAGCTGCTACAAAGGCTAAAGCATAGAATCACCTAGAACAAGAGCTGGCCCAAAACAGGAAACCAGTAGGTACTGGCTGTTGTTATTGTTGTTGTTGTTGTTACAATTACCATCACTCTACTTATCCTCAGCCAGGCCTCAACCCCCTTGCTTAGGAATCCAACTCTGTTACTTCCTAAAAGTCCTCTAACCAAGTGGAGACCTCTAACTTTCAATAGATGATAGAGTCTTACACCTGACAAGGAAAAGACACATGAAAAACTCCTTCAATTTCATTATGTTTCTATGCATCTTCATGCACCCAAACTTGCCCCGTCTGTTTCGTCCTAGAAGAAGCAGGTCTCTCCTCCAACGTCAGGCAAGGAGTAACAAGTGCCCAACAGAGTCACCTGATGTCCTCCTCCTCTTCCTTGCCCTCCTCTTCCTCCTCTTCCTCCTCCTCCTCCAACAAAAGCGAAAGCAATTTCCAAACTCCATATTGCAGAAGACTTACTGATGTTCTCATTTCAGGGCTGGCAATTACCAACATTCACGTGTCTACAGCGACTGGCTACTGATGTGACTAGATTACTCCACTCTTCACTCTCAAAATCCATTTAGTTGGCATAAAGGAGGACGAGTTTGCCGAAAAATTACTACCAGCTCCAACTCATAGAAACAGAACATAGCCAAGGGCAGGGGGATGGAGTAAATAGAGAGTTAGAAACGGATATAGACGCACACTTGGTTGGCTGGCTCAGTTGGTAAAGCACATACATGACTCTTGATCTTGGGGTTGTGAGTTCGAGCCCCACACTGCACATAGAGGTTACTTTAAAAAAAAAAAAAGTATACAAAACGAACAACTATGCTTTAATTCAATTCAATTCAATGAGTATAGAGTTCCAGTTTTGCAAGATGAAAAGAGTTCTGGAGACTGGATGCACAACAGTATAAATGTACTTAACACTATTCTTAACTACACATTTAAAAATGGTAAAGATGGTAAGTTTTATGTTACATGCTAATTTTACCACAATTTAAATACATATACACAAATACATACATACACACATAGTGGTACCAGTCAGTATCACCTCTGGCAACCTTTGCCCTAAATTCATTTTGGGGAACCTCTTCAAATCGGGGTTAAAATTTAGTTAGCCATTTCAATTTGTTCCAATTCCTGACTAGCATCTAGATAGAATCTTATATACAGCCTGTGTCTTTCTAAAATATATAAAAAATGGCCTGTTGCTGAGTCACACTAGGGGTCAGGATTGAATGCTCTCAGAGATGACCAGCAAGCACCTGCTTCTCTCCACCCAGCAGAAATAAATGGCATATTAAAACAGTTCTTCAAGAACATCACCCACCCTCTCAGTGGGATCTCCTGACGTCTGCACATAGGATCCTTGGAACAGAGGTGTGGACGAGAATAAACATGTAAGAGAACGCTCTCTTAACATAACCTGTTCTAATGAAACTCACCAGATGAAATCCACATTATAGGAAAAATCTGACTCGAGATGCAAATGTTTATAAAAACTATGGTTTAAATATCATCTATTTCTAGGAGAAAAAATATGCAGTATAACTAACACAGCAACAAACAAAAGTGCAGGGTGAGAATAGTAAATCCTTTTAATTAGAATAAGAAACTGTACTTTTGAGGTTTATTTTTAAAATGCTAAGTATTTACTCTTTAACTCAATATGTTAAAGAATCATTATACAAAGAGTGTTAAACACATGCAAACATATATGAACAAAGCTAAGTTTGGCTGCATTCATTGAACTTATCTGTAGTTTGGCTGGTACAACTCCCACTCACCTCATAAAGTATGTAAAGGATGTTAGCTCATCACAGATGAACGTAATGTTGATGCCAGAAAGATCCTTGGAAATATCTTTCTAACCCAATGCCTTGGATGAACAGATGATGAAAATGCAGTGTTGAGGGGATAAATAAAACCTAAGTATGAAATAAATGATGAGATCCCGCCATCTGAAAATGTAGTAACTTTTTAATATACCAACATCAATTTGTAACAAGATGTGATGATGATGATGATGATGATGATGATGATGATGATAACAACTTTACAAAGAACACATTCACAGTAGCCACAGACTATCAGAAACCTTGGGAAAAAATATTCTGAAACTATGTGAGAATTTTATGGAGAAGACTATAAAATGTTTGTGAAGGACCTGAGCCCTGTACCATGTCCACAGACTGAAAAGACTTCAAGGCTCCTTCCTTGCCTCTATAAATAATCAATACTTGATCTCTCTTCCAAATAAGACTACAGTAAATAATATTTTTCTGTGTCGTAAGTGGGGACACAGAGGGAAAAATACGAGTATAAACCAGTATATGTCATCTTACCCAAATGGTTTAAACTTTAAATGTAGGTTTCTAGTCTATAACGCCCAGCCAACAGCACCTTGCTTTTGCTGCATTCACTGTTTTTCCAAGTTCAAAAGTCATGATGATCTATCTGTATTTCCATGCAATTCTCTGTACCTGCTTTTAAATCGGAAAGGGCTTTTAAAATGCAAAGTGAACTTTGGAAATAAAGTAAGCAGGCCAGAAGCTAGTTTAACATTGTAACTTTATAGCTCACCAGATACTTATTTAAAGTCCGCACAAACTTACACCTTAGAATTCATCCACTATGCTTCTTGAAAGCAGGCAAGATGCTACTGGTTAAATACCAGTACAAGCTATCCTAAATCCCTAAAGATCAAGAACAAGGTTAGTCCCAAGAGACCTCCGGGACCAAAAAGGTACACTATCATAAAACCATAATGAAAATTATAAATTAAAACTAAAGGCAACCCAAGTTATTTTCAGTTAGTATCCCAGAGGTAAACAAAGGATTGAGTAAATTAAAATGAAAAACGAGACTTGATCCTGTGGAATTGTTAACTTCCTATAAATGTGGACTTCCAATTACAATCCCATCTCTGGATTTGGTATATGAAGTAGGATAAGGCAGGACAATTAACAACCGTAAATCCTGAATGCAAGCAATAGAGTTTCTGACAATTTAATTCAAAAAGGTACCTAAAAACACACAAAGGGCTTAAGGTTTAAACCCTACTATCAGACTGGGAAACAAGCACTTCAAACTTTTTTTTTAGTTTAGTGAACATACAGTGTAGTATTGTTTTCAGGAGTAACTGCTAACAGAATAATTTGAGTCTCTTAATATTTTATTATAACAGATCAAAAGTTGCTGAAATTTAAATTTCAGTTTGAAGACAAGGGCAAAAGACTTTTCCTTCTCACTCAAAAAAAAATAATTAGAAACAGTAGACGTTCTGTGAGAAGGCAGTAAGACGATGTGTATATTAATGCTACAGTCACATAATAAAGGCTATGAGTGAACACACTAACTATGCAAGCTTCTTGGCAGCAATAAAATACGGTACTTCCCAATACCAATCACTGCAGTGATCCTGATGAGCCGATTACCAGCAAAGCTACACTAAGTCTACAATTCAGAGGTGAGAACTTTCCTGAATAAAAAACTAATACAGAGGCCAAGTGTCTAGAAAGAAACCTGCCAACATCAGACAGCTTTCCCAGTTCAAAGAATGAACTTTTCCCCCACTTTGAGGGAGAAGGGGAGAAAATGTCGTGAGTGGGGCCCAACACTCAGAAGGCTAATCAAAGTTGGGTACATCCTATTCACATTAATTCGTAAAGCAGCAAATCTAACGCACAGGCCTTCAGAATATACAGTCTAAAGCCTCCATATAATAGTAGATATTATTTTATTGGCAGTACATTAAAAAGAACATTAAGAAAAAGAAATCATTAATTTCTCTTAGTCCCTAGTTTTTTCAAGAATGTAAAGCAAAAGACTAGTGCACTATACCCCTAGAATCAAACAGGGACAATCTCTTTGTCAGGCTCCCAAGTCTTAAACATCAGTTTTCCTTAAGGGGCTCTCTCTGCTTAGGCTGCTACTCACTCGGTCACTCTTTCCTGACCCAGGTAACTCCACGCAGACAGTGATGACTTCCACCTCTGTGTCTCCAGGCTTACGTATTTCCAACCATCACCTCCTGGGTATCACCCTCATAGACTCTATTACCCTACAGTCATAATGAAAATGATTACATTTCCTCTTCTCTGGCCAAACCTCCTCTTCTATCTTGAACTCCCCTGTCACCTAAGAGCACTGTTGGGGGGCGCCTGGGTGGCTTAGTCGGTTAAGCGTCCGACTTTCGCTTAGGTCATGATCTCGCGGTTCGTGGGTTCGAGCCCCGCGTCGGGCTCTGTGCTGACTGCCAGCTCAGAGCCTGGAGCCTGTTTCAGTCTGTGACTCCCTCTCTCTCTGACCCTCCCCTGCTCATGCTGTCTCTCTCTCTGTCTCCTAGAAATAAATAAAACATTTAAAAAAAAAAAAAAAAAAGAGCACTGTTGGGATAAAGCAATCATTAGTCCACTTCCTAATTAATCTACTTACTAAAGGTCTCTCCCTCCCCCTTCCCCAACCATTAATCCCTTCCTCACATTCCAAAATTTTTCTTCTATAATGAAAGCAGTGCCACAAAATAATAATTAGGAAAGTTTCCTGTTTTAAGTGTTGGGCTTTATATATACATGATCTCATTCAATCCAATCTTAGAGCAATTCTTTGGGGTGGGCATTATGCCTGTTTTAAAGATGAATTAAACCAAGCTTAAGGCTTACCCGAAGTTAAAAAGATAGCTAGTAGGTGGGAGGCTAGGAGTTCAATATCAGATGCCACCTCTTAATCACTATATAAAACTGCCTCATTACACAAAACATTTTTAAAGATTGAAGGAGGGGGACACCAGGTATTGTTCAACTACCAGAATAGCTAAGTGACAAATTCATTGTTTATTGTACAGTTCTAGTCACAGACTACATATAATTTTATATTCAGAGATATTTTCAAAATACAAATCTAGTGATCTAAAAGCCCAAGCCAAAAATATATTTTGGTGCTTGTCCATTGTCTTAAATGATGAAGACGAACAGTATTTCACAATCTGGCTCCAGCCCTACCTTTCAACTGTATCTTCCCACACCCTAGCGACAGTCTCCTTCACCACCACCACACACACCACCACCACACACACCACCACCCCCCCCCCACACACACACACACACTGTTTGGTGCTAACCACTGTACCCAACTGGTAATTCTCATTCACTCTCCTCAAGGCCAGGTCTGTGGTCAATTGTTTCAATGTAGCCTTCCCTTACTTCTCCTGCCAAAATTAATTCCTCTTTCTTCTTGTTTCTATAAGCAGGGTTTTCATTCATTCCCACCTTACAGGACACAGAGCTACAGACATACACGTTACACTCATACACATATATCATCAGATTTATTATGGAAACCAAAAAGGGGAGTCATCTTATCTTTTCAATTATTTGGACACATACACCAAAACCCCATATATTTGTGCACCTGTAGGGAAAGCCATCTGTGCAGCCATCTTTCCTCTTTCTGTTCTCTTAACTCTTCCTTTCTTATCCACTCCTTCCCTACACCCTATCCACTCCACAGCATGGTAAAAACAAAACAAAAAACAAAAAAAAAACATTGAATGTATACCAAAGTGAACATTTCTAAATGTAAAAGTAAATGACATGGTTACTAAGACTATAATTAGGATCAACCTTATGGTACCCAAGATATACTGACTGTACAAATGGTCTCATTAATACTTAAAGAAGGAGGGCTTTTCACTGTGCTTTAAGTAGTAGAAATGACCATCTCTGCTCAAGATAGTAAAGCTACTATGAACAGGGTCAAGGAATTGGGATTCAAAACGTAACACTTAAGGGGCACCTGGGTGGCTCAGTCAGTTGAGTGTCTGACTCTTGATGGTGGCTTGGGTCATGATCTCATGGTTTTGTGAGTTCAAGCCCCACATCAGACTCTATGCTGATAGTGCAGAGCCTGCTTGAGATCTTCTCTCTCTCCCTCTCTCTCTGCCTGTCCCTTGTTCATGCTCTGTTTCTCCCAAATAAAGAAACTTAAAAAGAAATTTTAAGTATTACCTAAGGACCAAATGTGAATGAACAAATGGGTAGATTTTTAGGTCTTTTTTTCCTCCCCCACCCCCAAAGTAACAAAACTGCTTTTCATAAATACAAGTGATTTTAAATAGGCAAATCATAGCATAACTCTACATAATCAAACGATGTATATCATTTTCAGATTGTTTTTCTCTCTACATCCTACATCGTAAAATATTCTGATTGTAAAATGTTTGGTTTAACTGGCAAATATTTTCTTTATTATTGTTTAACAAAAAGAAGGAGGGAAGGAAGGAGGGAGAGAAAAAAGGATGGAAGGAGGGAAGGAAGGGAAATGCAGATAACAGAATAAACTTAGCCTTTTATGGCTGGAACTCTGTAACCCAAAAATACAGGTTATTTAGCTTCTAAAAGTGATTCCTTTCTCTACCCTTCTAATTATTCTCAGAGGCATACAGGAACAGAAATTTAACAAAACATGCATATTCTTCCAGTACAGTCCTGAAGGAGCAAGGGGAAGGAACCCTCAAAAAACAGGAGTGGTAGTGGAGAGGAAGAGGGGCTGCAGGGTGCTAAGGGAGGTCTGGTTTCCAAAGAAACCAGAGGAAAAATAAGAGGAAAAATCATTAGTTGGAAAATCTCTGAAGTGCTTTTGTAGTAGCTCAATCCCTTGTCCTAAAAGACATGCAGCAAAGAGACCAATTGCTACAAATGACAAAGGGACCCCAGAGCATACGAACGGCCAAGCATCTGCCTTTTCTAAATTGTGCAGTTCATCTACATCAGAGTGGCCACAGACGAATTAGAAATCTATGATGAATCTTGTGACCTGCTGAAACCCAAATTGTGTGTGTGTGTGTGTGTCTGTGTGTGTATGTGTGTGTTTGTGCGCGTGCGTGCTGTTTCTAAGAAAGAGCTCCTGTCAGCCACAGCATTTAAATAGGTGTAGGGGTGCCTCAGTCAGTTAAGCATCTGACTTCAGCTCAGGTCATGATCTTATGGTTCATGGGTTCAAGCTTTGCATCAGGCTCTGTGCTGAAAGCTCAGAGCTTGGAGCCTGATTCAGATTCTGTCTCCTCTCTGCCCCTCCCCTGCTCACACTCTGTCTCTCTGAAAAATAAGCATTAAAAAAAATTTTAATAGGTGTAAATTGTATATTTAAACAGATATAAATACAAAAACCATTTACTGTTTTTATTTTTTTAATTTTTTTACAGTTTATTTTTGAGACAGAGCATGAGTGGAGGAGAGGCAGAGAGAGAGGGAAGACACAGAATCTGAAACAGGCTCCAGGCTCTGAGCTGTCAGCACAGAACCCAACACGAGGCTCAAACCCACAAACTGTGAGATCACGACCTGAGCTGAAGTCGGATGCTTAACCGACTGAGCCACCCAGGCGCCCCAAACCATTATTGCTTATAATACGACCTAGGTAAACTCAGCAAACTAGAAACTTTTATGAAATTAGCTAACCTCCCTCCTTCCAGCCTTAAAGTCTAGCCTAAACTTGTTTCCATTAGTCTCAGTTTCGAGAGAAAAAGTGAAATTACAAGTAACCATTTACAAGTAACCAGTAGTCACTGATTTCTTTCAAAATGAGCAAAACTACTTGAAATCCCTAAGCCAAACCTTTGTTCTAAGGTCAATAACCCATGTTATAGTTAAGGAGAAGGGGAATTAATACAGGGGGAAAAAATCACATAGGAGAAAAGAATGTTGGTTTTATTTCCTCTGGAAAACAGAACACAGGGGTTAAGATCTCGGCTTCCAAAGCCAGACTGATTGCTCTACTCCTTCTTGGCTGTGTAACTTCAAGAAAGCTGCTTGCCCTTGCTGTGCGCTTCAGCTTCCTCCTCTGTTAAGCTGAAGATAATAATAATACCTAATTCACAGGGTAGTTGTGAGGTTTAAATGAAATCATGATTAAACTACTTAGGACAAACAGTGCTTGTTCAGGATTCAATTCAATAGATCATCATGAAATCCCTCTGACATTACCGAATTAACCTCCTCATCTTAACCACTGTTATATATACTGCAGTGTTATACTACCACTGTTATGTGTATTACAGCCATCCCCCTGTGATACCACTATCAGCCTCAACTCCCTAAGACACTCCTTTCACAATACATCAAGAACATGTGTTTGCTTGTACCAAACTCAAACTTATGGGTCCAGCTTTCAAGACCCTCTAAAACCCATCCCCATACAATCTTCCCAACTGTTGCCCCCAAACAATCACTTTTAGTCCTGCTGTTACTCATCACTCACATTCACACAAAATTCACCTCTTTTATTTATGCCTCTGCAGCAACTACAGGCTTTTTTTTTTTTTAATTTTTAACATTTTTATTTATTATTGAGAGACAGAGGGGGAGACACAGAACCCAAAGCAGGCTCCAGGCTCTGAACTGTCAGCACAGAGCCCAATGCGGGACTCTAACTCACTAACTGTGAGATCATGACCTGAGCTGAAGTCAGACGCTCAACTGACTGAGCCACCCAGGCGCCCCAACTAAAGTCTTTTTAAAAGGCCCACTTTCCAGGCACCTCTTACCCTGCTTTCTACCTGTGTGACTGTTATCTACACTTTCAGAAAACAGTTCAGATTCTTTGAGAAGGTGCCAATATTTTGATCCCCTAGTGATCACTCCTAATCCTCTCAAGAACCTCGCTGCGGAGGATAAACTTACACTGTTCTCTCCAATCGTGTCTGTTAGTTCAAACTCTACAAAGTACTAATGTCCTTCAGGACAGGGGCTAGATCTTCCCTTAACAACACCCAGTTTCCAGCAAAATGCTGTGCACTTTAATAAGCTTTCCACTCACTTGTTTCTACAACTAAAAACAAGGAACAAAATTTTATTCAATAAACTCAATGAATAATAAATCTTTCAATTTCATATTATAGCTCTAACTATGTCAGGAGACCATAGACAAGAAAATATTCTCTTAAATGTAGCCATAATTTTATGACCAGAAAAATACCAACATAAAAACTTGCCCAAATCCAGTGGCATGAGAAGGGGTAGGTGCAACAGAATGAAAAATACAGCATTTCTCTATCCTTGACACAAAAAAAATACATAAATAAACAACACAGAGCTGTCCACTATTCTTAGTTAATGGAATCGCTCATGAAGACTTAAAGCTGGCAGGCTCATGTTTTCTGCCCAGTATCACATTCATCCACAACAATATCATAGAGGACCTTTTCACTTTATCCTGTTTTCCAAAAAAGAATTCCCAAGTTTATTCTAATGCAAGCAATTTTACAGCTCTCTCAACTGAACAACTGGAGGAAACAAGATTCAGAGGAACCACAGGCCCTTTTTATTAGATTACCCCTCCTGAGATACTTTCACTGCCGGTCTTCCTTTGTTTGGTCAGGCACCTGACTCCACAGCAACTAGTCTGGTGGTGGACATAAATCCAGGTGCATGAACAGAGATGTCCTGAGCAAAATACTGCTTACATACTCAGCCAATTCATCTGGATCTAACAGGGCAGGCAGTCTGCTACAGAGGCAAATGAGACACAGACAGACAAAAAAAAAAACCCCTAAGGAGCAGAGTATCTCATATGGGTATCAATTATTCATTCAACAAACACGCAAGGCACTAAATGCAAATCTACATCTATGTAACTTTATACTATATGCAAGGCATTTTGTTCGGTATTGTACTTAAACACAGTCTCATTCTAGAGTGGCTTACATTTTTAATAAAAAGTATAAGACATGTACTACTAAAAAGGCAAATACAGCATTTATTCATTAACATATTTATATTTCACATTAATTCAGGAAATGTTTAAATACATATACTTACACAAATACATACTGGTTAAATATAAAATGAAGAAAGAAAAAGAGAAGATGAGATTAGGAAGATGAGATTTTGAAAAGAGGTTAGTATACTAAAATGAGAACATTAGGATCTTCAACATTTTTCCAGAGAGGGACAAATGTACAGTGTACAGAAAACAGAGAGAATACCATAAATTTGGAGGACCAGCAGATCTCAGGCAATCGGGACAATTAGGGACATCTGGGATTTAAAAGAGCACAACAGTGCCACTGTTGACAAAGAAGGTTGGTTCCTTTTTCCAATGACAAAAGTGAATACTGCTGCTCCAAAGAAAAAAGTGTGTAAGAGAAACACATGAACCGCTTTGATTGACTCTTCATCTACATCCTTTAGTACTTCATGTACCTGTATTACTTCCTCCCAGGTCTTTCGCAATCTTGGTAACACCAATGCCTAGATCAATGTATCAAGCACACAGTAGGTGCTTACTAAATGTTTCTTAGATCCAATTAACAACCCAACTATTTTCATGGTTCTACTGGCCTCTGGGGTCACTTAGAAGTTTTTCCCATTTTCCCATTTTTAGAAATGCCTGCAAAACGTAGAATAAGTTGAGACAGTGACACTTCATTAATGTTCCAGAGCAGAGTACCCCTAGGAGGGCACTAAGCGCATTAATCCAAAGACCAGCTATGTGGGAGCTCCAAGAAAGGAAAGTAAGTAACAGACTGACAGCTGCTGCTTAAAAAATACTTGTAATTCTCCTTCCTCTTATCTAAGGTGGATTTTGGATGCAAATAGAAACAAATGTTTAAAATCTCAATTTCCACTATGATAGCCAGGGACTCTGACCATAATTTCACAGATAAAGAAACGAAACACTGAAATGGCAGGACAAGGCTGTGGCTTTCACCATCTGCTCGCCACACCTGATAGTGCATCAGGAAGCTCCTGCCTGGCACTGAGAGGTCTCATCTCATCTAGTGCTTTGCACTTACCACACCTCTGAGATCACTGAAGTTTTTCACAGAATCACAATTTTAAGTGTGCAGTTACATGAGCTTTTTACTTGATAAATCCAGTAGAAGTATAAATTACTGGCCATACAAAAATGGAAATTTAGCCATAATCCCAAACTAGCCCCAAACGCTTGCTTTTAATTACACTGAAAGTGTATAGATAGGGAACTAATTTTACTACGTGATCCATTTTGAACAAACCAAACAGAATACTAACAACTATAGGTATGCAACCCTCAAGAAGAAAGGCATATGAAATAAAGGCACATTTCAAATCAGACTCCAGATTTATGCAAGCCACAATAACTCTTAGCTTTTAGTTCAAAAGACAAAATATAAATATAAAATATAAAGAGAATACTTATATATTCTTTATATTTTATATAAAAAATATAAAAAGACGAAATATATTTTTATAAACACAGGGGAACAAAACATGCCTAGAGTTTAGCCACAGAACAGTTCCAGAAAAATTGGTTTAAATCCCAAGTGTAAAGCATTTAAAAAAATTTTTTTCAACGTTTATTTATTTTTTGAGAGAGAGAGACAGAACGCAAGCAGAGGAGGGGCAGAGAGAGGGGAAGACACAGAATCTGAAGCAGGCTCCAGGCTTTGAGCTGTCAGCACAGAGCCCAATGTGGGGCTCAAACTTGTGAACCATGAGATCATGACCTGAGCTGAAGCTGAACGCTTAACCGACTGAGCCACCCAGGCGCCCCAAGTGTAAAGCACTTTTATGTTTTTACTGGCAGATACAGTTTACCCGTAGGTTCTTTACTTCTTTACCCCACGCTGTAAGAAGAGGGCATGCGTGTGATAATTAAGCCACGAACAGATGTTTGCACTCTAGTTACACTTCAGAAACTTAAATGTCTAGGACTTTTCCGAAACTGTAACTTCTATTCCTCTAAAATTCTTTAAAATCTGTGATTCCTCTAAGTTCAGGGTAGATCAGCGATGGCTAACAACTCACTAACTGCTGTAAAGCCGATTCAGATGAATGCTGGCCTCAAGTCACCTTGAAGTTCAGCATACTTGTGTGCTTATGAGATCAGTAAGAGTATAATCTTGTAGACACAGGAGGCAGTTGGACCTCTAAGAAGGCCTTTAACTGAAAACTCTTCTTAATCTGAAGAAGCAATTCAGTAAAATGCTTCAGTTTTCTACAATCTAGCAATGTGACTTTAAACACAAATCAACTTTCTATACTTCGCTTTACTTTAAAGTCTTTCCAAAATAATCCCATCAATTGGCCATGCTAAGGGTACAAAATGAGGAAAATAAACAATCATTTTCATCATCATCTTCACATCATATGCAATTAACCAATTGCTAAGTACACAACATAAACTCTTCTAGCAATTTATTGAAAGCCGAGCCCCCAATCACCTTTTGGTGTTCGTTTTACAAAATAAAGTATTTTTATTGCAAAGTAACGTGTCTTTGTTGTAGAAAATACAGATCAGGGATGCCAGGGTGGCTCAGTTGGTTGAGCATCCAACTCTTTATTTCGGCTCAGGTCATGATCTCACAGTTCAGTTCTTAAGTTTAAGCTCCGCATGGGGCTCTGCACTGACAGTGTAGAGCCTGCTTGAGATTCTCTCTCTCTGTCCCTCCCCCACTCACTCTCTCTCAAAATAAATAAACTTAAAAAACAACTATAAAAAAATACAGATCAAAAAAGGAGGAAAAAATCACTAATGTCACCACTCACAGGATGTACCCACTGCCATGTGAGACAGTGGCGCATCTCTGTCGCCCGGCTCAACGCTTTCTACCTCAACCTCGGTCCACCACCATCACAACCTCTCCCAGGCCCACCTGGGTTAATCCTTGACTGGGTCTGTCATGTTTGCCTGTGTATAGATCCATCGACAAAAGTGAAACTCTACTGCACAAACTTACCACGTGGAATATGTCTCTTCCACTTAAGAACACATACTTTTAATCTTTCGGTGTCTTGAAATAGTTTTCCACAATATTATGAAAGTGCTTCAGGATTTAAAATTGATCTCTTGGGGCGCTGGGTGGCTCAGTCGGTCAAGCGTCTGACTCTTGATTTCCACTCAGGTCATGATCTCGCGGTTTGTGAGATAGAGCCTGGGTGTCAGGCTCTGTGCTGACAGCTCGGAGCCTGCTTGGGATTCTCTGTCTTTCCCTCTCTCTCTGCCCCTCCCCAACTCGTGCTCTGATATCTTAAACAAAATAAATACAGAAAAATAAAATTGATCTTTCAGGATTAGAGGTTTAGGGTTTGGAGGAGTAGGGGGTTGTGTGTTTGTATTTGCTTTTCTCAACAACAATGGTAAATATTCTCATGGCTACATTCTTGTGACCTATGCTCATTTCTATAAGACAAACTCCTAAAACCGAAACTGCTAAGTCAACGAATATGCACTTTTAAGATACTCCTCAAGTTGTGTCTATCTAGCCCCTCACCCCACAGCAACACTGGGTAAGGGCTTTTTCCAAATAAAACTTTGCCATTTGGGCAAGTAAAAAAGAATGACATCATAATTGACATTACATAATTGACACTGGGTGATATATATATATATATACACACACACACACACATATACACACGTATATATATGGTATGTACACTGCATAATTGTAAGCTTTTTTCATTGCTGCTAAAAATTCCTATCAGTTCATTTTTAGCTCAAAAGCCTCTTGCTCAACCTCCAAATTTTAGC
The DNA here is from genome assembly GCF_003009895.1 of Hyaena hyaena. Lineage (NCBI taxonomy): Eukaryota > Metazoa > Chordata > Mammalia > Carnivora > Hyaenidae > Hyaena > Hyaena hyaena. The sequence continues at coordinate 3,548,383 of NW_024080669.1, read as the reverse complement.
AGGCTTATATAAAAAGGGAAAGTACGGCATAAAATTAAAATTCCCCTGCTATTCCTGTCTTGGAAAGTACTTCCTCAAACCTAAGGTTGGCAAGACGACACCTGCGTTACTGGGCTCCGAAATGAAAGGTATACGCAGGAGAGCTGACAAAAGCTGGAAGAATGAAATCTGTCTGCCATTGGCTACACATTGTTTGGAATTCATGAGTCAGATCAACTCACCTGGGATTGGTTTGTTTGTTAACTACTTTCTCAGACATCCCTTTGAAAATCTTAAGTGCATTTTAATGCCTAGTTCTATCATGGAGCCAAGAAATAATAAAACAGGGACTATCAACTCTCTTTAATGCTGTCAGATTACTAAAACATTAATGACAAGCATCCTATTAAGGTGATCTATCTTATAAAAGTAATATCAGATCCCATTAAATTACAGCTGATTCATCTCTTGTTACTTTGCCCGAACCTAAAAGACGGAGTAGCTTTCGGGCTCAACGTTTTCGCTAACTTGTCAGACTCATTCAGACAAGGCCAAGGCCAGCCCCAGAGTGATTACCTGCTTTGTGATGAATGTATTTTTCAAAGACTACTAATGTACTTAATTATGCCAGCATAGCTGGAGGGGAGAGAACTGGCCCAATGAGATCATTCATTACTTGTTGACACCCGATTACAGTAGCATTCAAAAATGACAACAGGTTGCTTAGTAGCAGTTTTCCAAATGCCTTCATATGAAAAAAACTGACAGTAATCTTCTCCACAAAAAATCACAGTCTGAACCTATTCATAAAACTACTCACTGATCTCTCAGCAAAGGAGCTCAGTTAAAAAAATCTACTTTCTTGGCAAATTCTCCTCATATATAGGAACTAGAATCTGGGATCATTGTTCTCTCTCCCCAAAGTTCCTCCCACCTTCTGATGGGTGGGGGAAAACTTCCTCTCCTCGGAAGTTCGTGTCACTCAACCATAAGAGTCTCTAAGTCAATGTTCTATTTCATCTCTAGGTCACCTTTCAATGTATGAAGAATAATTTGGCACTGGCTCAGTCTTCTCCATCCTAGTTACAACCATCCTTCTAGCCATCTTCCCATTATTGAGATGTTATTGCCAAGGACCTTTATCTCTTCTCCCAGATTAGTCATAATCCATAGCTATTCAAGTCTTGAAATCCTGAAGTACTATATCACATTAGCTAGACAGATTTTTTCCAATTCCCAACAATCATAATACTTGTCCTGCAAAATTATGAGAAACAACTAACAAGCATGTATAATAATGTGAATTTCCCCACCTCTCCCCCATTGCTCATTGTCCTCATTGCCTTGTAGAACCACATCAGCAAATACTCTTCAACCCCATTAGAACCTTCCATCACTTGACCCCTTTCTCCTTCCCTTTTCTAGCAATTGCTCCTTATCTTATCATGGCCAAGTTTCTATGACAAGTAGTCTTTAATCACTAGTGCTACCTATTTACCTAACACTCCTCAATCCCCTCGTTTTGGCCTCCCACCCTATGACTCGACTCAAACTCCTCCCTCTAAGGTCACCAACTGACCCACTGATAGATACTTCTCAGTCTCCATCTTAATGACTTCCCAGCAGTATTTTCCAGAACTGACCACTCCCTTCTTTCAACTCTTCCTTCTGCTTCCAACAAACCCTCTCCTACTTCTCTGGTACCTCTTTTATTATTGACCCTATTCCCCCATCCCCACCCCGACCCCCACCTCCCTTCCTATCCGCCCTACATTAGCCAGAAGGATTTTTGTTAAAGGTCTAATTTGATCATGACACTTTCTGGCTTAAAACAGTTCATGTGTTTTTAGACAAACTCTTTTCATGTAGGTTACCAGGTGACTGTTTAATTCCCCTGGCCTCTTTTCTCCCCACAATTCCCTGCTCTCCAGAATCCCACCACACTTTTACGGATTTGCATGGCCCTAAACAGACCAGGGTTTTTCTCTCACCTGCTCTACCCATTTTCAGATACTATCTCCTCAACAGAGGCAGCTGTCTTTCCAACACCCCTAACCCCACCCCTCCATCTTGTAGAATTCACTTAGCTGTCTCCTGCTTAACACCTTCCTAAAAAGGCCTCCCCCCCCCCACCCCACCCCCAGGACTGGGTTAGGGTCTGCGTGCTATCATAAATGCCCTGGTGTAGCACTTGGCCTTTGTAACTGCCTGTTGTTTGCCCAATCTCCCACTAGATTATAAGTTCCCTGGAGGCAGTAACTATATCTTGTTCACCTTGTTAACCCAATATATAACTAATCTTGTGTCAGACATGTAACAGGAACTTAATAAACACTTCTCAAATAATGAATGAATAAAGGGCACCCTTTTCTGCAGGCCTAGAACAGTTCCTTAATTCAGGTCATTATTTCCTGCTTGAATAATAACAAAAGTCTCCTAAAAATGAGTGTTTCTCCTAACGAATAAACAGTCTCTCTACCTTCAATCCGCACTCCATTTTGCTACAAGAATTCCATAAATGCAAATTTGAGTCCAAGTGTCCTCTTCTTAAAAGATATTAGAGGGCACCTGCATGGCTCAAGCATTAAGCATCTGATTTCAGTTCAGGTCATGGTCTCAGAGTTTGGGAGTTTGAGCCCCACATCGGGTGAGCACGAGCCCCACTCCAGGTGAGCATGAGCCCCACATCGGGTGGTGAGCATGAGCCCCATTCCTGGCAAGCACAAGCTCCGCTTCAGGAACCCACTTCTCTCTCTCCCCCTATGTCTCTGCCCCTTGCTCACTTTCTCTCTCAAAAAAACAAACAAAACAAAAACAAAAACAAAAAGGTGTTAGAAGTTTCCCCATTATCTGCAGGAACACATCCACACTCCTTAGCATCAACTACAAAGCTCCTCTGGTGTCCGGTCCCCACAGCCCCTCCTTCCTCACCCCCTGCCCCCTCCTCACTGCTACGTGTGCTTGGGCCTTAGGAAACCATTTCCACTTTCTTGAACTTACCATGCTTCTTCCAAACCTGTCTTTACATCTACCCTAAATTCCCTTTCCCACTGTTTAAAGGCTTCTGCAGCAGACTGATCGTAAGTGGCCAAATATTAGGATAAAGTATTCGTCTCCAAAGAAAAGAAGACAGCATCTATCTTAGATCATTTTCGCAAACAGAAGTGGATTCTATTTACACAAGGTACTTTCACGGGGGCCTATCTGGGCAAGAAATTCTCCTCCACAACACACTTGCATCTTAGCCCATTACTGAAGAAAAAAACACCACATTCAGGAAGAACAAGAGGAAAAAAGAACATTTCACAATATTGGCTTCATAATAAATACACTTTAAGCTAAAGCAGTATTAAGTAGAATCCTAGTATAATAAAATGCTTGTCACTAGCAGTTCCTTCATGAAGAACATGTAGGAGGAAGGCCTGTCATCTGACAGTATCTACCAGGTTAGCATTATGCAAGTATCAGAAATAACAAGCAGAAAGTAACAGTTACTGCCACCAAAAAGTCTGTATCCCTAAATGAACTCTACTGTGAAATGAGGTGGAAGTGGTGTTTTTCCTGTTCTAAACTCCAGCTTGCTCACATTCTTCCCAGGTAGCCAGTACTGGTAAAGTACGGATTTGCCAGCATGAAAAGCCGGCAGTGTTCTGCCTTAAGCATACACGGCTTGTCAAGTAAATGCTGCCTTTGTAGTAGTTGCTAGAGCAATAACCAACAACAACTCGCCAAAAAGGTCAGTCTGCACAGCGCATTAACAACTCCTTTCCTATGATATTGATTTTTGCTACATTAAATCTCTTGCGATGAGGAGAAATTCACATGGACTCTACCAGGTGGACACTACTCAGAATCTGACTGGATTTATATAGAATTGACCACGTGGCATGTGCCCAGAACTCACTCATTTCTGTTCAATGAGTCTTCAGTGAAGGGCAACATGAAAGAAGGCCTTGACTCAGACAGATCTGGCTTGGAAATCAAGCTCCATGACTTACTACTAGTCTTGCACTTTGTATAATTTGTTTAACATCTTTAATCACAATTTCTTTTAATGTAATATAGAGAGGACAAAAGTCCCTAGCTCATAGGGTTCTTGGGATTTCATAAAATAATATATTCAACACAATGCCAGGTACACGGTGAGCACTCTATAAACAAAAGCAATTATTACTATTACTTTGATTTTGCTCCTGCAGCTATTATATTTGCTTTACATAGGGTGGATATCAAAGAGGATTACGAATTCCACAAACAAAAAAGAAACAACTCAAGCTGAGAACTGAAAGGCAGAGCAACCTACTTATTAACAGACTAATCTATAAAAGAAGAATACAGGTGGATTCCCATTTCGGTTGCCAAGCATTGCTGAAAACTACACGTTAGCAACAAATGCCTAAAAGGATATACTTTGATTATCCATGTGCTATTGCCTTCATCTGGGCATATACAGAAATTGTGGAGAAAGAAAACCAAAAGAAGTAAGAAATCACAATACTTACTAAACAGCAAAGTGCTACTGCAGAAATTGCAAATATTCAAAATCCTCTCCAAGTGACATCCTACCATCCACTGATTAGAAACCAAATGGACAGAATGTAACCCTATATATACTAAACCTGTGACTTGTCCTTAATTAAGCTTGGACAGGTAAATTCACTGAATATACCCTTAGGGGCATATGCTGATCAAAGTAACTAACAATATTGTTTGGACTATACAAACAGAAACCCTGACAACCCTTGGGTAAATGCATTTTGCTATCAATTCTGACAAAATATAAGAATAAAGGTGGAAGGAGGAAATAACAGAATAATACTATTAATTTAAGACCTGACTCAATTCTTTCCTTCTAATCTTAACAAGGTTTAAACAGCCACAGAATCACAAGAGTACTTCTTCCCACCTGGCAATAACCTTATTCCAACCAGTGAAACTCTTAGCTCCTCTCCTCATCCCACCTTCCATCAACTCTGGTCCAATTCCTCCTGGTCAAAGAGAAGGCAAACAAGATCACAGACTATGAGATAACAAAGAGGTCCCAAACCAGACTTCTAATTAAACTTAATGTCCTAAGACTTGGGCATTGGAAGGCATGTTGGACACATGTAGGACAGATACCACAATTCCACTGGGAAGGAAACTCGAAGAGTTGCCCAGTCTCATGTAACCAGTTAAAAATCAGGATTAGAACCCAAAACTGTTAGATCCCAATCCAACATCTTTCCTACTATATCGCTGAGATCAGTGTTTAGAATATTGTACAACAATTTCTTCTCCTTTTTTACTATATAATACCCAGAATTTAAAAACAAAGGTTGAAGCACCCGGGACACATAAAAAATACTAATCGCTAACATTTATTAAAAGCTTATGTGCCAAGCACTCTATTAAGCACTTAGGTGCATTATCTCCTTTAATCCTCTTAATAACTCCAAAGGTGGGTGCAATTCTTAGCACCCTTTTACAGATAAGGAAATTTAAGAAGACAGAGGTTAAATAACCCACCTGAGGTCACATAGCTAGTAAATGATGGATCTAGAACTTGAGTTCAGTCTAACTCCAGAGTCTATGCATAAGTAGCAAAGCAAACAAGAAAAAGACATCATCAGAAAAGCAATGCACACAACAGATATCACAATATTTCCATCTTCCCAAGACACTGTACTGGAGCCTCAATTTTGACCTAAACAGGCCAAACCTCTTAAGAGATTTCCATACAGGATTCAGTGAGTGCTGTAATCCACCCAAATCGAGTAAAATCTCGATTTGGGCTATATACCTGGCTACGATGATCAAAACGTTAGCAAGAGTAGAGTTCTGTTCTGCTGCCAGGCTACTGACCCAATTTTAATTTCAAGAATGAAGCCGAAAACAGGATTTCCTCATTAAAACAAAAAACTTACACACTATTATATACGTCCACATTTTTTTCTCTCTTACTTTCCTCTGCTCTATTTGCCTTTCCTTCATTGATATGTTCCCTGGCCAAAAAATATGGAATGCTGCAATAAACAAGATCATTTCGAAATCCCAACGCACTCCAAAAACTGTGTCCAGTTCTTGAGTCTTCATCATACAGACTTTTTAGCTCAACGCAGGGAGATGCCTGCTCCTCTTAGCAACCTCTCCTTTAAAAGTGGAAATTTTCAGAATGGCAGCCGTGGCCACAGCCCAACTATACCGAATGCAACCCTCTACATACTAACCATGAGCCAATACTGGTGTCCCAGAGAAACTGCAACTTTGCCCAAGCCATATAATGAAGCAGGCTTCAAATTAAAATGCCCTTTAAAATAGGATGCAAGTATCCAGTGAAAAGGCCCAAATTTACAAGAAAAAAAATACAATGAAAATGACTACCATCCTTGCCATATGGCCATTTGTTGTTACTTAAACTGGCTTAAAGATCCTATTTTCCAGTCCCATTAAATCAGTAACTTGGAAATCTCATGAAGTCACTCTTCCCTCAAAGAAAGCAAGCACAGACAGGGTGAAGTATCAATTTCACAGAAGCACAAGAACCATGCTTAGTGCAAATGAGGTGTGGCTCTCTCAAGACAAGAGGAAGAAACAAGAAATATTCAGAAGAAGCTAGACAACCTTCTTAATTCAGAATAAATGCTAAAGTTAGTGTGAGATGAAGTTTACACTGTTTTTAAATGTTATCACATTCCTGTCTATATAACTGGTCTGTCACACAGGAATTGAACCACAGTTAAGGAACTTTGGGAAGTAGTTCTATTCTTTTTATTTTTTAGGAATAATCACACCTAGACCATTCCCGGACAAATATACCTCTGAAAATATTTCAAAGAATAACCCCAACAACCTTTCTATATACTTAAGATTATAAATAAACTGAAAAGAAGGTACTTTCTTTCACTAATATTTTTCTAGGATCCCTCCACTATTTCCATTTAAAGAAATTTAATGTTTCTACAATAGTCTTACCATCATCTGTAAAATGTGCTTTCTAGTTTTCCACTGGTTTACCAATTCTCAAATACAGTGATCCTTAACTTAATAATGGAAGAGACTCATTTTCAAACTATGAATGCTCATCGCACCACATGCCCTAATTCTGCTACAAGAACTACCACCAATATTAAATTATATTATTATATATATATACATTATGTTATCTATAATATTATATTAATCAATATTATAACTTGTAAATGGGAAAGCAATGCCCCAAGTGGTTCAAGATGGAATCCTAAATCACACAAGACAGAGGCCAGAACTGGGATGTTTTTTAGAAACAGACTGTGGCTGGTTCGCCAGGTCCATCCCACAGACTCAACAGAGGTCCATGCATAGATCTGAAGTCCAACGCTCCTGGGTCTGAACCCAGCCATGTCACTTACTAACCCTGGGACTTCAGGTTTAACCACTTACTCACTGCTAAAACGGGGATAATAACATCGACACTGACTTTACTGACTCAGAATGTTAAGTAAGAGGGTCTATTTTAGATGGCATATCCCCTCGAATATGATTTATGTTGCTATTTTTTGCTGCTTTTGATAATATATAGTATCACAATCCTCTGGCATATTACACACTCCATTCAAGCAAAGGAAAATGTACCTGCTGAAATCGATACCACTGTAGTCATTGGTGAACTCATGAATCTCCACCCTGGTGCCAAGACAAGGCATTGGGGTAATGAAATGAATCCAGCAAGAAAGAATCATGACGCCACAGTAAAGCAGAGGTAGGGGAAGGAAGGGGAGCAAAAGTAGGCTGATTATGAATAAATACTGTGTTCCAGGAACTAGGAGCAGCTGAAGCAGTTAGCTATATACCTTCACTTAGGAGACAGCAGAGGACAAATGAGTTAGAGTCCAGAGCCCCTGCTAGGTCTATGGCACAACTGGATTAGCATCCATAAAAATACAATCTAAAAGGTAAAATCACCAGGACATGAAACTAATGGAACTGTGTTAAGTGAAGTTTGTTACAAAGGTTCAGTAGATGCTTCCTTCTAGCTTTGATCCTTAGATGGACAGAGATTTCATTTCTAGTCAAAAGCAGAAGCCAGGTAAAGTTGATGACCAAGTATTGTGGTCAACCTTGAGCCAGGATTCACTCAGTCTCCCCAAGGCACTGCCCTCAAAGTATACTCAAGACAAAGGCTCTTTATATTAAATGATGAAGGAGGAAAGTGTGAAAGTGGGAAGTAGTAAAGGACAACAGAGCTGGAAGAAGCTTAAAAGCTTCACAGTGTGAAATGGTTAAATGTCCAGCAGTGGGGGTGGGAGAGGGGGTGCTGTTGTTGCAGACACAAGCATTTCTGTTCAGGCTCTCTTAGGCCCACACTTACCTAGGGGCTGCGTAAGAAAAATGGAGAGTCTGCATTCTGTTCTACTTTCCTCGCAGAATGAAAACAGCAACTTGGACAGAAAAGTCCTCGTCTCAGATTAACCTAATTATGAAATGTCACACAATTACCATAAAGTCAAATGAACTACTCTGAAAGTGGTCCTACTATAGCCACCAACAACAGAGAAGCCCAGTGAATTCACAGAAAGAAAAATCCCAGAACTGGGGACCTAAGCTTCCAGATTGGATTCTCATCCACAAGTCACTAGCATCCAATCAATCCCACAGTATTTCCCTTGGTCACATGCTCTATTCCAGCAATAGCTTCCTACTGAAAGGAAAAGGATGAAAAATAATAATTTGGTGTATTACTGTCTATTATAAACCTTAGAATTTAGGGGCATCTGGGTGGTTCAGTCAGTTAAGCATCCGACTTAGGCTCAAGTCATGATCTTGCAGTTGGTGGATTTAAGCCCCTTGGATTATGTGTTTGTCTCTCTCTCTCTCTCTCTGCCCCTCCCCTGCTCACATTCTGTCTCTCTCAAAAATAAACATTTTAAAAAACCCTTAGATTTTAACATAAGCCTGTTTGCTTTCTCTTTACCAAAACCCTTCTCCGATTCCTCATCAATTCAAATCAACAGATCTATACTGAATATTGGGGGGCTGGGGGGAAAATGTCCATAGGTGCCTATGCCCATGTACATTCAATCACAAGCACTTGTGTGGAGGGGATCCTATTACCCACCACCCCCTGCGCCCACAATTATCTTATGGTGTATTTACAATAATTTTTAGACTTAGATAACTTTTTTTTAATTTGACATCAGTCATACTCTAAGAGTTTAAAATGTGAGTTAACCATTTTGTTAAGTTGTTCGATGCTCCCCACTAAAAAATGCACACCATTTTCCTTTCAATACTTCAATAACTAATACATCACTTACAGAAAACATAGGTTAGAAAGAAACAGAGTAGTAGGTAGAAACCCCAGTTTTAAAAGTTGGGAGGAAGACACATAAAAAAGCCTGACTTTGAAGAAAAATATGGAAATATAACCATAAAATTTAGATTTATTCTAAAACAAGTGGAAAATTTGACCTTTAAGATTAAAAGACTGCCAAATGAGAAATAAACTAACATTTTTTGCTGGGTGCTTTTTTTTCCCCCTGGTTTAATCCATATAAAAACCCAAGAGATGAGTGATATTATCCCATTTTACAGGTGGAAGATTCTGAGGCTCACAAAGTTTAAGTAATTTGCCTAGCTACCATCAAGCTAGAATTCTGAACCTAGTACTTTCTGACTCCAAACTCTTTGCTTTTTCTATTATAACCTTGCAAACTCTGTTAATATAGAAACACAGGAGGAAAGAGCAAAACTATAAAAAAAAAAAACATCAACTCAAATTCTCTATAGAGAGAAGTCAAAAACAACTTGAATTCAGTTAAATACATATATGTATATTTACATACATTAAAAAGAAACACTCTTCTTGCAGAAAATGACACTGGTTTCTTTACAACAAATATGTTCATCTCAAATTCCAGAATTATTCAAAATCTTGTTGGCAAGGGTTAAATAAACACACACACACACACACACATACACACACACACACACATGCACACGCACACAAAACCTGGCAAATAGTTACGGTTTCTAAACTAGAAAACTAAATTACAGATAACCTTATATTTGTTGAAATTACACCCCTTAAACATGTTGTAAATCTGCAATGCTACCAAGACCACAACCCAGAAATACATTATTCCAAAATCAGAGTGACTAAAGGCAAGAAAACAAAGATATCAGTTCATATTTTTAAGAACCTATGGTGCACAAAGTTGAGATTTATTGTTTAAAATGTACCATTTCATAAACATGATAATAGTCCCAGTTGCTCTATAGGCCGTCAATCTAAGTATACTTTTTAGCATGCTCTAACATCTGTACCAAAATCTTTGAGAGATCGCCACTTTATCATTTACTACTGGAGCGCCTGGTGGCTCAGTCAGTTAAGTGGCCGACTTTGTCTCAGGTAGTGATTTCATGGTTCATGAGTTTGAGCCCTGTGTCAGGCTCTGTGCTGACAGCTCAGAGCCTGGAGCCTGCTTCAGATTCTGTCTGTCTGTCTGTCTCTCTTTCCTCCTCCCTCGTTCGCATTCTGTCTCTCTTTCTCACACACTCTCTCGCTCTCTCAAAAATTAACATTAAAACTTTTTAAATTAATAATAATTTACTCCTTATTGTCCTAAAAATTTTCTCTTTGGTCTAAATCTTCATCCAACTGGGTGCTTAATTACTCCTCGAGAACATTTTCTTCAGTGATTTTGTTTTAATGCTGATATGGTACCATTTCTGTTGGCCGCTCGACTTCTAGATCAGCATTGACCAATGCCACAAAACTGTACCTCTGAAGCTCATATCCTGAAGATGGATTTGGGAAAAAGCATATAAAGTTATGAAAAACTTAAAAGTAATACTATTATCAATTTATCCCCTGAGAGGCTGATGTGGCTGCCCAGTCTCCAAAAAAGCCTCCCTGAGACAGGCTTCCCCCGTCTTCCTCACAACACCCCCCACCATTTTGAAGAAGAGTGGCAGAAGAAAAGGAAGTACAGCAAAGCAAAGGCTCCCCTGCACTCAGAAGTTACTCTTTCCCCTTCCCCTTTCCAAATGCCTATGGGACACTCAGCATCGTTACAGAAGGTTCTGGAAACTCTTGTCTGTGGAAGGATGAGTGGGATGGGCAGACAGGCCCAACGTTTCCAGTCCTGGGATAAAAGCTGTGACAGGCCTCTGAAAGAGAGAGCTGATAAACCAGACAAGAGGGCTAGGCCATCGTGTTCTCAAGGGTACGGAGGGTGAGGCGTGCAAGCCCTACGCACTTTTCTCTTTTCTCCACCTACAACCCCCTCTTCCCAGTCCTTGCCTATGACATCACCAGGGCTGTCAATGCTTAGCGTGGGATTCCTCTCTCCTGTCAGCTTATTCAATCCTATGCCGTCCATGCTCCCACACTCTGTCCCCAAGGTCACTACACTCTTTAATTTTTCCTTTAAGTGTTGAAAGGCTGTTTCTGTGGAAGCAGCCCAAGGTAGATAATCTCACTTCATTAAATTATATTAGTCAACCAAAAATGGTTACTATGTTTTTTTTAACAATACACTCTTATGTAGTTCAAGAAACAGTGTCAGAGATGAAATCTGAAATTTCCATACCTCTTTTTTTCTTTCCAAATTGAGGCTGCAAAAGTTTTGTACTAACAACGCTGATGTGCTCTGCAAATAGATTAGTCAGGCTAAACCACAATGGGGTAAGAGGGGGTAATAAAAAGGAAGGCAGAATGGGACTGCCTCAGCATGTATGCATGAGCACTTATGGGTGTATTATGATTACACTCTCAATTCCAAGAGATGGCTTGGGATGAGTCATTGTTTTATGCCATCCAGAGAGGAATTTCTTTCTACTGTTGCACATAATCGAGAGTGGACTACTCCTAAGTGGTTGTTTTCTACAGAAATTAAACAGAGAAGATCCTTTTTTCCCAGAACCAGATATTCTGTTGAGATTGGTGAGTTTCACAAAGAATTCAACACCATTTATGAGCCATTTTTTTAGCATAGAGAGAAGCATCTTGGGATTTACCAAAGACTTATTCTATACATAAATTCAGAAAGGGACAGCTGGACAGCTACCATAAAACAAGCCTTCCTGCTTTGTAGCTCAGGTGTCAACAAAACCCCAATCTAACTGGTTATTTCTCCAATACTTAAAAAACGATGTTCTTAATGTTGTTCAGGGCCAGCCAGCGCCATATACGAAAGCATGGAGGGGACATCCTGAAGTCGTAGCCTCTCCAAAAGCCTCCAGTTCTAGAAAAGCCCGAATCCTCGCTACACAACCATACTTGTAATGGTTAATTTTTCCAAAGCTGTCTGTGCTCAGCTTTATGTTTGAAGGCCTTCTGTGCTCTAACCTCAAACTACCTTTTCATCACCTTTCAATTCAAAACTGATTCATTCACTGTGCCCAGTAATGACCTGCACTGTCCCCATCTTTCATCACTCTGTCGGGAGTTCCTTCTCAATGTCTCTCCCCACATATAAAAGAATCACACGGCTCAATCGTAACTTGTCCTGGAAGCCCTCCTCCTCTGACTAGTCCAGTCAGCCACAGGTTCTCTGTCCTTCCTCACAAACCCTGTCGTGGTGGCTTTCCGGATCACTCATTTGGGTACTTCATGATACAAAGCAATAAATATTATCTTTCCATTGATTCATAATGGAAAGATATTTTCTAATTCATATTTTGGAATTAGAAAAGCTTTTAAAAGTCATTAGACTAGACTAGTAGGCACCCAACTTTTTCACCACTAAGGACACTGTTTATTATTTATTAACACCTTCCCTCTACCCCTGCTTATCATTCTTTGGCCTTTTCGCTGACATCTGAAGGCCACCTTTTAAAAACTTCCTACAAGGGGTGCCTGGGTGGCTCAGTCACTTAAAAGCTTCCTACAGAGGCGCCTGAGTGGCTCAGTTGGTTGGGCATCTGACTTCAGCTCAGATCATGATCTTAGTTTATGAAATCAGGCTCTCTGCTGTCCGAATCTGCTTCAGATTCTCTGTCCTCTCTTCTCTCTGCCCCACCCCTGCTCATGCTCTCTCTCTCTCTCAAAAATAAATAAATAAACTTAAAAAAATAAAATTAGGGGAGCCTGGGTGGCTCAGTCAGTGAGGGTCCGACTTCAGCTCAGATCATGATCTCGCGGTTCAATGAGGGTTCGAGCCCCACGTCGGGCTCTGTGCTAACAGCTCAGGGCCTGGAACCCACTTCCAATTCTGTGTCCCCCTCTCTCTAAATAAAAACTGTCTACCAATAAACGTTATTTTTTAAAAAAACTGAAGACTTCTGGTGTTGATCAGAGCTTCTTTCTGTTCAATGCAATTCTCAAACAGAAAGGATATGCAAAGCCCCTTAAAAACAAAGATACTTGAAAAAGAAAAAAACAAAAACAAACAAAAAAACCCCACAAAGATACCTGATATTTTGGTTAAGCTGTGCAGCCTATTTGTGGCTAAAAATGCATAATTTCTCTCAGCTTTAGAAATAAAGCTTCCACTTGCTATTTACCCAGACCCTTGGCAATCTGAAGAACCAATATCAGGAACCACCGACTTAGGCCAAGCCCCTTATTTTATAGGGAAACTAAAACTTAGACCTTAAGAGGGAAAAGGGTTTACCTAAAGTCACAAAGGTAATGTCACAGCCAGGCTTCTGGAATGGAATATAAGTCTCTAGATTCTCAGTCCAGTGTTGTTACATGATGTCGATTGCTAAAGGCCTCACCTACACAAATAGAAGGCAGAGTATTTTAGGGCAGGGCCATGTCTTAATCCCTTTATACCTTCCAGTGACTCTTCTACACAGCTGAAGTTACAGTAAATACTTATTCACTAATTACATTTAATCAACTAATATTAAGTGACCTAATAATTTCTGCTCTTAAGAAATCTAAATTTAAAATGTTTTAAAAGTAATGCAAGAAGACTTTTAGAATATTAGAGTCTGTATCATCATGATTTTATGTCATAAACAAGACACAGAAAGCACTAATCATACTGGAAAATGCTATAAAATTTCATTACATTAAAATTAAGAACTTGTTTATCAAATGGTGTCAAAAGACACCATTAAGAGTAAATGTCAAGCTGCAAAAAAAAAAATCTGTAACAAGCACAAAAAAAGGGCTCATGTCCAAATTACTAAAGAACTACCACAAGTCAGTAAGAAAAAAGACAACACAAGTGAAAAATCTGCAAGAGACTTAGGCATCACAAATGGCCCATAAACTCATTTAGAGGTGTTCCCATTATTATTATTTTTTTTAAGTAGGCTTCACACCCAGCATGGAGCCCTATGCGGGGCTTGAACTCATGACCTGGGATTAAGACCTGAGCTGAAATCAAGAATCAGACGCTTAACCAACTGAGCCACCCAGGCCCCCCGAGGTGTTCCCATAATTAACCAGGGAAATGCAAACTAAAACCACAATGAGATATGCTACACTCCTACTACACTAGCCAAAAATGTTAAAGTTTGACAAGTGTTAAAGAGATGGGGAGCAATGAGATCACTCCCATACTGCTGGTGAGAATATATGCTGTTACCCTACCTTAGGAATACTGCTGGGCAGTGCTTAGTAAAATCGAAAATAAAGAAATCCCACAACCTAGTAATAATTCCATTTCTGAAGCTATATCCCCAAAAGAAACTATTGCTGACACGTACCAGAATACATATATAGGAGTGGGCATACAGGCAGATGCATAATTGCTATACACTGTAAACAACCCCCAATGCCCACTAATACTAGAAAGAATACACTGTGGTCAATTCATGCAATGGAATACGAGATATCAGTGAAAATACTATGTAGCTATACATAACAATATGGAAAAACCCAAAACTGGTGAAAGAAGTATTCATACTGTGTAATTCCTATTATATAAAGCCAAAAAGTAGGCAAACTATATTGTTTAAAGAAGCATATTTAGGAGGCAAAACCATTAAAAAAAATCAAAGATATGAGTATCAAAAAGTTAGCTTGATGACTTGAGGCAGTACACAAGAAGCTGGCTTCTGGCCATGCCAGAAATATTGTTTTATTTCTTGATTTGCATGGCATGTACTTGAGTATTTATGACAATTCATTAAGATGTGCATTAATTTTATTATGTACTTTTTAATATTTTATTTATTTCTAGGAGAGAGAAAGAGACAGCATGAGCAGGGGAGGGTCAAAGAGAAAGGGAGTCACAGACTCTGAAACAGCCTCCAGGCTCTGAGCTGGCAGTCAGCACAGAGCCCGACGTGGGGCTCGAACCCACGAACCACGAGATCACGACCTAAGCGAAAGTTGGATGCTTAACTGACTAAGCCACCCAGGCGCCCCTATTATGTACTTTTCATTATGTCTATTTTCTTCCCCCCACAAAACAGGATTTTAAAAGTGCTAAGCACAGGCGTAGTATATAGTTCTCAATAAAACATACAGAAAGTGGGCTTTTTGTGTGTGTGTTTTGTTTTGTTTTGTTTTTCAAGGCAAGACACTATTAAACTGATGTGATCTACTTTGGGAAAAAGTACCTGTAAGTATGAAGCAGTCATATATGAAGCAAAACCTGTTTACCTCTTGACTAAGTCAGAATCCCAGCAGAAAAGAAACTGGCTGAGTCTCTTTTTTACAGCGAAAGGAGGTAGTAGTGTCTCTTATGTCCTATAAATGAAAGCACACTGTTCTTGGAGGCAGGCAATGTGGGTTTGTCTCAATGTTAGTGACTTGGCCTTGAGCACATTACTTAATCTCTCCAAATCTCAGTTTTCTCATCCGTCAAACTAACAAAATACCTATCTATATAGCTTATCATGAGGTTCAAATAAAACAATGTTTGTAAAAGCACTTCACGCGTGGTAAAGCACCAAAGGTATGGTATTATTAAACTACTGCACCATATTATTTTAGGTCACTCAAGCATGGAGAGTAAATACCATGGAACATACTTCATACTTTGACTTTCACTTAGGGTACAGTAGGAGATGATGCTCCTAAGCTGGCATAAAATCTAAGAGGGTAAGAGGAGAAAAGATGAAATTCAAGAGAATATGAAAACTGAATAGCGCCTTAAGGGAAAATGGCAGCTGATACAACAGCATTCGCTAATTCTGACCAAAGGACAGTTCCGAAAGAGCACACTACTCATCAACTACCACTGACCTAGTCCTAAACTGTATTCTCTGATGGTAGGAAATAATCATAATCATCTTTTTTTTTATGTCTTTATTTTATTTTGAGAGACAGAGACAGAGAGTGAGCGGAGAAAGGGCAAAGAGAGAGGGAGACACAGAATCTGAAGCGGACTCCAGGCTGTCAGCACAGAGCCCAATGCAGGACTCGAGCCCATGGACTGTGAGATCATGACCTGAGCTGAAGTCAGATGCTTAACCGACTGAGCCACCCAGGCGCCCCCGTAATCATCTTTAGAAGAAGCCTTAGGTGTAATATAAATGGAAGAACAGAAAGGAAATCATTGTTAATTGACATCAGGACCACAAAACAAAATCATTTTCTGTCCCTGTATTTTCCTTAGTAGAAGAAGAGGATCTAGAGCAAGTATTCACTGATACCACGGAGCCATGAGAGGCTATATATTATGTCTACTGGAAAGGGAAGAGAAGTTCAAAGTGCTACCTTCCCCCCCAACACACACACAAGCTCCACCTCTACCACATCAATTCCTACCGCCTAAAACAAACACAAATACACAAAAAGAAACAACCACCTCCCAGACCAGAGGTCTGACTACATGAGCCAGATGAAACTATATATTTGTTTGTTCAGAAAAAGTAAGTGTAACAGCCAACTTGGCCAGTTCCCATAAGCACACACCCTTGAGAGGAGCCTGGGTCATCCGTGGCCATTCGGGCAGTTTCTACACAAGACGGGCAAGCAGGCTGCATGTGTGCTGTAAAACTGAACACTGCACCACCAGAACTGTTTGTGCAAAAGGAAAATGGAATCAGAAGGTGGGATGGGAGGCTTTGGTGCTTATCAGAGGGCAATCACTGAGTACAAATTTGTTCCTTCTCTTCCGTAAAACAACATGGACACAACCTCACTCTTTACCCGGAATCTTCCAGACATTAACCAATGGCCGTGGCAGCCCAGTGAGGCAAATAATGTTTTACAAATAGGGGGAATGTATCCTGGGGAAACAAAAACAAAAACAAGTCAGGTCCTGGCCCCCACTGCCTTTGACTTGCTACTCAAAAAAGACTCCTTGAGGTCTCTGTTTACCACTTTACTAGAGAAAGCTGCTCTCGGTTTCACACACACAAGACTGTTTTAAGACAAACTCTATACGAAAGGTAGCAGAGCTGCTCTGCTTATCATTGTCTTTGTCAATTATCCTCCAAAAGTTTGTTAATTAGTTAAGGAAGTAGCTTTCGAGCACCTTCTGCCAATATAAAAAGGAAATAAATTCGTCTTAAGTAAGTTTTACTTTGTATTACTTAGACTAGCAGCTGCTGCAGAACAAAGGTCTGATCCATTCGTACTTGGACATGTCAGGATCTTTTTATTACACAAGTGAATGTGCCTGGGGACCGTCTATAAAGAAAACTTAAGAGAACCACGTGGATGACATAAATTTTCTCTATCTTGATTCAGGTGTGAGCTATAGGATTTATCAAATCTCATTGAACCGTATATACTTTAGATCTGTGCATTTCCCAGTAGGCAAATTTTACCTGAAAAAATATAAGCAAGGTAATTATTTGATAATAGCCAAACACTTGAGTAAGGCAGCACCCAGGGGAAGCCCACATCACACCACAATGAGACAAAAATCCCAGCTGGAAAAAAAACTTGCTCTTTTCCTTCAGCCTGTGTTTCCAACTTCTGTGCACTAATTAATTCTTGAAGAATCAAAAAGCCATGGGCTTTCCACGCCTCCCGTAAGTAGAAAGGAGAGGGTCTCAGGGCAGTGCGGACATTCACATGTGCCTGTGAGCACAGAAACACGTCAACTAAAATTGACTCCTACATCAGCCAAAGTACAAAAACCACCTTACGTCAAAGGTGCAATCAAAAAAGTCATGGATATTTCATACCTCTCCTCTGAGGCAGATTCAGAGAAGAAATGAATTGAAATTTTATTAATAACCCCATGGCTCAAATTAATCTGTCATAATTGTCAGTGCAATGCTTATCAGACTGTAGAGGCCAAGTGAGGAATGTAAAAGGCTACAAATGTAAATAATATTACAAATGGAAATTACCACATTCATCTCCAAGGAACTAAAAGAATATTTTAGCCAAAGGCCAGGTCTATTTTATTCACAGAATAAAACAGATAAAGACAGAAATGAATACGGAAGTGGATATCTGTTTCAAGGGTTAATAAAAATACCTTTCCTCCTGAGGCAAATAAAGAAGAAAACACTAGCTCCTTCTTGATAGAAATGGCAGGTTTAACAATTTACAGGTTGTAGGAAACACACATGATACTCAAGGTAAAGGACAACATGCTCATTTTTTTAATGTCTGAGAGAGACAGCGTACAAGCTGAGGAAGGGAAGAAAGAGGGGGAAACACAGAACCTGAAGCAGGATCCAGGCTCTGAGCTGTCAGCACAGACCTGAGCTGAAATCAGACACTCGACTGAGTCACCCTGGCACCCCAACATGTTCATTTTTTAAAACAACCCAATGCAACCCCAAAGTCAGTGACTCTCACTAGCAATCTTTTACGCATTACCACATTTGGCTATATAAACCTAATTACCCATGCCCATTTCAGACATCTTGCCCCTTCCCTACAGAGAGAGACTTGATCACATAAAATAGCCTATCTTAGGGGCACCTGGGTGTCTCAGTCGATTAAGCATCCAACTTCGGCTCAGGTCATGATCTCGTGGTCTATGGGTTCGAGCCCCGCATTGGGCTCTGCACTGACAGCTCAGACCTGGAGACTGTTTCAGATTCTGTGTCTCCCCTTCTCTCTGCCCCTCCCTAGCTCGTGCTCTCTCTCTGTCTCAAAAATAAATAAACATTAAAATATTTTTAAAAAATAGCCTATCTTGGAAGATAAACAGGGCTTCAACAGTGCCCTGTTCAACAGTTAATTCTCAACTGATATAAGGTTGCAATCTCTGTAAAGTTGCCATGGACCCATTTGGTAATGCTATCTAAGTTAAGGATGTAGTATTTTTCAGACTCCTAGGCTACAACATAGCCTTCAAAATGCAGTCATTTTCAAACTTTTGTTAAGAAGCTGTGGAATCCCTCCACCAAAAAAAAAAAAAAAAAAAGCTTATAGAGGCACCTGGATGGCTCAGTCAGTAAAGTGTGTGACGCGACTTTGGGGTTGTGAGTTCAAGTCCCATGTTAGGTGTAGAGATTACTTAAAATTAAATTAAAAAGATAAGTTTGTATCAGATGCCATTCCGCCTCCTTTTTGCTCCCTCACACTTAAAGAACACAAAACCACCCAGCAATAGTAACAGAGGATGAAAAAGACCCGTAGGTCATTTGGAAATGTACCTGATATGTGGTTCTGGTGCCCAGTCTAAACCACTTTCCCCACATTTCTCTCCTTATTCACAAGCAAACCAGGAGGCTATCCTACAGAATTCTAGGGCTCTGGGTGAAAGTGACTTGAAGATCACTGATGTGCTCCAACCCCTCATTTCACAATTAAATGCAAAATGAGAGGCAGCATGGAGTAACTGAAAAGGACACAGAGGAATAAAGTCCTTCGTGGTTCTAGCCCTCGCCTGGTATATGACCTTAAGAAAATCTCTCACTCTGAGCTTTAGTACTCTCATCATAAAATGAGAATAATCATCTCTCTGCCTAACATACTTTCTATAAAAGTGCTTTGTAGACATCAGGGCACTGCATAAGGTGCTATTATTTAGTACTCTCATCTTAAAATGGGAATAATCATCTCTCTGCCTAACATACTTTCTATAAAAGTGCTTTGTAGACATCAGGGCACTGCATACGGTGCTATTATTTTTACTGTTTGGTTATTATTAGCCAAGATGACTAAGGGTGAGTTCAGTGCACAGCCAGACCTGGAACTTGAGTTTCCTGACTGCCTCTCTGTCCAAGGTTGTTTCCACTACTTCACACGACACTTGTGTGTTCAGTAGAGCTAAGCCATTCCTATCAACTCCTCAAATTTGGATTTTATAACATTTTATCAAGGAAAACAAACCGGTGCCAGGCAACAGAAACAAAGTCTTTAACATTGCATGAACTACAAGTAAATGTAAGGAATTTACAATCCATGCAAGCCAAAAGAGGGAATTGTACATCAAGGATATACTGGCATTCTACAAAATGATATACTGTGAATACTCGTTTAGGCACAAACGAAATCATTCTGATCTGATATGTACTGAAGTTAAAAGAAAAGCCCATAATGTGGCTGAGTAATAACTCGAGGGTGTACACACTGATCAGAACACAACGGTGGTTTTTTTATGTTTATTTAGGTTTGAGAAAGAAAGTGCAAGCAAGGTAGGAGCAGAGAGATGGGGTAGGGGGAGAGGCAGAGGATCTGAAAGCAGGCTGATCGTGAGCCTGCGGGGCTCAAACTCACAACCTGTGAGATGATGACCTGAGCCAAAGTTGGACGCTCAACCAAATGAGCCACCCAGGCTCCACCCCCAGTGGTGACTTTTAACAATCAAAAATTTCCAGGGGCACCTGAGTGGCTCAGTCAGGTAAGTGTCTGACACTTGATTTCGGCTTAGGTCATGATCTCATGGTTTGTGGGATCAAGCCCTGCATCATCTGTGCTATCGGCACAAAGCCTGCTTGGGATTCTCTCTCTCCCTCTCTCTCGGCCCCTTCCCCCTCACACACATATGCTCTCCCATGCGCTCACTCTCACTCTCTCTAATAAATAAATAAACTTAAAAAACTTTCCCAAAACTTTTCCCAATACTGGGTTGAAATTCCAGGTCAAATGTAAATACACTCTAATGAGGACTCTAACCTACAAGTCAGACGTTAGTAAACCCTGAATAGACGTATCTATTCACGTGCCACAAGCCTCAGTGGACAATAGAGAGGGTGCTACAGGGTCTACCGGCTCTCCCTAACTCAGAAGTCTCAAATGAGCTGTTACCATTTCACCTGCCTAAAGGATAAGGAGGAAACAGTGAAATTAAGAAACTTGATGGAGGGCCTCAGTCAGTTGAAGAGTCCGACTTCATCTCAGGTCATGGTCTCGCAGTTTGTGAGTTTGAGCCCCACGTCGGGCTCTGTGCTGAAAGCTCGGAGCCTGGAGCCTGCTTCGGAAAATGTGTCTTCCCTCTCTCTCTCCCCTCCCCTGCTCACACTCTGTCTCTCTCTCTCAAAAATAAACAAACATTAAAAACAAAAAAAAGAAAGAAAAAAGAAAAAAGAAACAACAGACCCCAAATGGAGTCACTTGTGCTGACAGCTCAGAGCCTGGAGCCTGCTTCAGATTCCGTCTCCCTCTGTCTCTGCTCCTCCCCTGCTTACGCTCTCTGTCTCCAAAAAATGAATAAACATTAAAAAAATTAAAAGAAAAGAAACTTGATAGAAAAAAGAATGGAGAAAAGAATACCAGAGATGTCATTAAAATGTAGCATGAGTGGGAAGGGGAAATATAGACACACACACACACACATTTTTTTTTTCCAAAGAATTTCTAAGACTAATGGAAATAATCTTCTCACAGAAAACTTGGAAAATACTACCAATTTTATTTCAGAACACAAAAATTTCTTTTAAAAAGTAGTGTTTATAAGCTCATGCATATTCATAAAGTGATTCATTTGGTAAGAACACACAGTCATGCAGAAGCAGTAACAAAGCTCCAGCTTTAAATGCTCAATCTACCCATCTAGACTTAAAGGTTATAGTAGCTTTTCTTGAAAACATATGACTCATCACTGCACTAACTATACATCTCGGTATAGAAAACACGGAAAACAGGGTGGACTGGTAGTACCCAAGTTTGTCACTGACAACAGTGAGAAAAGTCAAACCACATTAGAAAGGAGCATGGAATTCTGGTAACAGCTACACACTTCGTCAACCTGGAAATTTCACATCAGAGACCATAAGTATTACGGACTACTTTCAGGCAAGACGGTTTTCTGAAACTGACTCATCCTGACCCATCTGCAGTGTCTAAGCATGTGATGAGACAATACAAGAATAAAGCAATGGTTGGGGCGCCTGGGTGGCTCAGTTGCTTGAGTGTCCAACTTAGGGTCAGGTCATGATCTCACAGTTCCTGGGTTCGAGCCTTGAGTCGGGCTCTGTGCTGACAGCTCAGAGCCTGGAGCCTGTCTTTGGATTCTGTGTCTCCCTCTCTCTCTGACCCTCCCCTGCTCACGCTGTCTCTCTCTCTCTCAAATAAATAACATTAAAAAAAAAAAAAAGAATAAAGCAATGGGTCTATCAAGCAACCAAATTAGAGCAAACCCAGGTCAACTGATCTTGTAATTGATGGGTACGTCTACCCAAAGTTGCAACTGTTCACTCACTTCAGTGAAGATTGGTACATCACCCATGTGCCAGCCTGAACATACAGGATGTTTTTTATTACCGATAACAATATTAACTAAAATGTATTGTATTTACTCTTTAAAAAGTATTTGTATTATTATCACTATTTTTATTATTATATGATTACTGTCTCCATTTTGCAAAAGAATTGAAGCACAAAGAAAGGAAATGTTTCCCTAAAATTATACAGATACTCCAAGATGATGGTAGGACACAAAATCAACTCCTATGACTACAAATTCTGTAATTTTCCGTAAACTTAAAACTTTTGGGCATTTGTCAGCATGAAACACTTCATTCACAGAACATTCCTTGATCGACTCAAAAAATAGTTATGAAACACCTACTGTATGTCAGTCACTATTCTCTCACGTTGAGGAAATAAAAAAGCACATAACTCCTGCATTAAGTAGTAGAGAGGGTACACTGCAATCCAGCAGAATGGTCAGGAGCAGATTAACAACAGCCACAACAATGAAGAACAGCTATGTGGGAAGTGGCAAACAGAGACGAGTATGTGGCACAACAGGAAAAAGGTGAGGAAGCCCTTAACGCTTCCTATGGAAGGCAAGAAAACTTCCCATAGGAGGTATAACATTATCTGAATCTTGAAACATGAAAAAAAAATCTAGCAAGTGGATAGGACAGGAAGGAAACATGTCAGGAAGAAAAAACGAGATAGGCAAAGGCATAAAGGCCAGGAAAAAAAAAATATATATGTAATATATAGTAGCCCAGCATGACACAGAGCCATGGCAGGCATGGCGAGAGATAAAGCTGGCAAACAAGCAGGGACCTTGGCAACCAAGATGGGTCTCGGTGATGCCATGCTAAGGAAAATGGACTTTAGTTCAACAGAAGACAGTTAAGCTGGTAACATGCTGAAATTTAGGTTTAAAAAGATCAAACTGGTTTTACTATGAAGCATGTAACCGGGGGACTCAAGGCCCAAAATAGGCCTATCAGTTAAGACCGTACTGAAGTAGCATTAAAAAATTGAGTGCCTAAGTTCAGGCAGTAAGAAAAAGCATGAAGGGGAGGTTACAAATGAGACACCTATTTTGGAAGCAGAATCTTAACACTTAGTGATTGACAAAAAGTGGCAGACAAGGCCAACTCTCAGACGTCTGGCTTACGCTACAAGGTGAAGATGGAGAAGTCGTTTGGGTAAGATAAATACGGAGTTCAGTTTTAGAAACTGAAGTACGTTTGTGATAATACACTGAGGCATCAGGTAAAGATAGCCACTGTGCAGTTAGAAGCTGAGCCCCGAAACTCAGAAGAGACATGGCATTTAGGTCATCAGAGTGTAAGCTGTAGTTGAAGACACAGGCCTGGTTCCAGTTAGTCCAGGAAAACTATAGAGAGAAGAGATTGAGAACAGAAGCTTAGGGAAGCCAAATTTTTAAGGGACAGAGAGAAACCGTGTCAAAAAGCTGAGAAGAGAACGGAGTTGTTGGAGGAAAGCCCAGCTAAAGTGTGGAAACCTAGAGAAGAGAGAAATTCAAGAAAGAGCAGAGGGTTAGCACAATTAAAAAGAAAAAAAAGTTTTTTATTTTTTTTTTTAAAGAGAGGAGTGTAAGAGGACATAAACTGAGACAGTATTTCTGTAAACAATCTGGCATTTTGGCAATGTGTAGTTTCCAAAGGCTTCTAAGATGCCCACACCCAATGACACAGTAATCCACATCGAAGGATCTATTCTCAGAAAGCAATCAGAAATCCTGACTGTGGTTTATATCCAAAAATGTTCATCAGAGTATGATTTACAATAACAAGATGGAAATACTATACACATATAAAAGAGGAATGGTTGAATAAATTATAGTACATCCATAAAATGCACATAATAAGCTATCTAATAATTATCCTCGTGGATAATATTAAGTGATATGGAAAAATACTCATGGTACTGCTTATTGAAAAGGGCAGGATGAAATCATATTGTTCAGTTAAATGGGTAAAACAAAAATGCATAGAGGAAAAAAAGGTATAAAGTACAGAATGTTAATGGAAGTTTATACAGGTAGTGAGATTATGTTTTTTTGTTTTCTTCTTTAGCCTCTTTTGCATTTACCAAATTTAATCATGTTCATGGCTTATTTTTTCCCTTTTTAAATATTTATTTATTTACAAGTAGGCTCCATGCCCAAAGTGGGGCTTGAACTCTCAACCTTGAGATCAAGAGTCATGTGCTCTACAAACTGAGCCAGCCAGGTACCCCTTTTTTCCTTTTTTTTTATTAGACGTTTTATTTTGGAATATCTCATTGTGGGTTTTTTTTTTTTCAAATAGTTTATTGTCAAGTTGGTTTCCATATAACACCCAGTGCTCATCCCCCCAAGTGCCCTCCTCCATGCCCTTCCCCCCCCCACACCCCCACCAGTCCTCAGTTTGTTCTCAGCATTCCAGAGTCTCTCATGGTTTGCCTCTCCCTCTCCCCCACCATTTCCCCCTTCTTCTCCCCCATGGTCCTCCGTTAAGTTTCTCCTAATCCTCCTATACGTTTAAACGTATGGTTTCTGTCCTTCTCTGCCTGACTTATTTCGCTCAGCATAACACCCTCAAGGTCCATCCATGTTGCTACACATGGCCAGATTTCCTTCTTTCTCATTGCCATGTAATATTCCATGGTATAGATAAACCACATCTTCTTGATCCATTCATCCGTTGATGGACACTTAGGCTCTTTCCATGTTTTAGCTATTGTGGAGAGTGCTGCTATGAACACTGGGGTACATGTGCTCCTAGGCATCAGCATTCCTGTATCCCTTGGGTAAATTCCTAGCAGTGCTATTGCTGGGTCATAGGGGAGTTCTCTTGTTAATTTTTTGAGGAACCTCCACACTGTTTTCCAGAGGGGCTGCACCAGTTTGCATTCCCACCAACAGTGTAGGAGGGTGCCCGTTTCTCCACATCCTCGCTAGCATCTAGAGTTCTCTCATTTGCTCATTTTAGCCACGCTGACCGGTGTGAGGTGGTATCTGAGTGTGGTTTTGATTTGTATTTCCATTCTCTCATTGTGGTTTTAATTTGTAATTCCAAACAGCTAATGACCTTGAACATCTCTTCATATACATATGTGGCATCTGTATATCCTCTCTGATGAAATGCGTCTTCGTGTCTTTTGCTATTTTCTAATTATGTGATTTCGTTTTTTATTACTGAGTTCTTTATATATTCTAGATACTAGTATTTTGTTGAATATCTTCTCTCAGTCTGTAGTTGGTCTTTCATCCCTTTAATATGATCTCTGGTCTTTGGCAGAGCAAATTTTTTTTGTTTTTATGAAATCCAATTTATCATTTTTTCCTTTTATGGGTCATGTTTTTGGTGGTAAGTCTGAAAATTCTTTGCCTACCTCTAGATTCCAAAATTGCTTTCTTATTTTTTTCCCAAGAGTTTTATAATTTTATGTTTTGCATGTAAGGTTACAATCCATATTGAGTTAATTTTTGTATAGTATGTGAAGTTGAGGTCAAAGTTCATGTTTTTTGCCTGTGGATGTCCAACTGTTCCAGCACCATTACTGAAAAAGGCTACTCTTCCTCTATTGAATTCCTTTTTCATCTTGGTCAAAAATCAATTGAGCAACGGGTAACAAGTCTGGCATTTCTGTTTTAGGTAATAGAAAATGTTTTGGAATTAAGACAGTGGTGAATGACTTTGTGAGTATATTAAACACCACTGGACTTAACAGAGTAAATTTTATGGTGTGTGTATTATAACTCAAAAAAAAAAAAATCCACTAGGGATATCTGTGTAGGTCTCTATTCTGTTATTCTAAAGGTTCTCCATTCTGTTCCATTGCTCTGTGTGTCTATACCTACACCAATATCACACAGTGTTAATTACTGTAGCTACATCATTCTTGAAGTCAGGGAGAGTGAGTCCTCCTACTTCTCTTACATTTAGCTATCCTAGGTACTCTGCATTTCTACAGATAATTTGACTATATGTAAAAAAAAATCTTGCTGGAATTTTTATAGGATTTGCACTAAGCTGGTATGTCAATTTAAGAAGAACTGGCTTCTTTACTATGCTGAATCTTCTAATCCATAAACACAGTATGTCCCACCACTGATTTGAATCTTGACTTCTTTAGTCAACATTTTGTACATTTCAGCATGGAAGTCCTACACATTTTGTTAAGATATACACTTAAACATTACTTTTTATTTCAGTGATTGTAAATGATACTGTATTTCCATGTGTTGTTAGTATACAGAAATGTATTTAATTTTTGTATGCTCATCCTATATTCTGCAACCTAACACACGTTATTACGTTTAAGAGTTCATCTGTAGGTTCCTTTCTACACTGACAATTATTTCATCTATAAAAGTGGAAATTTGGGGCGCCTGGGTGGCTTAGTCGGTTAAGCGGCCGACTTTCGCTTAGGTCATGATCTCGCGGTTAGTGGGTTCGAGCCCCGCGTCGGGCTCTGTGCTGACTGCCAGCTCAGAGCCTGGAGCCTGTTTCAGTCTGTGACTCCCTCTCTCTCTGACCCTCCCCTGCTCACGCTATCTTTCTCTCTCTCTCCTAGAAATAAATAAAAATCTTTAAAAAAAAAATCTTAAAAAAAAAAAAAAGTGGAAATTTTATTTCTTCCTTTCTGATCTATGTTCCTTTTTTTTCCTTGCCTTATTGCACTTGCTAGAACTCATAGCACTATGTTCACCTAATTCCCAAACTTAAAATTAAAGCATTCAGGGGGCACCTGGGTGGCTCAGTTGGTTAAGCGTTCACCTTCGGCTCAGGTCATGATCTCATGGTGTGTGGGTTTGGGCCCCATGTCAGGCTCTGTGCTGACAGCTCACAGCCTGGAGCCAGCTTTGGATTCTGTGTCTCCCTCCCTCTCTGCCCTTCCCCCACTCGCACTCTCTCTCAAAAATAAAAAAAAATTTTTTTTAATTAAAAAAACTTTTTAAAAAAGTAAAGCATTCAGTTTTTCACCATTAAACATAATGTTAGCTGTAGTTTTCGTAAATGCTCTTTACCAAGTTGGGGAAGTTATGCTCAAAAGGGCTGAGACCTTCTAAGATTATGTATATAAGGAGTATCCCTCACAAGTAGAAAAGCAATTACTTGTTTCTCACTCTCCCTTTCTCACATGGCAAAACCTCACAAAGCAAAACATATACTGCCTTATTAAGCACTCCACTCTACAGTAAGCTATCTACACACGACTCCTTAACAATGTTAATTCAGCCATGATATTTCCTATCAGGCATTTCCTACCAGAATAACTTGGTCATAAAGATAAAACAATAACTTTCTGTTTTAAACTGGTAACCCAAACAACCTGGACAATTAGATTCCTGAATACAGTAATGACAGAGTATGCCACACATTGTTCACACTCCTCAGTACTGTGCCTTGAACACAGCAAGCAATAAATAAAACTATTAATTTAAGTCCCTATTTTGTGAAATCATTACACAGCTGTTGTTGTTGTTTTTAACATTTTTAAATGTTTATTTATTTTTGAGAAACAGAGACAGAGCACAGGCTGGGGAGGAACAGAGAGAAGGAGACAGACTCTGAAGCAGGCTGCAGGCTCTGAGCTGTCAGCCACAGAGCCCGATGCGGGGCTCAAACCCACGAACCGTGCGATCTTGACCTGAGCTGAAGTCCTATGCTTAACCAACTGAGCCCCACACAGTTTTTTAAAAAGGAAAGGCTAAAAGTTTCAATCCCCTGAATATGAATTAGAATACACTACATCAACATTTGAGTATGATTAATATTTACAACCTATAAACGGTTTTTTCCCACTTTTCAAATACCTCATCCAAATAATAAAAATGGGTTTCCTTCTTCACATTAGGTAGAAGACTAAATGAAAGGAGGAATTTCAAATTATAACATCTCATATATAAGTAATAAAATAAAAAATAATAAAACTTACTTGTCTAGTTTTTCTAGATTCCTTCTAGAATCTTTCCATTGACTAAGATTCTATTAATAGTCTGAACATTTAAAATAGACTCTCTCCCATGGCTAACAAAAAGTCAGGTCGGTAAAGCTCAAAATGAGCAGAGTGGCCTCCATTCAGTAAAGATATACAGATATAGATATAGTGCACATACAGTCAGGTCTTCCTTGCAAAACTCTGTAT
Organism: Hyaena hyaena; assembly: GCF_003009895.1. Taxonomy (NCBI): domain Eukaryota; kingdom Metazoa; phylum Chordata; class Mammalia; order Carnivora; family Hyaenidae; genus Hyaena; species Hyaena hyaena. The sequence goes on along the minus strand of NW_024080669.1, from coordinate 3,519,834 downwards.
AGTCATTGTTTATTCTGGAGGTCAAGCTAAACCACAAATTAAAACATTTCTCAAAGATTTTATTTTCAAGCTACTAACCGAGAAATGTTTCCTTATATAAAAAGCACCCATCCTCTGTGTCAATAAAACCAAAAGCAATTGAAAAAAAATCAGTCACCTCATACACTTGAAATTAAATAACACTGTATGTTAACTACACTGGAATTAAAATAAAATTAGATAAATTTTTTAAAAACCTGTCATCTCAAGTAGAATGGAAGTTGCAAGTTCTTAGCTCAGCTTCAATATTTGGGAAGCATTTACTTCTAGTTTGATTCTTTTAAGCCTAAACCAATTGACCTACACTAATTTGCTAAATAAAAAAAATGGGCCTACTGTTTAAGTACTATTTGTTAGTCATCACACACACACACACACACACACACACAAAAGCTACTTATATCTCTAATCTCATCATCTAACTAAAACACAACCAAAAACCAGAAGGTAAACTAAAAGGAGGAAAGAGGGCCAGGGAGACAGGTGTCATGGCTCTGAGCAGCCAACATAAATCAAGAGGTTTGTGCATGATGTTGAAGAGAAGGGCCCATTGGGTCCTTACTACAATCTTATTTTATATAAAAATCACTAGTAAGTTTCACTTCCAGCCACAGCATACTAAAAAGGGAAAAACCTGAAAAAGGGAACCAGGGGAGAAAAAATTCATAGAGCAGCAAGTAAGGAAAGAGGCATTAAGTATTAGAAAACAATCAACAAAACATACAGTTCATTCAATTCATGAGAAAGAATCCTCTACATTTCAGTACAAAAAATACTGTTCATAATAATGACCCTAAGCCATATAATAAACTTAAATTATACTCATACACTCTATTTAAGAAGACAAGAACATATTTAACATATTAAATACATAGACCCAGCAAAGTGTCACTATCAAGCTCACTGGCTTGATTGAAATATGTGGCTCTGTGTCCTTGTAGAAGGTTTTCTTTAATTTTTTTTGTTTTAATGTTTTATTTATTTCTGAGAGAGAGACAGCATGAGTAGGGGAGGCGCAGAGAAAGAAGGAGACACAGAATCTGAAACAGGCTCCAGGCTCTGAGCTGGCTGTCAGCACAGAGCCAACGTGGGGCTTGAACCCACGAACTGTGAGATCATGACCTGAGCCGAAGTCGGACGCCTAACCGACTGAGCCACCCAGGTGCCCCTTGTACAAGTTATTTATATTCTCTAAGACCTAGTTTCCTTATATGTAGATGGAACTAATAAAACCTATTTCATTGGTTTGTTGTCTGGTATATAAGAGCTCAGTAACTATCAGTCATTTCTATTACTAGTACAAAATGTAGTATAGTACAAAGTGTATACCTCTATAAATAACGTATATAATAAGACATACATATTAGGGTACCATTTAATGAATTTTGGCAAATGTGTGTACCTGTGTAACTATTTCACTCTAGTCCAGATATACGACACTTCCACCAGAAAGCTCCCTCCTACTCTTTTCTAGTCAATCCCATCCATCCACCCAGAAAGAAAGCATTGTTCTGATTTCCATTACCATCACTTAATTTCATCTGTTCTACTATTCATATAAATGGAATCATATAGTATATACCCTTTTGCATCTGGCTTTTTTTTCCAACATAATGTTATGGAGATTCACTTCAAGTTCATCCTTTTTTATTTGAGTAGTATTTCACTGTATGACTTATACCACCATTTATTTCTCTGTTGGTTGTTTCCAGTTTGGAACTATAACACAAATATCTTTTTAAACAACAGGGTATATCATTAAGATACACTTATCAGTACTCTTCCTAATAGACAGTATCTTACCATAATATAAAATGTAGATATTTCAAAGCCTAGGGAAAGCCTCTTAATGATTAAATATTCCATTTTCACATACCAATAACTATCTAACTGACATTTCATTTACTCATAAAACAATCTTTTATTGTATCTGATGAGTACTTTTAATTCTGCAGAAGATAAAATTCTCAGTATTATGAGAGAGAGTGCACAAGTAGGGGAGGGGCATAAAGAGAGGGGGACAGAGGACCCAAAGCGAGCTCTACACTGACAACAGAGAACCCGACAGAACCCACGGACTGCAAGATCATGACCTGAGCCAAAGTTGGATGCTCAAACAAATGGGCCACCCGGGCATCCCTCTTTTTAGTTATTCTTAATTAATTAACAAATCTGTGCTGCCAAATACATGCTCTGGCTGGTAATGATAGTGCAACTTCTCTCAAGACAAATACGCTGTGGGGCGCCTGGGTGGCTCAGTCGGTTAAGCGTCCGACTTCGGCTCAGGTCATGATCTCGTGGTTCGTGGGTTCAAGCCCTGCATCAGGCTCTGTGCTGACTGCTAGCTCAGAGCCTGGAGCCTGTTTCAGATTCTGTATCTCCCCCTTTCTCTGACCCTCCCCTGCTCATGCTGTCTCTCTCTCTCTCTCTCAGAAATAAATAAAACATAAAAAAAAAAAAAGACAAATACACTGTAAGTCAAGCTAACTCAGGGCAGAGATTCTGCCTCATTAGTGAAGACTCCATCCTCCCTGAAGGCAGACATCCTGAATTTATCCTACTGAGTTTAGACAAGTGGGCTTGCAACTACTTATCTGAAGGCAGTGGTTTTCAAACTAATGTCCAAAAAACATCAGGACATTTGCAAACATTTGTGTTATTTTCACTTTTTTTAATAAACTGTAATTATTTTTTAAGACTTCAATAACAAAGATGTACATAGATATGTTATATGCCAGTTTTCATAGAATGGAGACAAGTTTTGGGCAATTACAACCACTAGGAGAATTTCCTTTCATGCAGGACTCGAAATAAGCCTTCCCTGTCCATCTGCTGCACATGAAATTTTTTAAAACGCGTCCTTGATTAGGAAGACTGTAGCCGGACACTAGCATTTTTTCTTCTTACTTGGGACTATATATATCCCATTCATTAAAAAAAAAAAAAAATGATAGAAGCACACACACATGCTACACTCCACTAGTGTCAGGCAACACTGGCTCAGCACATGTCCCGGTGACACAGCATGGCTGTCACAAAGTAAGTGAACCCATAATATGAAGGCCTGGGTCCTTCTTGCCCTACTTTTATATTTATGATGGGCTTCTCATAAGCTTTAATAGTTCTTCAATACCTTACATGTCTGTGGTCAGGTAAAATGATTACTCTCAGTGAACCACAGCAAAACAGGATTAAAATTCTGAGACTTAAGCAAAAATATCCTATAATGGATATAACAAGAGTGTTATAATAATAAGTCAATTAATTTGTCCAAGGCAAATTAACCATCAGTATTAGAAACCAACACCAACCAATTTTTCAACCAATAGTAAACACACTGATAACAGTATGTAAAATGAAAGAAACACATATAAATAAAGTAACATCAATTTCATCACTGGAGGTCACCTTTTATAGCAAGAAAAAATACATCTCAACTCTCAGATATGTTTAATGAAGTTAAATCTCACAAAACTAGATTTATGATCCCTGTCAAGTTACATTAGCTTCTGGGGAAAAATAACAAACCAGGAAGCATAAAAAGAAAGTCAAATGCTAAGGGGGATGCGGCGGGGGGGTAGGGGGAGTGTTCAAACAAAATTTAAATCTAACAATACAAATAGCATAGCATTGTTCAAGGTAAGCTATTACACAGAACATTCAGAACTAGTGTAGACCCTGGAGCAAAGGCTTCTATTAAATCCTACACTAGTACATTGTAAACAAGTTTACTGGATGAACACACTACTGCTTAAGTAAAATTAGAACCATTATTTGAAAACAGAGACCAGAGAACAATTCAAAGGTTAAAATTATGTGAAACCTTTAAAATTCAACAAGGCATGAAGGCTGGAAATTGCAAAATTTTTTTAATGATACGTTCATGCAAGTAAAGATAAGGAAGGTTTATTTAAGAACCACCATGCACAATAGGATGGAAAAAATCAAGTAATATTTAGATAGCTTTTAAGTATGCCCTCAAATAAGTGGGCCAAAACACAATGAGATCTGCATGAGTGGTAATAAAAAAAAGAACAGGAGAAGCAGAAGAAATAGTGCTTTTATAAAAGCTATTACCCAGGGGCGCCTGGGTGGCTTAGTCGGTTAAGCGTCCGACTTTCGCTTGGGTCATGATCTCGCGGTTCGTGGGTTCGAGCCCCGCGTCGGGCTCTGTGCTGACTGCCGGCTCAGAGCCTGGAGCCTGTTTCAGTCTGTGACTCCCTCTCTCTCTGACCCTCCCCTGCTCACGCTGTCTCTCTCTCTCTCCTAGAAATAAATAAAAAAAAAACATTAAAAAATATTTAAAAAAAAATAAAAGCTATTACCCAAATGTAGTATAAGTAAGCCTGACATGCCCCATGGACAAGCACAAGCTGTTAAGAGGCCAGCGGGATCCAAATTATCACTCTGATTAAGGCACGGTCTTTAAATTTCAGACTTCACAGAGTTATTTTTAAGTATGTAAGTCCCAGAATCTGCTTTTTCATTTGTGACACGTGTTGACTCTTTAAAGGCAAGTCCTATTATAATTAGTTCAAATAAAACAACAATAACTTTTTTTTTTTTTTTTTTACTTTTGGTTCCCAAGAAACTTCCTTAGTATCTCTCAATTATAACACAGCTGTACCAGCTGGTGAATCCTGCTAATATTTTGAAAATTTTGCAATGTAAGGTTGTAATGCTGGCATGCTGTACAACTGCAATGACGGCAATGATAAAATTAAAACAAAATTTGAACCGTGCATATAAAACAAAATGTGTTGATCTGTTTTAAATTTTTTTTTTTGAATAAAAGACAAAGACAGGCAATGGGGATTTTTTTAAATGACACTGATATTTTCAAACACACAATGCAGATTCAAGTCAGCTGAGAAAGTTACTCAACAATCACTACAAATTGAACCCATGCGAATTAAGCAATATTTAGTGATTCTATTTGTAAACTAGAATTTCCTGCAACGCCATTTTAAAACTTCTAGATCAGATTCGCTGACATTTTCTCGGAGCAATACAAATACAGTGCAGCAGTAGTTAACAGCACCAAATCTGAGCCTAGCTCTGTCACCTACCATCGATAAATTTGTATTTGGTATCTTAACTCACTGTGTCTTAATTCTTTCATTAGTGAAACAGAGATAAAAGCAACTTACCCACATTATTGGGTGGTTATGTAAATAACACATAAAGCTCTTATTAAGCCTCTAGTGCTTCAGTGCCCAAAGATGTTAGATGCCTTTATTAGTGCTGTCATGAGGCAAGATGTTTCAAAAAATTGTTACAGTTTACAAGGATTTTTCTATGTAAACCAGGATTTTGTTGATACTGTGCAATCAAACACAAAAATAACCTAGAGCTCTGCAGAGCTCATCAAACATGACCAACTGTCTTAAAAATTTAATGAACCTATAGATTTACACAAAAAACACTACCATTACCAGTTTCACACTTAGAGCTCCACGTAAGATTTCATTTGCACAACTTCAAACTAGGTCAAAGAGTTCAAGCCACAAATTCTGGTTATAAATGGTTATTTGAGAAACCAGCCGAATCAGAAGCAGTCTTACCCTCAATTTTCAAAATATCTAATTCAGATGACAGTGTTACTCCACATAAGCTCAAAACTGGATGTTCCCAAAGGAACTAGTTTTCAATAATAAAAATATTTCAAACACATTTTGGGGGAAAAAAAAAGATAATGTATTCTTCTCCTCTCTATGAATAATAAAACAATCTTAGTGAGGAAGGTGTATGAGGCTCAGAAACTAGAGAGTTGTTTTCAAGGAGAGAACATAAAAAATTGCAAAACTAAAAATTAAAACAATGCTGGGGCGCCTGGGTGGGTAAGTCAGTTAAGCGTCCAACTCTTGATTCAGCTCGGGTTATGATCTCACAATTCAGTGAGATCAGCCCTATGTTGGGTTCTGTGTTGAGGACACAGAGCCTGCTTGGCATTCTCTCTCCCTGTCTCTCTCTCTCTCTCTCTCTGCCCCTCCCCCACTTGCACACACATGCTCTCAAAATAAATAAATAAACATTAAAATTTCTTTAAACAATGCTATGTGCATTTTACCACAATTAAATGTTTTTAATTAAAGAAAAATAAATAATTTTCCATAACCCCGTCCTTAACATATATCTTCCCTAAAATTCAAGACTGTTTTTGGACAAGATAGAAATAGGAAATAAAATTTCTAAAATTAATAACATAACTAATAGATTGTTTTTCATAATAATATAAAGAATATAGAAGTTGCGTTTTTCTGGAAGTTGAGACACTGTAGTATGGAGATATATTGCAAAAGGTCATCAGAAAAAAAATAACCTTAACAAAAGGAAATGTGGAAATATGGATGCTATGGGGGCGATTCCGGGGCTCATGGATTTGTTAAAAAGAAACAATAGGAGTGCCCAGGTAGCTCAGTCGGTTAAGTGTCTGACTTCAGCTCAGGCCATGATCTCACAGTTCGTGGGTTCAAGCCCCACGTCAAGCTCTGTGCTGACAGCTCGGAGCCTGGAGTCTGCTTAGGATTCTGTATCTCCCTCTCTCTCTGCCCTTCCCCCTCTCACACTCTGTCTTTTCTCTCTCTCTCTCTCTCTCTCTCTCTCAAAAATAAATAAACATTAAAAAAAGAAAGGAAAAAAGAAACAACAGACCCCAAATGGAGTCACTTGTGCTAAGCCCAGGTCACCAAACCAACATTTAATACCTAATCTAATTGCAAGTTCAACCTTCCCCAGGAATCCATCAGTCCAATCAGTCCGGAATTTTCCTGATCAGCACCAATGAGGTAATCTGCCACATAGACCATTTCCATACCCCAGAGGAAAATGAGGCAATCCACCCTTTTCTTATCTCTGCCCCTTTTGGCTACAAGAGCCTTCCATTTTGTACAGCTCCTTGGAGCTTCTTTCTGCTTGCTAGATGGGATGCTACTTGATTCGTGAATCATCCAATCAAGCCAATTTGATCTTAAAAAGTTACTTGGTTGAATTTTTGTTATTTAACAGATTCATACAAAGCTCTGGATGCCCATTCTAACTCTACTTAGAAAGGTCAGCATGTCAACTTTATGTGTAGAAGTACCAGAGCTCCTGAAGAAAAAAGCCTTAAAACCTAACATAGTAATAATCATTGTGGGAAATATTTTAAGAAATACCCCAAAGGTTTGTATCTTTCCCCACAACGTGTTGGGGTGGGGGGGCGGGAATCTAAGTATATCCTCTCAATAGCTCAGAGCAGCTCCTTTGAAGTAGAATTTCAGACTTTCCCCCCTTAAACTGACATTATTATTGTCATTATTCCATCATAGGTAACTTGTATTAAGGTATCACTAGTTCCTCCAGAATTAATGTCAAAGGCCATCAAGTGCCATCACTGTGTAAAATGTATTAAATGACTCTTTTGCAAAAATAATTAGGGCTTCCCAAATTATTAGGGCCATGAAAAACATAAAATAACTCTGATGAAAGTTGGGATATTATATAAAAATATGCAAATTCCTTTTAAATTTGAAGCCCCTGGTTCATTAGGAAAGAAATCCTTTAAAGGAAACTGTGAAAGTTACAGAGTGGCTGCAGCAAAATTGGGATGTGTTTTATACAGTATTTACTAGTCATGCAAGATCTTAGATTGAAATGTAAGCCTGTTCACCTGCCCCCAATAACTAAGTACTGTACATCATTTGTTTCTGTCTTTAAAATATTTACTAGTGAAAATTAAAAGGATACTATTATTTTCTATCCAAAAAACTACTCAAAGTTGTACTAATCTAGGAAGACTGTGGTGCCTGGTCTCTGCCCCAAATCTTGGCTGTGTCTGTTGGGAAGGCCACAGGCAAACACAGCATGGTCTGAAAAGACTGTTTTTGTGAAATGTTCTAAAGGATCCTCTTGCCATTTGAGAGGTAAGAAACCTTCCCATGGTAAATCCAGAGGGAAAAAAACCCAAAAGTCAATGTCAAATGTATAGGGAAGGATAAGTTAACAACAGCCCTCCTCCTCAAGCAGCTTAACACTGACAATAAAAGTCAACTACAAGAGACACCACAAAGCAAAACAAGATTACCCGCCTCTGTGACTCAGAGACAATTCAGCTGAGTTCAAAGGAGGGAATGATCCGCTGGGCCAGGATAAGCTAAGAAAGCTTCCCTGAGGCTGCGAAGCAGCTGAGCTGTTAGGGATGGGGAGTAGAGGGGTAAGGAAGGGCACGCTGAGCTGTTAGGGATGGGGAGTAGAGGGGTAAGGAAGGGCACGCGGTCCCACGCCTGTGCTCCTGTCTGCACAGTCCTGAATCTGTTGAAGGAGAGGATGTTGGAAGAACGACATGGGTCTGACCCCTTTTATCAGCATTAAGCTACTAATATGAATAAAAAGGTTCCTGTCACCCCCAAATAAGCAAGCAAGCAAGCATCACGACCTACACTGGGTAAAACAAAACGTCAATGTCTCAGCTTAGGACCAGCTGTAAATGCAAGTTCTGGTTAAACAAAACAACTGCTTGCTTTGAATTCACCTCCTGTGTCACCAGGGTAATTGCCCTAGATAAAGAGACATCTTCCAAGGCAGAAACTGTAAGAGATGACAATCAAGCAGAAGAGAAAAAAAAAAAAAAAAAAAAAGGCACAAAAAACAACAGAACCACCCCAGAGCCAGGAATTCAAATGCTGCCTGGCTGGCCTCCTTGCCAAGAAACAAGTTAATTCCTATGCCAAACACCTTTCCTCTGTTCTCTCGTGGCTTTTCAAATGCCGAACGCATCCTGAAATCACACCACTTCAGAAGTTCTGAAAAGTTTCACGATTTCTCTTTTTTGCTGTGTGTTGAGGTAGAGGTCTATTTGGTCTTATTTCTGAATCAAAAGAAAAGAGAAACCTTAGCCAGAATAATCTGTACCAGATATGTGAATTTACATATCAGACAATATTTTTAAAAGCAGAAACATCCTGTCTGGGGATGTTTCTTATAAGATTATGGACCTGCCTTGGCCTGAAGACAACTTTCTCCCCTCCCAAACACAATCTTCCTGTTTCCTCAGCCTCGTCTGAACCCGCACGACCAAACAAAGAAGCACTCAAAGAAACCTTCACAGAACACCAACTTTACTAATTTATTCCCAAATCAACACACTCCTGGCTCCAGTCTAGAATTATTGATTTGCAGTGACTCCCCACTCTTTTTACCTTTGCTAATAATCTCATATGTCTTTCCTATAGATGAATCAAGGCTGAAATTCTTGGAAATTCACACATTCATCACATTCACCTGGTCCTCCCAGATCAGAATCATCTCAGCTCTCTCCAAGGAGACTACAGGGATCTCAGCATAGGAAGGCAGGAATCAGCCTCGTGAGAGCACAGTTCAAAAGAAAAAGCATAATTAACACACCTTATTGGATAAATAAATAGACACCCACCGTCTTCATATTCCAGCACCACAAGTAAAGCTCAAGGAAGACACCCAGAACAAACTCGGTCATGACAACCCAGCTATCAATGGGCAATGTCTGCTGTGCAGATCTGGTGTGACACACACCACAATTCTTACAGCTTATCATAAGCACCGGTGTTTTCTCTTCTCCTCCGGTAACAGTTTTATCAAGATCAGTTTTTATTTAAAGATAAGATTTTCGTTTAAAAAAAAGGAAGAATTTTGTAATTATTTCAAAATACTGCAAAAGGCAATAAAGCATAAGATTTTTTTCATGTATCAAAAGAGGCAACAGGGGTGTCTGAGGGGCTCCGCTGGTTAAGCGTGGGACTTCTGCTCAGGCTGTGATCTCACAGTGCGTGAGCCGAACCCCTTGTGGGCTCTGCGCTGGCAGCACGGGTTCTGCTTCGGAATCTTTGTCTCTCTCTCTTCCCATCCCTCCCCTACTCATACACACGCGGACACACGTGCGCGCTCTCTCTCTCGCAAAAATAAACATTAAAAAAAGAGCCAATGAAAGCACTACAAATCTCTGATCAGTGACGGGAGCCACAAGCTGAGTAACACAGCCAACCTCCCCTACAGAAAGTGAACAGACTGAATAAGAATGTTGGAACCCAGTGCGATGAGCTCCTAATCCAGGGCTCATGTACTTGCCTTGAAATAGAGAATACACCTCATGCTGGACTACTAAACTGACATTAAGTAACATTTGTTGAGCACTTACTATGTACGAGGCACTATGCTAAGTGCTTACCGTGATTACCTGACTTAATTCTCAGAAAGACGCTAATGAAGTAGCTATTGTTGTAGAGAGGGGAAACAGAGGCATGGAAGAGTTAGGAAGCTGGCCCAAGCCGCTAATACAGGAAGAAGCTGAAACTCCTACCCAGGTCTTCAGAGACCTATCAGGCCTCCAAGGCTTGGACTCCCCATGATTCCCTCAACAAGGACGTCAGCGGTTTCCAGCGCAGCCACAAGCCTTTGTGACCACACACAACATCCTGCATGTCTCCACACACTCATCTCTCGCACTCCCACGACCCATCTGAAGCCTTGCTACCTGGCCTTAGTCAGCCAGAACTTATTACGTGGCTAGATAAATGTAAACTAGTATTAACAGTTCCCCCAACTGAAATACACATACAGAAATGAGAAAGCAGAGACTCCCCCCAATTTGGGGGGCAGGGGGAAGAAAGGTAAAGTAAGGGGGAAAAACAGCAAAGCAAGTCAGAGTTCTTACAGAAAGCCAGGTTTACAGGTAACTAACTCAGATATACCAGTTTTTCTCAAATCATATGGTGAGCGACTAAAACTGAGAAAAGCTACATGCTCCACTCCCATTTATTTTTTCAGGGATCCCAAGGCACACGTGTATTTTAAGAGCTCAGACGTTGTACAGACATCTAAAGAAACACATTCTGTTTACCATTTCGTGTTTTGTTTTGCAATCCTGTCAGTTCCCAAGTTTACTTAATGGTCCTTTTCCTCCTAGAACATATAGTTAAACAGTAAAGAGCACTGGTGTTCTACAGAACTCATTCTGGGAAACTTTAATGCTAAAATATATGAAAAGATGGGGTGTGATCTCACATGAGGAGAGAGAGGTGATACATTATAGCCCTATGATCATTTTTCAGAAAGACTTCTCCAAGAACCCATGCTACTCTGTTAGTCTCCCTTATTTTGTTTTATCCAAAGTGGCAAAACGGAAAACAACAACAACAACAACAACAAACACTCAATTGAGGAGTGCCGAGAATGAATATCATCTTTGTCTTCTACCTTGAGAACAACAAAAATTTTAAGACTGCACTCTGACCACAATACAACCTGAATTAACATTTAATTCCCTTGCCCCAAATGGCCTAAGAATTACAAATGTATTTTCCTTTCCTAATCCAAAAAAGACGACAGGGAGAGCCTGTTTATTCTCACTCTCTCTTCCAAGTCTTTTCAATCTTTTTCTAATGTACCGTTCTCTGTTCTTCCATCCAGGTGTGCTTTTCTCTTTAAGGGCCCACTTTCATCCTGTGTGCCTGTGTCCTCTTTGTTTCTCCCGGCTCTGTGTTCAAATCACTATCTCGCACCTGTGCACTCTCATGATGAGCAGAAAATATGCTCTAGTGCTTCTACTGCTAGTAAGTGACCCCAAGGATGACACACAGTAGACACGGCCAGTCCACAAGCACTCCTCCCACTAAACCCACCGCACTCCCAACAGTCTCTTCTAATCTCCTGAGAGTAAAACCTATTTCCAGGCAGGTTCTATACACTCCCGCTTGCATTCTTAGATTCTATCGGCTGAAATGTGAAATACACTAGCAAACACAATTTAGGAGTTAAAAGAAACACAGATGGTTCATTAACTTATGAGTTAAAGAAGAAACACAGAAGGCTGGAGAACGTCCTTGTTGCACATCTACATGTGTCTGGGTTTTCGGTCGGAACCCGCATCAGAAGCACATAAGACACAACACAGACCCTCACCCAAGTATCAGACCCACAACCAGGAACCTTTGTACAGTTACCGCAAGTGAGGAAGAATAACAACGAGGATAAACTTTAAAGCAGCCTTGGAATGTTTTACGTTCTAAAGGGCCTTCCTCCATACTGGCTACCTGAATATTTTCAGAAAGGACTTCATCGTGATTTCTTTCTGAGTTGGATTTCATCTGAAATATGAGCAACCATTCTAATGAAGGACAACCAGTGGATTAAAACGCTGTAAGAGTAAGCCCTCTTTTAATAATTAATACCTTTCTCTGTTCAACTAAACATGTGGAGTACAACGACATGAAGGAAGACAGAAGACTCCTCCAGGGATGGCATGTAACTAAGCTAATTAAGATAAGCAAAAAAAAAATTGTTTGCTTTGTAGCCGCCAAATTCTATAAGGAAAACAACTGTTGGTATGATTATGCAGTTTTGTGTCTCGTTAGCTACCACGCTGGAAGATGACGTATTGTGCAACAATGGTATTTGTTGAAACAATAAAATCTAAAGCTACTGTCATCAAGTTGTGTTTACATAGCCCCTCAGAACAGTATATTTTTTTCCCTTTTAAAACCACGATATGCCCACAAGAGACCCCAAAACACCCTCTATATTCATATTACAAATTATGTACTCGAACAGTTTCCCTAACCTGTGCAATTGGAGAAACACAGAAGTTTTTGATTCAGCAAACATCACACCCTGCTGTAGTTTCACCAAGACGCTATGAAGCAACTCTAGAAACTAAGGAAAGAGAACATTTAATAACCCAAAGAAAACTAGAAAAAAAGAGAAGCAGAACAATTTTCAAACTGCCAATTTACTTCTACCTCTTCCATCTCAACATTAAATCCATATTTATCATGTAAACAAAAACTATTACCATATTGGTGCACCTGGGTGGCTCAGCTGGTTAAGCTTCTGACTTCAGCTCAGGTCATGATCTCAGAGCTTGTGGGTTCAAGCCCCGCATCGGGCTCTGTGCTGACAGCTCAGAGCCTGGAGCCTGCTTGGGATTCTGTCTTCCTCTCTCTCTGCCCCTGCCCCACTTGCACTCTGTCTCTCTCTTAAAAATAAACGTTAAAAAAATTTTTTTAACCTATTACCATATAAACTGAAACCTCCTCAGCCAGATACCTAGACTGTCTCCCTCCACCCACCCCCCCCTACACACAAAATACAGTGAGGTTTAAATAAAATTTAAAAATAATACTGAAATCCATGTGATACTCAACTCATATAACACTACCTAACAAAAGTACTACCACTCACAAAACCAACTCCAGATGACATTTTCGTGGGAGTTCCCAAAAAACTCCTGCACTCTTTGTGATCCTGCTCAGTCTATCAACCACGCCCTAACGTGGCTAAAACATAACAGGTCAGTTTATGCAGCAATGTCACTGCAAGGTCGAAGATTTAGCTGAGCCGCTCAGCCACAGGGCCCGGACGGAGCTACTTCTTGGCCACCACATCTTGGCCTCCAGATCGGTTTCTAGTGTTCCCTGGTTTTGACCTTTAGTTATAATTTACATTATTATTATTACATTTACTTCCGGTCAGCCACTTCACATCCTTTGTGGAACCAGAAACTGTATAAATGGTGTTTTATTCACATCTGTATCCTTAGCATTTAGTTCTTAATTCATGTTTCCCGGCTTTAAGGCTACTGTCCTGGTGCCCTTCTCGCTCAACAAAATACTTCTATCAAATGACCACGGCAAACCTTAGCAATATCCATTGTGGACGTGGACCAGAAGCCACGTGCCCTGAGCTCGTGCTCCTGACAGTGTTTTTGTCAATGAACGAAGGGATGCCAAAACTGATTTTAAAATCGTTTAACTCCTTGAATCTTTTCAAGGAAAAAAAAAATAATTGTTTCATTTTTATGTAATACAAAATCTCGAGGTGCAAGAGACTTTCAGCACTCAATTGCAGGAGCCATTATCTTTACATACTTTTCTGTTCATTTTCAGTTTCTACTCTTTTTTGTTGTTGTTGCTCTGGTAGGTGATAAACCTATTAAAGTTTTTCCAAAGGAGGTTGGTATTTATAAAATCCTATCTCAGCGATCATAGCAGACCTGTACTACCCTCGTTCTACACAAGGCACAGCATAGTATCTCTGTACTATAATTCCTATTTAGACAAGATTATGAGTCCCAGTGACTATGGTTTAATTATGACTCATTCAGACAAGCCAAGACATACTACTAGACAAAAAGTAAACTGCTGACTTAGAGATTTGCTGCTACAAACAAAATAAACTCTACCAGGAAACAGTGTTTCCCTCTTCAGCATCAGAAGGCACAGGCCTGGTTACTTTAAGAACAGACCTGCCTCTTTACCGCACATTTTGTACTGCCACCCCCCCCAAAAAAAGTTAAAAAAATTTAGGGTCCAATCTAAATCTCCACCGAAACAAAGCAAACCAAACTATCTAACATTGAGGATAATAACTAAAGATAATAACACCGGCAAATCAGCCATTAAGCACTGATTCAGTTCTCTCTCTTGGCGGCAAACTACGGAGTCATGTTCAAGAACAAACAGACTGAAGACTACAGACAGAACTTCAACAGACACTATTTGTATATGTCCAACCAGCTGATTCGGCATACTTCAATATCCTTCTTAGCCTCCAAAGGCACAAAACAGAAAGAAAGTCTTCTATTCTAAAAGTTGTTTGGAGAGGATCTGTCAATATATAACCAAATATCTGCTTACTGACGGGAAAAATCTCTGTTCACCAGCCAAGGGACTTTCGAGAATGAAAGCTGCGTATGGCAACATCCTCCATGGCCTCCTAACTCCCCATCAGTTTGTAGTTATTCTTGTACTACAAGAGTATCAGTTTCAGAATGTAAGCCTCCTAAGCCCCCAGGAAAGCCATTGGAGTGGAACTGTTCCAGAGAGTCTCACTTTAGCTCCATAAAGAACCTAGGAGGCCCCATCAATGACAAGAGCCAACAGTAATTGCTCTATTGGTTTACGCCTCTGACCTATAAAGAGCAAAGCCTGGAGCCGTCTGTAATCTATAATCCAGTTTAACATTCTGCTAGAACAGTACAAAAATGTGACTTTCACTAAAGGCCCTGGCATGAAGCTAAAATTGGGATTCTCAGTTACTAATCCCGTGTCGAATTTGTTCTAATTCTCAAAAAGGCAGGAAAATTCTCCCTGTTTAAGCTGTTAAATACAAAGGCCACTGGTGAAACCCACTACACTTCTGGCGGGCTACCTAACAGGCTGTCTTCACATTTCAGATAACTAATGAGTAGCAAAGTCCCTAATTTTCTCCACAACATTACTTACAATGAGCAAGTCATTATTTTGGCAGCTCTTTCCTAAAGTCTGCTACAGCTATCACTTCTAAAACTAATGCACTGTGTAAAAATACATAAAATCAACTGACGGTTTCTAAATTTTGGAGCTATGGGCTCATCCGGTTTAAGGTTTTTTATACGAGGAAACTAGAGTTCGAATATGTTGAGAGATTTAGGCAAGGTCACATGGCCTGTGGCAGAATCAGGACAACAGCTAGGGTCTCCTGATTCCCAGTCTCATGTTCCTCATGACCACACGAACTCAACAACAGAAAGCCCTCCTATTCGTCGGCGCTAAGTGCAGCAGGCACTTTTCCTATCCCTCTGTCTTTGGAAAGAAACAATTCCTCTCTGTTCTACACAATAGCCTATGTGGAAACAGAGCACATATGAGCTAAATCACTATTCAAAGGTCATTTTAATAAGCATGATGCAATACTGAGGCACAATGCCTGTGTTAAATAAGCAGCAAAATACGACCCAATAGAGGCTTTATTTAAGCCAAATTATGTATGTATGTCCCCACTCCATCACTCAACTCTGATGACACTTGACGGCAGAAATAGTTTCTTCTGGATCTCTATATCCCGTGGCGTACTACTCTTCAAAAAGTTCTGCTCAAACACTCGCTAAAATCAAATTGGGGGTGGAGGCAGTGCTTCCCTGAATATTGTTTGAGTTGGTATATAAAATTTTTCATTAAAACTTTAAAAATCATTATAGAAGCGGCACTCTCCCTTCTAGATTAATATATGCCAATCTGAAACTGAAATCTAAAAAATAAAACATGTCACTAAATGCATCCAATGAAATTAGGGCACCTGGGTGGCTCAATCAGTTAAACATCCGACTCTTGACTTCAGCTCAGGTCATGATCTCACGATTGTGAGACTGAGCCTCACGTCAGGCTCTGCGCTGGGCTATGACAGAGCCTGATTGAGATTTTTCTCTCTCCCTCTCTCCCTACCTTCCCCAGCCACTCTTTGCTCACACCCATTCTGTCAAAAAAAAAAAAAATTTTTTTTTTAATAAAAAAACCCAAATGCATCCAATGAAATCTAAACACCTAAGCAATAGGATACCCACTATCCTCCATTTCAAAACTACAAGAACAGCATCTTCCTTTCTTATATGAAATGTTATATATTTTTTTTCTCCTGGAATTATATTTCTATTTTTCTTCCACAGGATTTTTAACATAATTTCTTTTATAGTACTTAGGAACCCTGTAACAAAAATATGCATACTAATTATTTTTCATTTATTTAGAGTAGTTCCTTTAGATTGACTTTCTGTTGGCATTATTAATAGTATACACTGATGAAAACAATGCAAATATACTTCAAATTCTGACAAGTAAACATAAAAATATAAAAAGTAACTCCCCGTTTTGGAATTGCAGGTCTTAACAAGACATACGAAAGAGGGTATACACCTTGATAAAAGGAAGCTTCACACGAGATGCCAGTGTTCTCACGATCCCTTTGTTGGAAGCCTGGAGGATTTTATACCTCAAAGAAACATACAATGGTGAGATTCAAGATGAAAGGAAAGTAGGGCTTCTTCTTCTGTCACCCGAAAGCGGGGCCATAACTAAAGGAAGGGTGGGAAAGAAGATAATGCGGGTGTTGACTTCAGACAGATCAATTTCAGGAACGAGCGTAAGTGATTGTTGAGAACCAGGAAATTGATTCTCTTAAAACTATCCAGCCTCAATACCTCTTGATATGCATGGTAGTTTGAAGACCAGTGCTCTAAAGCACAGAGCTAGGTTCATTTATTGGAACTCAATAAATGTTTGCTGCGTTAAAATAGTTTAAGAAAAATAGGCAGTGGGAGGGAAAAAAAGAAAAAAATGCCAGTCATTAAGAACATCTATGCTGTACTGACTTTCTTTGTTTTGTTTTGTTTTGTTTTAAGTCAAGTGATTAAGTTGGCCAGGACGGTTCAGAGAGACGATGCATGCACGGCACTGACAACAATGCCTGGCAGACAGTAAGACTCGGTGGATGTTACCTACCGTTAGACAAACTATCACTTTTGCCCCATCTGTCATACCTTGTTTTTTTAATGTTTGTTTATTTTTGAGAGAGAGAGACAGAGCGTGAGCGGGGAGGAGCAGAGAGAAAGACACAGAAATTGAAGCAGGCTCCAGGCTCTGAGCTGTCAGCACAGAGCCCGACGCGTGGCCCAAACTCACGAGCTGTGAGATCATGACCTGAGCCAAAGTCAGACGCTTAGCCCACTGAGCCACCCGGGCACCCCGTCATACCTTTAAGATTAAAGTCTCATTCAGATATGGCAGTATGATTTTTAAAACACACATATGCTCAATCTGCCAAAGAATAATGGCTCAGCACAGCTACCGGCTTATCCTGGTGCCCGTTTCTACATGTTATGCCTTTTACACCACAAACCTACAGGTTAATTTGAGAGGGAAAAAAAAAAAACAAAAACAAAGGTTTTTTATACAAATACGACAAAAGTAAGTATGGCATTGGTGAAAATAATATTTGACACCTAGATGAAAAACCAAATGGAACTTACCTTTTAAAAGGTAATAAAAGTACTTTTAACTCTATAGGTAAAAAAGCCTATTGAAACTTTCCTTATAATTCATTAATGAGACAAGACTTCTCTCCCCCAACATCTACGAAAAAAGATCTGTGAGGTTCACATCCAAGACAGAATGGCAAGAACTTCAGCCAATCAAATTTAACAGGTCAGAATCTGCCTTGTTTAAAATACTTCTTGATTTCTCTGTGTGTTAACAAATTTGCACAGAATGGAAGAGAAGTTAATTCCGTCTTTATCTGATCTGCTTCTACCTCTACTCTGCCCACTAGGTTATAGGGCACCGAGCAGTTACCAGTCCTCAGTCTAGCGGAGTTAAGCCTTTTCCCCGAAAATTTCTCACCACACTTGGAGCTCAAAACATACGAAACCCCACATACATGTTCTAGCACACCAGGCAAACAGGTACTGCTCCAAACCACAACACGATACTGGGAGGAGAATAAACGTTTGTGAAATGTAATTCACATACTATTAAATTCACCCTTTTTAAAATGCACAATTCAATGGTTCTTAGTGTATTCAGAAGACTGCAATCATCACCACCGTCTACTAATTCCAGAATATTTTCATCTCCCCAAAAAGAAATGCTATGCCCATTAGCAGCCCTCTCCTCCCGTCCCTCCCCTCTCAATCCCCTGTAGCTCCTGGGAACCACGAATCCACTTTTCTGCCCCTATGGTTTGCCGGTTCCAGACATTTCGGCTAAAGGGAACAATATGTGGCCCTTTGTGTCTGGCTTCTTCCACTTAGCATGATGTTTTCAAGGTTCATCTGCACTGCTGCATGATCAGTCCCTTACTCCTTTTTATGGCTGAAATACATTCCACTGTACAGAAATATATTTTGTGTATCCATTCATCAACTTATGGGCACTGAGGCTGTTTCCACTTTTTGACTATCGTGAATAATGCCGCTGTGAACATTTGTATACATGTTTTTGTGTGCACATATGTTTTTGATTTCTTGGGCATATACCTAGGAGTAGAATAGCTGGGTCATATGGTAACTCTGTGTTTCACTTTTTGAGGAACTGCCAAACTGTTTTTCCAAAATGGACATTTTATATTCTGACCGGCAACATATGAGGGTTCCAATTTGGAAAAAAGTTTTATTTTCCAAAATATCTTCCCTTACAAACCTTCTGCCTTCCTTTAAAAAATGAGCTTATGAGGAAAATAAACTTCTTTATTTCACATTCTGATGTGCATTTCAACAACAAGCCTGTTTTATAAAAACACAACCTCTAGAATGAACATGAGCATTAAAAAAGAATATAAATGGCCTGGCCATAAAATACTGAAACTAGCTCAAACAACACACGAGAATGTTCATATCTTATAAGTGAATACTATGATTATATATCCATTCTATTTTTGGAAATTTCTCTTTTGAAATTACTTCCAAGGCCAGTTCATAAAGGCAGATAAAATCAGTCTTCTGATACCATCTGGCCACACCCTTTTCCTTTGAAGGACCAGACACCACACTACCCAGCTTGATCACCCACCTGATTTGTTTTACAGATATGAGTCCAAATGAATCCTGACCACTTCCACAAATCCATTCCAGCCTTTTAAAAAAAAGGAACGAACAGGTTTTTTTTTTCCCCTACCACTGACAAAATTATTCAAAATGGAGTTTTAAAATGGTTCTTACAGTACAATTACACAAGATATCATCACTGGGGCAAGCTGGGGGAAAGGAACACAGAACACTATGTACTGTTCTACAATTTCCTGTGAGTCTGTAATTATTTAAAAATAAAAAGTTTTTAAAATACAGATCTTAAAAGAGAGGCAAGATTTCAAAAGGAACATGGAAGAGAATGGAGCAGAATGGAAACTACTCCAAGTAGGATAAAAAAGGAAAACACAATTCACATTACAGGAATCACCATGAGCCCTGAGAAGCCACAAAGTTCGTTCCAGGGTAGGATGGAAGAGAAGGCAGTAACGGTGACAGGAGTCAGACCGTAGAGCATTGGGAATGTCAAGCTACAGTTTGGAACTTACCGGGTATATAATGAGAGACCCTTGGAGGATTTTATAATGCAGGAGAAAAATAAAAGCAGGGCTTTTGCCAGATTAATATGGCGGCAGCGGAAAGGACAGACTGAAGGGAAGAGCCTAGAGGCAGGAAGATCAGTTAGCATTGCAGCAGCCCAGGCAAGGCAAGGTGCTAGGGCTTGGCAGGGGAACCAGCCTACGCGGAGCTCCATGACTTGATGCTCTGGACTTGTCTATAACGATTCCATAACTGGGGGCACCCGGGCGGCTCAGTCGGTTGAACATCTGACTTCAGTTCAGGTCATGATCTCACAGTTTGGGAGTTCGAGCCTTGTACTGTGCTGACAGCACAGAGCAAACTGCAGATACTCTGCCTCCTTCTCTCTGCCCCTCAGATGCTCCCACACACACTCTCTCTCAAAAATAAACAAATAAATAAACAAACAAACAAACAAACATTAAAAAAAAAGAAGGCCTGGGGCACCAGGGTGACTCAGTCAGTTAAGCATCCAACTTCAGCTCAGGTCATGATCTCATGGTTCACGAGTTCAAGCCCCACATTGGGCTCTGTGCCTGGTTTGGATTCTGTGTCTTTGTACTTTGGACAGCACTGGGCCTGCTTTGGATTCTCTGTCTCCCTACTTTCTCTCTCTTTCTCTCTCTCTCTCAAAAATAAACAAACAGTTAAAAAAATTTTAATGAAAGTTTCCATATCTGGCATTCATTCTGAAATCATGCTTACAATAAAGAAATCTCTTCTCTGAATCACTAAAAGGGAAAATTTTAACATTTCAATCTTCAACAGGTTTATAAGAACTAAGTTAAAAAGACAGACACAGCTCTACTCATATCCAAAACGAAACAAAACAGATCTGACAGCAAGTAGACTTTCTAGCCTTGGACGGTGTCCCTTTAAGCAAATGACATGAGAGGCCCTCTTCCACCTGGGGAGACACTTCCTCCATCAGCTGCGCCCCTCCCGTTTTCAGGGGGGATTCACTGTCATAGTAAATTTCTGGTTGAAGAGCCTACCGAGGCCCTAAACAAACAGTTTCGTGTCTCTAATGCCACACTTTCAGAGAGCAATCACTGCCAGGAGATGTGAGGCACTGACTGTCGAAATGCAGGAGGATCCAAGGTTTTATTATCGGCTGAGCAAACAGCACAACTGATTGAGTGTTTACTGAGGGCCTGCTGTGGCCTGGACGCTGATCACACAGATGACGGCACAGTCCCGCCTTCAAAGGAGCAACGGTCCACTGGGAAACATGCATAAAAATGTCAATGTAATACAACGCAGTTAATGCCATTACAGAGATAAGAGATACTTTGGTGATGACAATAATAATAACAGCCAATATTTATGAAGTACTTAGTATGTGCAGGCCCTATTCAGAGCACTTTTCCTATATTAATTCACTATCCTCACAACAAGACTAATATTATCCATTTTTTATAAATTGGAAAACTGAAGTACAGATAGGCTGAACAATTTTATCTCAGTTCTCTGCAGCCACTTTATTAACCAAGCCAGTCTGGCTTCTGTAACTCCGAGATTGAACTACCCACCCCACTAAACTGCCTCTTGATGGAGGACTAACTACTGTTGCGTACAAGGGGAGTTGGGACAAGAGAGAGCAGAAGACAGAAGATGGCATCTTCGAGACCCACCACTGAAGGGCAACCAAGCATTCACCAGATGGACAAGGTGTCTGAGGCGGAGGGTTGTCTATTTGCAGGAAGTGGGAAGGGAAACAGCACTCTAAGCAACAGGAAGGACGGAGGAGCCATTCGGGCGGGATGAGATTTGAGAGTGTGTGGTGCAGTCAAAGAATGGTCAGAGCAGAATCTCCTGGAGGACTCCCTGGTTCCAGGAACAAGAGATGAGGCCCTAAAGGCTGAGGTGTGATGGGCCTTGTAGGCTTTCTTTTTTTTTTTTATGTTTTTATTTATTTCTGAGAGAGAAAGAGAAATAGTCATGAGCAGGGGAGGGTCAGAGAGAGAGGGAGACACAGAATCTGAAGCAGGCTCCAGGCTCTGAGCTGTCAGCACAGAGCCCGACGCGGGGCTCAAACCCACAAACCGTGTGATTATGACCTGAGCCAAAGTCGGACGCCTAACAGACTGAGCCACCCAGGCGCCCCGCCTTGCAGGCTTTCTACTTCAGGTAAGAGGTGCCTAATGCCTTAACCACTGAGTGATGTGAGCAGACCTGCGTTCAATAAAGACAAACCTAGATGAAAGGTGGAAGGTGGCCCAGAGGCCAGGAGACCAATTAGGAGGTTACACAATAACTCTTGTCAAGAAACGATAAGGAGTGGGTGACTGTGAGCAGATACTCCTGAAGTGGAATCATCAGTGCTCGGCGACTAATTGCCTGTGGAGGACCAGTAAGAGAAGGCAGATGGGAAAAGCGAAGGCTCTCTTTTGAGCAAGAGGATGATCGCATTTTATTTATTTATTTTTTAATGTTTTATTTATTTCTAGGAGACAGAGAGAGGGAGAGCGTGAGCAGGGGAGGGTCAGAGAGAGAGGGAGTCACAGACTGAAACAGGCTCCAGGCTCTGAGCTGGCTGTCAGCACAGAGCCCGACGCGGGGCTCGAACCCACGAACCGCGAGATCATGACCTAAGCGAAAGTCGGACGCTTAACCGACTGAGCCACCCAGGCGCCCCAGATGATCGCATTATAAGGTAATACTAATAACATGGATAATAATAGTAACAATGGCTCTAGTATCTCTTTGTTGTTGTTGTTGTTGTTTTAAAGTAA
This sequence comes from Hyaena hyaena, assembly GCF_003009895.1. Lineage (NCBI taxonomy): Eukaryota > Metazoa > Chordata > Mammalia > Carnivora > Hyaenidae > Hyaena > Hyaena hyaena. The sequence continues at coordinate 3,497,193 of NW_024080669.1, read as the reverse complement.
ACTCTAGCCCCGATGTGGGGCTCAAACTTACGACCCCAAGATCAAGAGTCTCATGCTCTATGAACTCAGCCAGCCAGGTGTCTCTCTAGTATTTCTTAAGTTATTATTATGCCCCAGCGCTCTGCTAAGTACTTGTACAAGAACAATCTCATTCAGTGTTAATAAGGTAAGTTCTATTACTATCACCCTTTCAAAAACAGAGAAACTGAGACTGGAAGAAAATAAGTAATTTATTTGAGGTCATAGTCACTAAGCATTGAAGCCAGAGAAAGATTTAAAGTCGGAGTTTAAAGCATCTGGAGAAGTATCCAACTGTGGATCTCTAGGAAAGGGGAATGTGTGGACTCGACGCAAGGGGCAGTGCGAGAGGTAGGGTTACCACAGCAGCACCAGTTTACTATTATTACTACTGCTATTGCTATTGTTTATTAAGCCCTTGCTGTAAAGGAGACACTGTTTGATGTTTTACATTACGTGGTTTCATCTAACCCACACAATCCTGAGGTGGGTCCCACTATTCTTGTTCTTACAGAAAAAGAAACCAAGAAACAAAGTAAACCGCTCAGGTCGCTCAAACAGAAAATAATGGAGTCACACTCAATGCAGATCTTTGTGATTCAGAGGAGAGAAGTGAGGGGGAAGGCAGGGAGGGAGGGTGTGCCAAGGACTGAATCCAGGATACAATGTCTTACAAACCAGGCAGAGAAGCAGAGTAGGAAAGAGGTTTAAGAAGTAGTGGTATGCCAGGGGCGCCTGGGTGGCTCAGTCGGTTAAGCGTTCAAGTCTCAACTTCGGCTCAGGTCATGAGCTCACAGTTCTTAAGTCTGACCCTCTCATGGAGCCAGCATGGAGCCCGGCGCCCAGCTCTGTGCTGACAGCGAGGAGTCTGCTTGGGATTCTCTCCACCCACCCACCCCCCACCCCCCACCTCCAGCTCACGACCATGAAAACATAAACTTTTTTTAATAGTAGTATACCAGCGAAGAAAAAGCAAACAGAGAAGGTATTCCTGTTTCAAAAACGAAAGTAAAGGAAATCTGTACAGGAACAGGGTAGTTAAGAGTCAAATGATACACAGAACTCAGAACCCAAGTTTAAGTTGGGTAACAGAATTAGCAACAAGGCACTGAAAACCCTTTGCAGAGCAGTTAAGGGAAGGCTCTGGGCCAGTCCTAAGCTTGCAGCAGGTGCAGAGAAGAAAGAGTCATGTAGAAGCTTAGTGGTAAAAGAGAGGCTCTGATAATAATGGTAATAATGCCTCTAATATTTCTTAAACTATTATTACGTAGCAGCGCTATGCTAAATAGTTTTACAAGAACGATCTCCCTTAATGTGAATAAGATCAGTAAACTTTTTCTCTAGGCCTTATGGGTCACACACTGTCCCATATTTTCTTTGTTCTTTTTTTTTTTTTTTTTTTTTTTACCAATCCTTTAAAAATGTAATAAGTGTGTTAGCTGAGTTATACAGAAAACAGGCGACAGAACAGGCTGGCGCAGCTGGCAGTAGCTTCCTGACCCCTTCTTAGGGGGTGGCGGTTACGAGTGAAGACTCTGCAGTCAGACTGACAGCATCGTTATCCAGCCCTCACTCTCTGTCTGGGTGACCCTGGGCAAGTCAAGTCACTTAACCTCTGTGTCTCAGTGTCCTTACCTATAAAATGGGAATAACGTCAGGAGCTACATCTTAGGGTTGGCATAAGGAGAAGTAAATCCAAATCAAGCACTTTGTTCCTAAGAAAAGTCTTATCAATATGGAGGATTTGTCAGAGGATGGGCAGACAGGAGAGAGCCAACAGAAAAGGAAAGGTATTAAATGGAGAAGGACTAATTAATTTGCTCAAGCCCCAAAGAAGAAGGGGAGGAACAGGACCTGGACAGTCCAGGTGAGCGCACAGAGAACAGGCTCTATCCTAACCGCTGGTGAAAGGATAAACTGGTTCAGGAACAGCCTGCCAACTTTCACCCACATTTCAAATGCACACGTCTTTGGTTCCTTCCCCTTTTCTAAAACTTGGCTGTGTAAGCAAGGAAAGAGCTATGAGTGCCAGTGTTCCTCCTACAGCAGTGCTGGTGAGGAGAAAAAACGAGGGGCGCCTGGGTGGCTCAGGCAGTTAAGCGGCCAACTTCGGCTCAGGTCACGATCTTGCAGGTCCTGAGTTCAAGCCCCGCCTCGGGCTCTGGGCTAAAAACAGCTCAGAGCCTGAGGCTGCTTCAGATTCTGTGTGTCTCTCTCCCTCTCTCCCCCGTCTCTCTGTCTCTCTCTCTCTCTCTCCCCCTCCCTCACTCACTCACTGTCTCTCCCTGAGAGAGACAATAAATTTTAAAATATTAAACAAAAAAGAAAAAATGAAAATAAATTTTAAAATGTTAAACAAAATATTTTTAAATGTTAAAACAAAAAGGAAAAAATAAATTTTAAAACGTTAAACAAAAAGGAAAAAATGAAATAACAGTCCATCGGTAACAGAAAAGTGCACATCTATACAAGGGAGTTGTATGTGGTCATTTGGAAGAAAGAGATAAGTCTGCTGAAGCAGAAAGATTTCTCTAATTTATTTTTTTCTTTTTGAGGTAATTGGAGAGTTGTATGCAAGTTTAAAAAGGAATACAGAGGGGCGCCTGGGTGGCTCAGTCCACTGAGTGTCTGACTTCAGCTCAGGTCATGATCTCATGGGTCATGGGTCCGAGCCCTGCATCAGGCTCTGTGCTGACAGCTCCGAGCCTGGAGCCTGCTTCAGATTCTGTGTCTCCTCCCCTCCCCCACTTGTGCTCTGTCTCTCAAAAATAAATGCTTAAAAAAAAAAGCACACACATTTAAAAAAACAAAAAATAAAAAAATAAAAATAAAAAGGAATACAGAGAGATCCCGCCTATCGTTTACTTAGTTGCCCTCAATGGTGACTGCTTGCAAAACTACAGTTCAATACTGTAAGTTAATTTTTAATATAAAAACAAACAGACCAGTGTGCATATTACATACATGCCCTCTTGTGTACTTTAAGCAACCATACGGTTTGTGCATGTTCAGAAAAAGATAATCATTTTACCGGCTAGTAGCGGACACCTCTGGAAAGTGAGAAAGGGGAGGGAGGGTAAAAATGAAGGACACTCACCTTATGGACCTTTACAATAGTTTTTCTTAATTAGAAAGTGCAAACATTACTTTTAGGATAGAGCGAGTAAACAGGTGGAGGTTAATTTTGAAATGGGAGCACCTATTCTTTTGATCCAGGGCATTCAGTGCGTGGCAGGAGGAGGGACGAAAACTGAAGACGTTCACACCAAAAGCCTCGATTTACTCAGTTAGGCGGTAGGAAGGCAGGCGGATTCCTTCTGTCACAGACTACTCACCGCCAGGCTCTGTTCTAGGCACTGGAGAATCAAAATTTAACCAGACAGGGGCAGTCTCTGAACTCAAGGAAGTGAGAGGCTATGGACAACGGGGGACGCTAACCAAAATCACACAGTCACAATTACCATTCCACTTCAGCGCAGCAGGTTAGAGCACGGGCTCCGGGCCTGACCTCCCGCGTGCACACCCCAGCTCTACTGCCAAACAGTCACGTGACTCTGGACAAGTGACTTAAGGCTCTGCCCTTCAGTGTCCTCATCTATAAAATGGGGACAATTATAGGTTCTATTTATTTACCTACCCATCTAACCCACAGGGTTGCTCTGAAGACTTAAAAAAAAAAAAAAAAGTCCGTATATATAAAGTGCTTAGAACAGTTCCCCGCACACAATAAACACCATGCGTTTGCTATTATCATTGTGGTTAGCCTCATCACTACTAATTATTTCAGAGGAGTCTAACCCATCTTCAGGCAAATGGAAGGTTAGGAAAAGTTTCCTTGAGGAAGTGACATATAATGAAGTTCCAAAGATGAATATGAATCAAACAGCACAAGAGAAAAACTGTCCGGCACAGGGAAGAACAAACACAACACGCAGACCCTCTGCTAAGAATGAGTTTGGCATGTTAAGAACTAGACAAAAGGCCAATGAAGCTGGGGCTCAGAGGGGAGAGAGGTGAGGCTGGACAACCAGAAAGGGCATGATAAACTTGGGAATTTTATCTTATCTGAAGAACAGAAAGTATTATACAAGAAACAACAGATTTGTTGGTTTTTCTTTTCTTTTCTTTCTTTCTTTTTTTAAAGATCACTTTACTGGACTATGGAGTCTTCTGTGATAGAAGGTGATAGATAGGTGAACGTGAGGTTACCAAAAATGGGTAAAGATTTAGAAAGAACAGTCATTCTGGTGAAAGAGAAAAGAAATCAACTACAGACTACTAAAGAGAATAACAACCCAGAGGAGGGCAGAACTCATGAATTAGCAATAAACACGATTCAATCATTTCTTCGGGCCCTACAGCAGGAACCCAGAAAATGGGCAGCATTATTAAGCCGCAGCTGGAGATGGGCATGGCAGACGGGAGACAGGAACAGAGGAAGGGGGACTGAGGATACTTCTGACTCACTGCAAGTGACCAACTGTGTCCACGTGAACAAAAGTGATGCCAGGAACAATGTCACGAATTTGGAAACCGGCAAGATTTAAGGGGCTGGAGGCCTCAGTGAAATCAGAGAATTAAGTTCAGCAAAGAGCAAAACTAAAAAGACAGGAAATTGTGTCCAGAGAGCAAAATTCCAAATATGTGATTTCAGAGGTGGAAGGCTGACCTGCTCCAGGAACAGACTGAGACAGACAACCAGAGGAAGAGACAGGAGACACAAAGATCAAGCCAGAAGGAGATTAGAATGCCTGACAAGCAATCAACATAAACACTAAAGAGACAAGAGATAGTAGAAGGTGTAAAAGTAAACTATTTACAAGGATTAAGACTTAAATATTCAGTTACATTCTTAAACACAATGCCATGAGGAATGTGTTTTTAAGCATTCAGAATAAAACAGGGCTGCCTTGCTAGTAACAAAGCTTCATCTATTCATGTAGCCAAATAATTTTCAAAGATTCCCTGAATACCATTCCTGGAAAAGCTCTCAGATAAAAAGAGAAGGAAGCTTTCTTAACTTAATGATTATTTGTCACAACTCAAGGGCAAGCATCATCAATACTGGTGAAAACTAAAGTCATACACAACCCAAAACTTGGAAAACATCTTTACAAAACATGTATCTCACTTAAGGACAGGTATCCACAATATACTAAGAACTCTTAAAAGGCAACAAGAAAAACAAACAACAGAAAGCAATTTAAAAATGGGCAAAAAATCTGAACCTCACCAAAGAAGGTACACACAGATGGCAAATGAGCATTATGAAAAGATGCTCACCTATTCTGTGACTGGAGAACCGAAAATTAAAACAATGAGATAAGGCTACACTCCTATTAGCACAGCAAAAATCCAAAACAATGAAAACACCAAATGCTGGTAAGGATGTGGAGCAAGAGGAACTCTCACACATTGCTGGTGAGAATGCAAAACCATCCAGCCACTGTGGGAAACAGTTTGGCAGTTTCTTACAAAATTAAGCCTATACTCTTACCATATGATCCAACAATCATGCTCTTTATATTCACCCAAATGAGTTGAAAACCTAGGTCTACAGGAAAACCCACACGTGGATGTTTACAGCAGCTTTATTTACAATTGCCAAAACTTGGAAGCAACCAAGATGTCCTTCAGGAGGTAAATGGATGACCTAGGGTACATCCAGACAATAGAATATTATCCAGTGATAAAAAGGACGGAGCGTTTAAAAGGACAAGCCACAAAAAGACTTGAAGGAAACTTAAATGCACATTGCTAAGTGAAAAAAGCCAAAGTGATGTACCTAATGTACAATTCCAACCATATGACATTCTGGAAAAGGAAAAATTATGGAAACAGCAAAATGATAAGTGTTTGCCAGGGGCTAGAGGGGAGGGAGGAAGGGAGGGATGAATAGGCAGACATGGGAAATGATTAGGGCAGTGAAACTGTTCTGGCCGATACCAGAATGGTAGATGCACGACATTTTGCATTTGTCCAAACCCACAGAACTACACAAAATAAACGTGGACCCTAATGTAAACTAATAGGGTCTTTCATTAATAATAACGTATCAGTACTGGCTCATCAACTGTAACAAATGAACCCCACTAATACAAGATGTTAACATTAGGGGAAATGGGGGAGGGTAGAAGTGGTAAAGGGGGCATATGGAATTCTCTGTATTCTCTGCTCGATTTGTGTAAATCTAAAATGCTCAAAAAATAAAGTCGATTAATTTCAAACAAAAACTGAAAGTATTACCATTTGAGTCATACAAGAGACAGTAATGTCCAATATTGGTAAGGAAATCTATTCGGGAGATTAAGGGTCTCAGCCCCCGGGGCTGGGGCTGGCTCTTCCACCAACCAGCTGTGCCACTGTCAGCAAGTTATAAACTTCTCCGCTGGAAAACCGGGGGATACTAATCATCATGGAGTTAAGAAGATTAACTGAGTTAGTTCATACACATAAAGCAGTAAGAATAGTGACTACAATGACTTAAGTTGTTGTATTAATTATTACTCAAAGTAAGCTCTATAAACCTGTAAGTCAACACTACGTAGGGGCTTGTCAGAAATGCAGACTCTCACACCCACCCTAGGCCTGCTAAGTCTCCACTTGTTTTTTGATATGCCATCTTTTTCTTTAAGTCTTCATTCAAGTTCCAGTTAACACACAGTATAATTTTAGTTTCAGGTGTACACCACACTGATCCAACAATCACAGACAAGACCCAGGGCTCATCACAACAAGCACACTTCTTAATCCCCATCACCCATTTGGTCCATCCCCCCATCCCCCTCCCTTCTGGTAACCAGCAGCTTGTTCTCTACAGTTAAGAGTCTGTTTCTTGCTTTGCCACCCTCTCGTTCTCTTTCCCCTTTGTTCTGTTTCTTAAAGTCCACGAGTAAGATCCATATGGTAGTTGTCTTTCTCTCATTTCAGTTAGCATCATACTCTCTAGCTCCATCCATGCCATTACAAATGGCAAGATCTCATTCTTTCTTATGGCTGAGTAATAGTCATGGAGTGTGTGTGTGTGTGAATGTGTCTGTGTGTGTGTGCACGCGCGTGCATACGCACCTGTGCATATGTGTGTGCACATCTTCTTTATCCATTTACCAGTCAATGGACACTTGGGCTGTTTCCATAATTTGGCTGTTGCAGACACCGCTGCAGTCAACATCAGGGCGCAAGTATCCATCTGAAGTAGTATTCTTTGGTAAATACCTAGTAGTGCAATTGCTTGAATATGCATTTTAATAAGATTCCTCAGGTAATTTCTATGCATATAGAGTTGAGAAGCACTATATTATATTAGGTAGTATTATTATCACCATAATTATTCTTCAGTATTGTCACTAAAAAAGAGCAAAAACATTGGGATAGTTCAAACTATTACTTGCTGATGATTAGGATGTCTACTTTTAAGAAGAGAGGGAGAATCAACTGTAATGAAATTTTGAAATATTCTTGACAGTGACAGTAATTAAAACATGTACCCTTTATCAAGAATACATGTTAAGAGGTGCCTGGTTAGCTCAGTCAGTGGAGCGCGTGACTCTTGAGCTCAGGGATGGGAGTTCAAGCCCCATGTCTGGAATAGTGATTACTTGCATATCTTTTTTAAATAAATTAGATAAATAAATAAGAGTATACATTAACACGAGAATTTCAAACAAATATATAAGTGACAAATTATTAGGACAACTGGCTACCAATATTTTTTTTTGAAAATCCAGATCCTTATCTCATATTATAATGAAAATATACTCCAAGTGGATTAGAAACCTAAATATTAAAAATAAATTTACAAGCACTAAAAGAATATGGAATATATTTTAAAATTCACTTATTTATTTTGAGAGAGACAGAGAGAGAGAAAGAGGGAGCACAAGTGGATTAGGAGCAGAGGAAGAGGGGGACAGAGGACCTGAAGCAGGCTCTATGCGGAGAGCAGACAGCCTGATACAGAGCTCAACGTCCTAAACTATGAGATCATGACCTAAACAGAAGGCAGACTGTTAACCAACTGAGCCATCCAGGCACCCCACAATACTTTTTTAAATGTTTTTTCTTTTTGAGGGTGGGAGGCGGAGAGAGGGACAGAGAGAGACAGGGAAGAGAATCCCAAGCAGGTTCCATGTTGACAGTGAAGGCTCAAACTCAGGACTGTGAGATGACAACCTGAGCCAATATCAAGAGTTGGACACTTATCTGACTAAGCCATTCAGGCATCCTTAGAATATTTTTAATGTTCTGGGATGCCTGGATGGCTCAGTCAATTAAGTGCCTGACTTCAGCTCAGGTCATGATCTCACAGTTCGTGAGTTCGAGCCCCGTGTCGGGCTCGGTGCTGACAGCTCAGAGCCTGAAGCCTGCTTCAGATTCTGTGTCTCCCTCTCTCTCTGCTCCTCCCCTGCTCATATTCTCTCTTTCTCTCTCTCTTTCTCTCTCTCTCTCAAAAACAAATAAAACATTAAAATTTCTTTTAAAAAAAGAATATTTTTAATGTTCAGATGGGATACCATAAAACTCCTAGGCTTACCTCTCTTAAGGATACCATAAAACCCAGAAGTCATACTGAAACTATAGGGAAAAAAAAAAAACAAAACACCTTTTAGTGCTCACCTTGGCAGCACATATACCAAAACTGAAACAATTCAGAGAGGATTAGCATGGCCCCTGCTCAGGGGTGACATGCACAGCCATGAAGCTAATCTGTATTTTTTATAAAGACATGTAAAAATAAATAAATAAAATCATTTAAATAACAAGAGATACCACAAAAAAGACAAATGCTATGAAAGAAAAGACTTCTACATACATAGCAAAGCATTAATAACATTACACGACTTTTTTCTTTCTTTCTTTAAGAGAAAGTGAGTGGCAAGGGGCAAAGGGAGAGAGAGAGAGAGAAAATCTTAAGCAGCCTCCAACTTCAGCATGAGCCCAACTCAGAGCTCAATCCCATGACCCTGGAATCATGATCTGAGTGGAAAGCAAGAGCTGGATGCTCAAATGACTGAGCCACCCAAGTGCTCCACCTTATACAACTTTTTAAAGGTCTGATGCATGAGAAAGAAAAGAAACAGTAATCTTTCAAAAAGCTAAGAAGGGAGGCGCCTGTGTGGCTCAGTCAGTTAAGCATCTGACTCTTGATTTCTGCTCAGGTCATGATCTCACGACTCATGGGATGGAGCCCCCGCACTGGGTTGTGTGCTGACAGTGCAGAGCCTGCTTGGGATGGTCTCTCTCCCATGCTTTCTTACCCTCCCTACCCTCTCAAATAATAAACATTAAAGAAAAAAGCTAACAAAAATGGGGGTGGGGAAATAAAGTAGATTTTATAGACTTATATGTAAAAAGGCTAAATTACAAAAGCTACAATAGTACAAAATAAAATAAACCCCTAAAGGGGCACCTGGGTGGCTCAATCTGTTGAGTGCCTACTCTTGATTTCAGCTCAGGTCGTGATCCCAGGATTGTGGGATCAAGCCCCATGTTGGGCTATGTGCTGAGCGTGGAGCCTGCCTGCGATTCTCTTTCCTTCTGCCCCTCTTTTGTACACTCTCTCAATCAATCAATATGCTTTAAAAATAATAAAATAAACCCCTGAAAATCTACCTATAAACATTTGTGTGTGCACAGCAAAGTATACAGAACATATACCAAACTGCTACCAGTAGTTATGTATAGAGTGTAAAATCAGGAATGGAAGAAGCACTTTGCTTTCTTCTTTACAAATTTCTAAAAACTGCATTCCTTACAAAGAATCTGCTCTTTTTTAATGTTTTATTTTTTTAATGTTTTATTTATTTCTGAGAGAGAGTGAGAGAGAGAAAGCGAGCAGGAGAGGGTCAGAGAGAGAGGGAGACACAGAATCCCAAGAAGGCTCCATGCTCTGAACTGTCAGCACAGAGCCCGACATGGGGCTCAAACCCACAAACCATGAGATCATGATCTGAGCCTAAGTCGGATGCTTAACCGACTGAGCCACCCAAGCACCCGAATGTTTTATTTATTTCCGAGAGAGAGACAGACAGACAGACAGACAGACAGACAGCGTGAGTAGGAGAGGGTCAGAGAAAGAGGGAGACACAGAATCTGAAGACAGGCTCCAGACTCTGAGCTGTCAGCACAGAGCCCGACGCGGGGCTCGAACCCACAAATAGTGAGACCATGACCTGAGCCAAAGTCGGACGCTCAACTGACTGAGCCACCCAGGCGCTCTTTTTTAAACGTACCTTTGTTCAATTATGAAAGGAAAAAGTACTGAGTAATGGTCTTAACTTAAAAGGCCAATATTTTCATAGGAATCACAAGCTTCCTGGTTTTCTCAACAAGCACTTAACCCCCAAAGCTTTAACATTTGGAAAAATATATTTTTGTTATCAAAATTTTCCTAAGAATACTTTAAGTAAAACTATGCCAATTTCTCCTCCCCAAAGGGACCACGATGTTCAATTTCCAGTGGCCCTTTGTTCAAAGCTAGTTCCAACCTAATTTCAAAAGCAAAGTGTCTAAACTAGGAAAGAAATTTAGCAACGTAACACAGAATATCGAAATGGAAACCGCATGTCCAAAATACACCTAATGGTAACAGACAGCAACTGTTTAAGAGTAACTGCAAGTAACTCCATATTCACTTCAGTTTCAATTCTGATTCATTTCTCGGTCACCAAACTGGAAAAAAAAATTTTTTTTGAGCCATTTGTCATCTCTGACTAAACACAGGCTTCAGCCCCCAAATCACTAAGTGCAGAGAAGTAAAGACTGTCAGTGGAAGGGTTTTTCCAGAAAAAGTGGTTCACGTACACAGCAGGAAAATCTTGTACTATAAGGGAACTCAGTTACCACCTTAATTCCCTCAACCAATTTGGAAACTACTGGAAGCAAATGACTAAGAAGTAAAACATGAGAAAAGATGAAAAAACATTCCTACATATTGAAAGCACATAAAGTGGTTCAAGTTTGCTTTTTGCTGAAGTTAGAATATTAAATTATTTTGCTCTGGATGAATCAAAAACTAGCTTCACTGGCTTCTTACAATGGACTGAACATTTTCAGCTGCTATAATGAATTATACCACTACTCAGGTTTTTGTTTTTGTTTTTACTACTTATATTTAACAAAATGTATCACACGTACATCTTCTCAATACTAACTATTCTTCAGACCACTGGACATGAATTTATTAAAGTCATATATTAAAACTGCCTGTTCTTGGGACAGAACACACTCCCCTTTCCCTAAAACTGTCACTCAAACACGTTTAAGCTAAAACAATCAGTAACCGTGTCACAGAAGATCTGAACGTAACTACAGTGAAACCATAAATGAGCGAGGGGTGGCATTCCCCACAAAGGCAAGAAGAGATTCATTACCTGCCACCACACAGGTAACAGGCAAAGTCTCTCGGTTTCTAGAGCACCCGCTATGCAAGGCAGCATCACTGCTCAGCAACTCAGCTGCCCGGATATCTGCAACCAAAACAAACTGCAGGATCTAGTTTCTTTTTTTCAAAAGGTAGAAAATCCCTCTGGCCTGATTTACTAATAAAGATGTGAGTAAAAAGAAATAATTAGGGGGTGCCTGGGTGGCTCAGTCAGTTAAGCTTCTGACTCTGGGTTTCGGCTCAAGTCATGATCTCACAGTTTGTAAGTTCGAGCCCCATAGGTGGGCTCCAGACTGAAAGCACGGAGCCTGCTTGGGATTCTGTTGCCCTCTCTCTCTGCCCCATTCTCTCTCTCTTTCTCACTTGCCCCATTTCTGCTCTCTTTCACTCTCTCAAAAAATAAATAAACTTAAAAACAAATGTTCAGGAGGACAGCATACCTAAGTCTTAAATTTTTATGGTTCTTAAGATTCCTCACCTTTTAAGAGAAAGACCTAGTCAGTAATGTTAGAAATTGCACACTCCATGTCTTGTAGTCAGTCAAAAAAAAAAAAAAAAAAGGCAAGTGATTCCCTTCTTCTGGGGCCGTGAGAACTTTATCACATGCGAGTGAACATGGTAACAAGGAGGTCTAGGAAAAGTGTGCAATAAAAGTGCAGCGTTAAGAATTCATAGAAAGGGGAGTGTCTAGGTGGCTCAGTCGGTTGAGCTTCCAACTTCAGCCCAGGTCATGATCTCATGGTCCGTAGGTTCGAGCCCCACATGGGGCTCTGTGCTGACAGCTCAGAGCCTGCTTCCGATTCTGTGTCTCCCTCTTTCTCTGACCCTCCCCTGCTCACACACTCTCTCTCTGAAAAATAAATAAAACATTAAAAAAAAAACTAAGGTCAAAGTCCTTTATTATTTTTAACGTGGAAATCACCTCTGTGCTGAGACGTAACCTTCTTCTTATAATTTGTCAGGAACTACCAAAAGCATTTTTAAGACAACTCCAAGTGCTTATTGTATCCAACTGATAACATACTTCATTATCAGCAGAGAGAGACCAAAAACCATAGAACCTTATGCCTTTGTAATTATCTCTTTAAGTATTTTAAATGGAAATAGCATACTATTTATTACCTCCTAATCTTAATTCCTTTCTCTTCATGCTTGAAGACTACTGACTCTCAAAACTGGATATTAAGGACTGGTTCACTACTTCTCCAATTCAGCTACAAGGCACTTTACCCTCAGTAGCAGTTCAGTATTTAACAAGAGCTTGCATTTCTTCTCTACTGATAAACACTGCCACAAATTAGGATTAACAATATGACTGAGCATGTTCTCATAACGGACTTTATAATTATTAGCTACTACCCACACCTTGATTTATGGACTCTTCTACCTACAACAGCTCCTTCAGAAAAAAGGTCACCTTAAAATAGAACTTAAGTTCTTTCTACTGAAAAGGATGGGTAATTAGTAACTAAACAGCTTACAAATTGAGTTCCCTGGAAGCACTCAAATTATTATGAACATATCTGAACTGCATGTGACTTTTAATTGCTAGAAATCTCGTGCTAGAGAAAATTCAGGAATCGATCCCACAGAAAATAATTTGCCTCTAGTGACTCTTGCCTGACATAAAAATGAAATATGGTTTGACTTCTTGCCTTGCTCCGATAAATCCCAAGTGACTTTATTACTTTAAAAAATGAAGAGATAGGATGAAGACTAATTCTAAAAATACAATTCATAAAAGAACAAGTGGGTAAACTGGAGTTCAAAATAAAAATTCTTGCTTTTAAAAGACACTATAGGGGCTCCTGGGTAGCTCAGTCAGCTGAGCATCCAATTTCAGCTCAGGTCATGATCTCATGGTTCATGAGTTCGAGGCCAACATTGGGCTTGCTCTTGGCACAGAACCCACTCAGATCCTCTGTCCCCCTCTCTCTCTCTTCCCTTCCCCCACTCACACTCTCTCCGTCTCAAAAACATTTCAAAACTAAATACAAGACACTGTTGAGGGGATGGGAAGATAAGCCACAGAATGGAAAAAAAAAAAATCACTGCAAAGCATGTATCTGATAAATGACGTGTGTCCAGAATACATAAAGAATTCTCAAAACTCAACATTAAAAAAACAATCCAATTTTTAAAAACAGGCAAAAGATCTGAACAAGTAGGGCACCTGTGTGGCTCAGTTAACTGTCCGACTCTTGATTTCAGCTCAGGTCACGCTCTCACAGTTTGTGGGTTCAAGCCCCACATCGGGCTATGTGCTGACAATGCAGAGCCTACTTAGGATTCTCTCTCCCTCTCTTTCTGTCCTTCCCCTGCTTGCTCTCTTACTCTCTCAAAATAAATCAACTTAAAAGAAAAAAGATTTGAACAAGCAGTTCACCAAAGATATACAGCTAACAAATAAGCACATGAAAAGACGTCAATATCCTTAGTCATGAGGAAAATGTAAATTTAAATCCCAAATTGGAATGGCTAACATTTTCTCATCATAGCATGGTGGGGATATGGAGCAACTAGAACCCTCATATACTGCTAGATAGGATGTAAAACTGTACAGCCACTTTGGAAGATAATGTGGCAGTTTCTTAAAAAGCTATACTCCAACCAACCATATGACCCAGTGGTCCTGCTCCAAGGTGTTTACCCAAGAGAAATGAAAACCCAAGTCTACACATCAAGTTCCCAGTAGCCTTACTCATAACAGCCAAAAGCTAGAAACACAAAAACAGATGAACAAATCCTGTTACAGCCACACAGTGTAACACTACTCAGATACACCACTCAGCACGGAAAAGTAACAAACCACAGTACTGATGTGCAGACAACAATGGTGGCTGAATCTTTTTTTTTTTTTAATTTCCAATGTTTATTTACTTTTGAGACAGAGAGACAGAGACAGGGACAGAAAGAGATTCCAAAGCAGGCTCCAGGCTCTGAGCTCTCAGCACAAAGCCTGATGTGGGGTTCGAGCCCATGAACCGTGAGATCATGACCTGAGCCAAAAGTCTGACACTCAGCCAACTGAGCCACCCAGGTGCCCCAACAGTGCCTGAATCTTAAACACAGGATACGGATACCTCCTGGTTAAGGTCACATACTTGAAATTCCAGAATAAGACAATGTATGCTGACAGCAAATGAGGGGTTATCTGGGGTTAGGGGAGGTGGGAATGAAAGCAAAAAGCACTGAAGGAACTTTTGGGGATAATAGAAGGTTCTGTATGTTTAAAAAAAAGAGGAGGTTCTACATGTTGATGGTGCGGTTATTACATGGCTGTACACACTGGCCAAAATGCAAACTGTGTACTTAAAATGATTCAATCCCATTGTATGCAAATTAGGTCTTAATCAGGTTGATTACAAATATTAAAATCTTATTTTGGGAAGGAAATCCATGAAATATACTGTTTCTTTAGATTACTCCCAACATTTTTCTGCTAGATTACTTCCAAATCTTTGACTTTCTTACAAAGAATCTCAAAAAAGCCTGGGATTATTATCCTATTTTATAAATTACAGGGGTGGAGGGGAAGCAGGCTATACAGCGGAAGCAATTAGAAGCAGGAGTTCAGAGCAGAACATTAAAGGAGCAGATTTATCAATGGCAATCAAACTACCACCGACAAACCAGCAGGATGGGATAAATGAAGTGCGGGGTCTTGACCTGCTGGAAAACACTGGCTAGAACAACATAAAAAATAAAGAATAAATAAATATATATATATATATATATTTTTTTTTTTTTTTTTTTTCCCAGGGAGTAGGTAGGTAAGAAAAGGTAGGAAATGCCTAAGGCCAACATCACCTACATGTACCACACATCTCAAATAAAAAAATTCTAACATGACTGGTTTTACTCACACAGAAAATAATTACTTCAATGCAAGTAAAGCACACAGAAGGAGCTCAGAACCCAAATCTGCCATCGACTCACTCACACTCTATGAAGATCACTAACTCTGAGTGCCTCAGTGTCCTTCCCTTTTTTTAAATAAAAATATTAATTCTGGTCGCTGAACAGCCATCTGGGGCACTACAGAAATAAAGAACTTATGTGAAAAAGAATTTTTAAATTATATAGTCAAGTTATAGTCTCTGTGCAAAAGCATGCAACTAAGAATACACTACATTATCATCAAATCAAATTAATAAATAATTAAGTACCTTAAGAGTCAAAAATGGCTCCCCAACCCAAAAATGGCTCTATATGGCTTAGGTGATCAAGTCCAAATGCCTCAGCTAAAAAATCATGTCCTTTATGAACCCATCTATCCCATTTATCTAAAACATACCAATCCATAGGCGCCTGGCTGGCCCAGTCAGTAGAGCACGTGACTCCTGATCTTGGGGTTATAAATTCAAGCCCCACACGGGGTGCAGAGATTGCTTAAAAATAAAATATTTAAAAAATAAAATAAGGGCGATTGGGTGGCATAGTTGGATGAGCATCCGACTTCGGCTCCGGTCATGATCTCATGGTTCATGGGTCAAGCCCTACATCGGGCTCTGTGCTAACAGCTTAGAGCCTGGTGCGTGCTTCAGATTCTGTGTCTACCTCTCTCTGTCCCTCCCCAGCTTGTGCTTTGTCTCTCAAAAATAAATAAATAAGGGGTGCCTGAGTGGCTCAGTCAGTTAAGCATCCGACTTCGACTCAGGTCATGATTTCACGGTTCGTGGGTTCGAGCCCTGCGTCCGGCTCTGTGCTGGCAGCTAGCTCAGAGCCTGGAGCCTGTTTCGGATTCTGTGGCTCCCTCTCTCTGACCTTCCCCTGCTTATGCTGTCTCTCTCTCTCTCTCTCAGAAATAAATAAAACATTAAAAAAAATAAATAAAATAAAAATAAATAAACTTTAAAAAATAATAAATAAAAAATATAATAAAATAAAATAAGCGATACCTGGCTGGTTCAGTCACAAGAGCATGTGACTCTTTACCTCAAGGTCATGAGTTCAAATCCCACATTGGGAGTAGAGATTGCTTGAAGAAATAAATATTTTTCAAATAAATAAATATACCAATCCAAATTCATCTACTCTCCCCAAGACATAGTATTTTCCTTCTTGGACATGCTGTCTCCATACTCCTGGAGGCAACCCAACTCCTATACTTTGTTTAAAGGTGACCCCAAAGTCCACTGGCCATATACAAACTTCGCTCATCCTTAAAAGGAAAAAACAAAACAACTTTGCTTATCCTTAATCCGGTATTCGTTTCCGTTCTCTGAATTTGTAGTGCTTAATCAGCACTATAAAATATGGCATTTGATTTTATTCCATATTTTCCTATTCTCTAATTATATTTTGCTTTGGAGCCTTATATGTATCTTCCCCGAGAAGGGATGAACCTTAGGGACAGAATGACCTCTGTTGTAACACACCACCCTCGCCTCTCTGTCGGGGACGCTGCGCTGCGGGCGGGCTCACACGTGGACAGACTTCTGCACTGCGCTCCACCTGGGCAGCACCGCCTAGAGTCTGCAAGTCTGCAGAGTCAAGCGGCAAGAAGGCAGGGGGCGGGTCTGACACTTCTACCTCTAAGTTGCTGAGCGTTCTGTTTTTTTGTGGCATTTTTTTCTTTGTTTTTATTATGGAAACGTTTAAGTAGAGAGAAACAGTATAATGACCCTGCTGGGCCCACTGGCTAGCCACAACAATTATAAATAAATGGCCACTGTAATCTAGACTCCTGACCACTTCTTCCTCTCCCCAGCAGACCCCGGATACTGTATTATCTCATCCTTTTGCACTTTGGTATATATTTCTAAAAGGGGAGTGTGGGGAATAAGTTGAGGAATTCCCTGAGCTTGCACCAATGGGGAGAACTTTTTCTTTTGAATAAAACCACAATAATACTCATCCCACGTGTAAAGATCATAATTCCTTGACATCAAATAGCCAGTCAATGTTCAAATTTCCCCATTGTCATGTGATTCTTTTAACAGCCGGTTTGTTGAGGTCAGGAACCAGGATTGCTTCAAGAGTAAAAATGGTTTCCTTTTTTCCAGCTCCATGGTCCTTCAATTTAATACACTCGTTTGTTCATTTTTAGGTGTAGGCAGATGAGTATTTCCCTTTGACAGCACCCTCTGCTCTCTCTCTCTATAAAGAAAAGATTCCTTCTTATCTCCAGCACTGATGTGCCATTATCTCAGAGCTTTTAGCACATTCAGAAAAAACATTCAATTCAATGATCCAGCCTCCTTCCTTCACAGTTAAGTTGCCATACTTCACTCACTACTCAGGAAGAGTTTCGAGTTCTAATATCACAAACATGTAAATAATGTAGGCTCCATTAAAAGATTACTTTCCATTCCTATTAGTCTGTTGGAGGAGCTCAATTTTAATTTTAAGTTAATACATTGTCAACTTCCCACTTTAAGTGAGTTAATAGTTGAAGGGACATTTAAGCCAAAAAAGTTAAGCAGGCACAGTGCTAACAGATCAACATTAGGTTAGCTCTATTCCTTAGCTGTGAATTCATCCTTCATTCATCACAAGGGGAACCAGACAAGATGTGCAATCATGAGCTCAAATACAAATTCTCCACTAGAAAACAATATAAATGCACACGGTGAATCAGTGGGATCATCTTCGTTCATTGGCAGCACAGGTTAAGAGAAACACCAAATGTTAGGCAAACAATTGGGAAGAATTCAAAAAAAAATTTTTTTAACATAATCTTCACAACGACTTATGGTATAACTTGGACATTCGGCAGGGCAGGGTGAAATCAAAATACTTTTATCACCCACTGAGTTGGGCTCAGCATCGTGGAGGACAAAAAAGAACACGACAGCCTCTGCCTTTAAGGAACTTACCCTCTAGCTGGTAAGACACTTCAGCAATCAGCCACAGTATGAGATGTCACTAAGCACTACGCTGCATGAATTGGATTTAAAGTAGTGTAGCTCATAGAAGAGATGGGTCAGTGCAGGCTAAAGAAGTTCAAGAGGATTATATAAAGCTCAGGAGAGGGGCTCTTGGGTGGTTCTATTGGTTAAGCATCTGACTCCTGATTTCTGCTCAGGTCATGATCTCATGCTTCATGGGTTCAAGCCCCGCATCGAACTCTGCACGGATGGCATGGAGCCTGCTGCAGATTTTCTGTCTGTCTCTCTCTCTCTCTCTCTGCAACTCCCCCACTCCTGCTTTCTCTCTTAGAAATAAATAAATAAAAAAGAATTAGAAACCCTGAAGGCAGGGCAGGTTAGGAAGCAGTAATACCAGGCAGGACAGACTGCAAGTTCATGTGGGAAGAGACCATGTCATCCTCTTGTGCAGAACTCCACCCTAATGCCTGCTACAGTGCCTGGAACACAGGAGACATTCAAGTATTGGTGAACGATTAGAAGCACAAATAGAAGAAAGGAAAGAAAGGGAGGAAACAAAGAACAGGTATTCCAGAAAAAATATTTTTTAAATGAAAGATTAAACATGGCGATTTCATGAAATAGGGAAGAATCACAGAATGGTGAGTAATTAGGTAAAACAGGTTGGAATGAAGCCAAATCATCCATGGTTTTAAAAGTCAATCAAGAGAGATATAAAACTGATCCCATGTTAAATACTAAAATGAACATACTCAGAAAGCACGTTCTGTCGTGCTTCTGCTTTTTAAGAACACTAGAAGTACAGATGGCCATTTTTCCTAAGATGATCATTCATCTTTGTGATATTCTACGACACAACATTTCTCTAGAGAACTAATACCACTAGCTAATGCAGATGAATGATTTCTTTCCCCAAATATTTTTACTATGTGGAAATATGCCTGGACTATCACTAAAGTCAGTTTCTTTGACAGTTGTATAATCAAATGCCTGAGATTCACTACAACTAAGGCGAGAGACTGGGGGTTGGGGGGTAACCTAGCAGAAAAACCAGTGACTAATGCTGAGCATAACTTCCAGGTGATTATTTCACCAAATTGTCAGCCTCTGATATTAATATTCCCCTACACTGATTGCTAGAAGTAAATTGAAAGTATTCTCCAATATTTTGCAGGAAAATGTTAAAGGCTTGAGGGGAATAAAATCTAGTTGAGCCTAAAGTTTATAAGCATTCAAAAGTCAATGGGCGCCTGGGTGGTTAGGTTGGTTAAGCGTCCGACCTTCACCTAGGTCATGATCTTGCCGTTCCCAAGTTCGAGCCCCACGTCAGGCTCCGTGCTGACAGCTCAGAGCCTGGAGCCTCTTTGGATTCTGCGTCTCCCTCTCTCTCTCTCTGCCCCTCCCCACTCGCACTCTGTCTCTCTCAAAAATAAACATAAATAAATGGATAATAAAATAAATAAATAAATCAAACAAAATCTGTAAGTCAAACTTCACAATGGGAGAATTCATAATTACAGTGGTCTTATTGTATATGGATTCCCCAGTTTTCACCCAAAAAAGTTCTAGGTCCTGGCTACCACCAGCTCAGTCTTCAGTGGCAGCTATATCGTCTCCATGGAGAAGGAGTTCAGAAAGAGCAACCTAATGGGGGAGGGCACTGGAGATTTTTACTTAAGGCTACATAATGCATGGCAAGAGCATGGCTTTCATTTAAATTATATGCTTATTTAGACAGAATCTGGCCAGTTCTTAGCCTCTCCAGTGGTCATTTTTCCTTAGTTTTCCTTCTACTCTTTCAGCATAAATCATCTGTAACAGCCAAGGTGTCTGGTTACATATTAACAGTTACAATGACAGTGATACAATTCTGGTTACTTAGAATTCCATGGTTCCACTTTGGTGCCTAGTGCCACCTGGCATGGCCGAAAGAACACAAGTCTCGGAGTCATACTGACCTACTGAGAAATTTTCGCTCTACCACTGAAAAGATGTGTGGCCTTGAACACGCTGCCTAACTGAACCTCAGTTTCCTCAACTAGGTGTAACAACAGATGCTTTGCAAAGCTGTTGAGAGGTTAGGCTGTGTGGCACGAAGCACGCAGAACACGGGAGGTATGTAGCCCGTGGTAGTTACGACGGGAGGCTGACAACCGCCTGCGCTCAGATGACCAGACAGTATTCACTATATGATAATAACAGAAGTCATGCTGATCTGTCCTCCATGATACTCTCTCTAGTTCAGTTGTGGGCTGACTTAGCTGCCCTCTTATATTTTCATCTCATCTCTAGAAGAAGAAGGCCCTCTCCCAGTTCTCAGTCTTGAGGCCAAAAACGACTAACACTTCCAGCCATCTCCTTGGCAGCAGCATACTATCATCCCCTCCCTGACTCCAGGGCCTCTAGAACATCCTCTGTTGTCATTACCACCTGTTTCTGTTTTATGACCCACCCCAAATGCATTCCCTTAACAGATCTTCCACGTTTTTCCCAGGTCTATCCTAGGGAAACTCGGAAAGCCTCCAGTGTCTCAAGAACTACCGTGCTGGGGCTTACCTTATCAACACTCTCCAAGACAGCAGTCAGCTCGTGATGCTCTGCCAGTGCCTAAATGCCTTTATGTCTCTGTCGGAGGCAGATACCCAGCTCCTCTCTGCCCCAGCAAACGGGATCCTGATTTCAGAATGACAGCTCCAGCTCCATCTCCATCTCTCTCTCTCTCTCTCTCTCTCTCTCTCTCTGTCTTTCTAGCTCTCTCATCCAGGTTTATTTCATATTATTCTCCTGCCACCACTTCCCTACATCACTGCAGGAACATCCCCATTTGGGGCAAAGTGACAAGGGACCCAATGGGAGTTAGAAGACCTGGTTCTTCTCCCTCTACCTCTGCCACTCAAAACTGTTCGGAAGGGATATCTACTTCCTTCTGGGTAAAAATCATGGACTTACCTCACAGGACTGCAGTAAGATTCAAATAGGACATCTGTGAACCCGTTATACAGACCTGAGATATTATTATAACTATAATAAGTTTCTACTATGACTTAAAACATTTACTTTTGAATATAAAACTCTAACATATTTCTCTAAAACCACTAGCTTTGGGGGAGTTTTTTTAGAGAGAATGTGAGCAAATGAGTGGGAGGGAGGGGGAGAGGCAGAGAGGGCGAGAGGACGAGGGAAGGGGGAGGGAGAGAGTGAGAGAAAGAATCTTAAGCAGGCTCCACATTCAGCATGGAGCCCAATGCAGGCACCCAGGCGCCCCTCTAGTATTATTTATATTAGCAAGATTAAAAAAAATAGTCACCCACAAGAAGACCAACTTAAAAAAGAAAAAAGAAAGATACATTCTTTCATGGGAATACTGTAATGCTTCTTATCTAGTTACGTGTAACAGCCCTCAAGATACAACAGCAGAAAAACACAGACTAGTGTGTAGAATTTACTACATTTTGTTTTAAAAGAGCGGTACAGGCTCGAATACACATAAAATATCTTAGGATAAGTAAGACACTGATAACACCGACTGCCTTTGGGAAGGGATCTGGATGCCCATAGGGTATGGGCAGGAAACTTCTCTCTGTATTTCACTCTTTTGTAGCTTTTACATTTTGGAACCTCTAGTCCCCCAGGTGGGGTTGGAAAGTCATCTCTTCATACAACTATAAACCTGAGAAATAATATGTGCCGCTAATGAGGGTGATGGCGTCCCTGACAACTCAATTCTTGGGTCAGCCTCAACATCACAGTCACCACCGCCTAACAGACTGTTCCCTTCCACGCCCTCATTCCATCATACAGTTCATTTATTCCTTCTCATCAAACTTCCTGACCTGCCAATTTTATGTCTGTGTGCTATGCATTTCCACACTCACCGTTATTGATAAAGTCTGAAAACTTACTGTCTTTAGAGTCCTGCTGCAAGCCCCAGAAGGGACCTCTGAGCCCTAACATGTCCTGCCTTCAGGGCTGGTCAGGGATCCACTCCGATGCTACCTTTCCTGAACCAAAGACTAAGTTCTGTCTCTTAATTACTCAAGATGGACCACAGGATCCACGCAAACCGTTAACCTGGGTCTCAACAACTACAAGAATATGGAGCAGAGCATCCCCCTATGTAGAGAAGAGTAAATTATGTTAGTGTCTTCCAATCTGGCAGAAAAGCACTCCTTCTGAACCTTGCCTTGCGACATAACTCTTCCATGGGGTAAGAGTGACAGAGGCAACGTTCTCCCAAACCTAAGTTTTAAATGGGATGGCCTTGAAGCGTGCTGCGATGACATAACAGGACGTTAAACACTGCTCAGAGCAGCAACAAGCACGACCGCCATGCCTGCTCTCCTATGGCAAGCAGGTTATTTTTGGACCTGGCCTATGAAATAGCACTTTGTTGACTATGAGCTTCACCCTCTGAATATTCCTTTCACATCCAACCTTGGTTCGCGCTTTCTGGCACAGAGCTCCAAAACCTCAATGGGATACATAATGAAATGCCGGGTTACTTCGGTGCAAAAAGGTCAAGCCTACAAGAGCTTTCTAATTGGGAAATCTCTTCAATGAAAGCATATAGGAAATTGCTGACTCCTTTTCCCTTCTCCCTTTTCCCAACAGCTATTTGCTTTCTTTGGAGCAAATCTTCAGTCAAACACAAAAGCCAACCACCTAGCAAAGCTCAAATACAGACAGGTGTTTTGCAAGCACAGTAAATCTCGAGGGCACCTAATCAATCCGAGATAACCCCTACTAGCAAGCTGCTCATTGGTGTGCTGGGTCAGTTAGCCACCTAAAACCTCACAGGTTAGACTGGCATTGAGAAAAGTCAGGAATACAACTAAAAGAAAAGTAAGCCCATTTTCCACCAACAGAAACCTGCAAAAGGGAGAACTGTGTGTAAGTCAACTAGTCCTGCCAAATAAAAACCCTTCATTCCAGGGTTATTTTCAGTGGTGTTTAATTCTAGGGTGGAGACCAGGGGTCCCAAACAAACCCACTCTATTCTTCTGTTTTAATACCTCTAGAATCCATGGTTAGGCTTATTAAGTAAAAAGTCTAAAAGAGCATAACAAAACCACTATTTTATTTTTCAAAGAAAATGGGTAATCATCTGAAAATACACTTGTAAATTAGCAATTATATAGAATGAAGAGTTTTGTCAAAGTGCTCTGGAATAATGTTGCAACAGAAAAGTAAGCAAGGATTCTTTCGCAGTAAGTACACTACTCACGAGCTACACTCCCCACACATGAAACTTCTCTAATACTCATAAGACCCTAATGGTGGCTCCTGCATAAGGACGACAGGAAAGAAAATCCCAACAGAATATGGTCTATTTCAGACTATAGGAATTTCTAATGTTTTACAGAGCAAAGGAGAGTAACCAAAGAAACCGAAAGTGGCTCATAAGCAATGTTACCTGAACCTCACCCAAGTCATATGTAATGAATCAATGTGACACTGCATGCCATGGGAAGGACACGTGTTGTGCATGAGGTGAGAAAACCAAGGTCACTCACCAAATTCTGTACACCACTTTTAAGTAATTTTTCCACTATCTGCGTTGCTGTCAGCTGGGTGCCAATGCAATTTCTTGATGCCTTTTCTGCCACCTACCCTGTGTATTCTGCATTAAAAGATTATGAGAAAAGTATTTTTTTTAGAGATACCCAAGATTATAAAATGAGTTTTTTAAAAGCACTTAGGATGCCAAAGCCAGGGCGAAGGATGTCATATCCTAGAAAAACTCCAATAAGTAACACCCTCAAACCAACTCTACTTTGCAGGCTGACTCTCAGAATAGATTAAACATTTAACCAGGAAGTTAAATGAATGTTTTCTAAGGGCCAGCAAGGGAGATTACGGTGCTTCCCAAACTGGTATATTTAAGCCTAACCTTCCAAATATGCTTTAAGTTGTATAAAGCTGTAACCATTAAAGCTACTCAGTATCAAAGCAAGTAAAGACTTGAAAGACCTTAGAGGGGTGCCTGGGTGGCTCAGTTGGTTGGGTACCTGATTCTTGATTTCAGCTCAGATCATGATTCTCAGTTTGCGGGATCAAGCCCCACATCGGGGTCTGTGCTGACGGTACAGAGACTGTTTGGGGTTCTCTCTCTCCTTCTCTCTCTGCCCTTCCCCCACATATGCACACTCTCTCTATAAATAAAGAACTTAAAAATAAAAGAGCTTAGAAATATACCCAGCATGTGGAGATTTTGTAGATAAAGGGAAGAAATCAGGAAAGAAAAAAATTATTCAAGAAATTGTAATGAGACAATAAGCTAGACATCTGGAGAAAAAGGTTCATTCATTCAGTAAATGGAGGGCCTGGCATGAGGCAGGCGCTGTGCTCAACACCGAAGATAAGAACAAGGGGGAAGAAAAAAAACTATACAATCCGTTGCCTTCAAGGAGCTTACAGTCCAGCAAGAGAAGAAAACTATTAATAACCACAAAAATAAGTGTAAAATCACAACTTCAGCAAATTCCCTAACTGATCCCCTCTCATTCAGTTCACACCAAAATACATTCCAAGTGAGGCAAAGATCTAAATTTATACACAAAACCATCAAAGCACTTGATGAAAAGACGGGTAAAAAAATTTTTTAATTAGAATGAGGACAGAAATCACATGAGAAGCCATAGAGGGAAAGCAAAACAAAACAAAACAGGAAAACCTGACTACAAAAAAATGTTTACATTTTATATTTTAAAAAATACACAGGGGCACCTGGGTGGCTCAGTCGGTTAACCAACTTGGACTTCGGCTCTAGTCATGATCTCACAGTTCGTGGATTTGAGCCCCGCATCGGGCTCTGTGCTGACAGCTAGCTCAGAGCCTGGAGCCTGCTTCATATTCTGTCTCCCTCTCTCCCTGACCCTCCCCTGCTCACACTCTCTCTCTCTCTCTCTCTCTCTCTCTCTCTCTCAGAAATAAATAAAACATTTAAAAAAATTTTTTTAATACACACAAACCCAAATGACCAAAATAGAAACATACCTGTAAAATTTTAAAAGATAACTAATATTCAAAAAGCTATTTGCACAACACTGAGGAAAGGCCATAAAGCTCAATAGAAAAATAGACAAAGGGGGCAATTAGGTGGCTCAGTCAGTTAAGCATCCAACTTCGGCTCAGATCACAATATCACAGATTGTGAGTTCAAGGGATCATGAGTTCAAGCCCAACTTCAGGCATAAGCCTGAGCCTGCTTCAAATTCTGTCTCCCTCTCTCTGTCTCAAAAATAAACATTAAAAAAAAAAAGTAGACAACACAATTCCAAGAAAAAATACAAATGGCCAATCATTAAATTAAATGATAATTTGCTAATAACTAACTATAAACTCAAATAATGTTTTTTACCTGTCAGATTGGCTCTCTAAAAAGATGGCTGGTTGCCAGTGTTAAAGGAGGCAGAGAGGGCACTGCGGTGCACTCTTGAGTGTAGTGAATTAGCCTGGCCTTTCTTGGAGGGCAGTTTGGCAACATTTAAAACTTGAAGCATCCACACTTCAATGCAGGAATTCCTCTTCTAGTGAATTATTCTATTAAATTACTGAGAAAATGAAGACTCCAGTATCAAAAGCAGATTCTAGCACTGTATATACCAAAACAGAAAAGAATACATAACTTTTGGGACGTTTACTCTCTAAGTTGGGCCTGATAAAACTCTTGCATTTAACATTTTTTTTTAAATTAAGTCTGAGTCTTTTGAATATTAATACAACAGCAATAAACGAAATAGAAAAGAAACACTAGCATATGTATGCAAATATACATGTGCAGAGAGGTTAACAGATATAATTTGCAATTAAAAAAATAAGAGGGAACAACATTGAATCTATCAATAGGGCATAACTTAAATAAATTATAGTATATCCATACAATGGAATACTCTGCAGCCATTAAAAAGATTGAAACTAGAGCAAAATGTACTAACCCGGAAGAATATCAGAGACATATTATTCAAATTAAAAAATAAGTGGCAAACTGGATGTGTGGTATGATACCTTTTTAATAAAAAACATAAAAAGATTGAAACTAGAGCAAAATGTACTAACCCGGAAGAATATCAGAGACATATTATTCAAATTAAAAAATAAGTGGCAAACTGGATGTGTGGTATGATACCTTTTTAATAAAAAACACACAATGTTAACACATGAATAGAAAAATCTGGTTATAAAATGTTAACAATGGGGCTCCCGGGTGGCCCAGTCAGTTGGAGCATTTGATTCTTGATTTCAGCTCAGGTCATGATCCCAGGGTCTTGGGATTGAGCCCCATACCTCAATGCGAGAGAGAGCTTCTCTCTCTCTCCCTCTCCCTCTCTGACTCTCTCCCCTGCTTGCTCGCTCTCTCTCTCTCTCTCTCAAAATAAAAAAATAATGTTAATGATGTTTTCTCTGGAGAGAACTACTATTTCCTATATTATATACTTGTAAAGCTTGATTATTTCATAAGACAAATGTATCAGACAGATACATAGATGTTTTTAAATAGACTTTGAGGTTACAAAATGTCCTGGAAAAGGGAGAACTAGCTGAACTAGGAGAAAGGAAGAAAATGAGTAAAAATAGAAGAAAATATTCACAACAGAGCATACAATTTCAGAGTTAGAATAACCTTACAAATTCAGAAACGAGTGCATCAGGGGTGCCTGGGTGGCTCAGCTGGTTAACTGTCTGACTTCGGCTCAGGTCATGATCTCATGGTTCATGAGTTCAAGCCCCGCGTTGGGCTCTGTACTGACAGCTCAGAGCCTAGACCCTGCTTTGCATTCTGTGTCTTCATCTCTCTCTGCCCTGCCCCACTCACACTCTGTCTCTCTCACTCTCTCAAAAATAAAAACATTTTTTAAAAATTAAAAAAAAAAACAAGTGCATCAAAATTAAAAACTTTTGTACTACTAACAAAACCATCAATCAAGAAAGTAGAAAACCCATAAGACGGGAGAAAATATTTGTAAATCATGTATCTGATGATACAACTTGTATCTGGAATATGTAAAGAATGCTTACAACTAAAAGAGACAAATAACCCAACAAAAATACAGCCAAAAATCTAAATAGACACTTCTCCAAAGATCTACAAACCGGCAATCGGCGCATGAAAAGATGCTCAACACCAACAGTCATTAGGAAAATGCAAATCAAAACCACAATGAAATACCACTTCACATCCACGAGGATGTACAGGTCAGAAGTTGTGGTGAGGACACACAAAAGCTGCACCCTCACTGATCACCAGTGGGAATGTAAAATGGGACAGCCATTCTGGAAAACAGTTTGGCAATTCCTCAGAAAGCTAAACATGGGGCTACATGATCCAACAATTCCACTCTTGGGTATATATGCCCAAGCGAAATAGATGTCCACACAAAGACTTGTGTGTGAATGTTCATAACAGCATTGTTCACAACAGGCAGAGGAGAAACAATGCAAAGGCCCGTCAGTTCACAAACGGATAAGCCAAGAGCAGCCGAGCCATACACAAGAATATTATTTGGCCATAAAAAGTAATGAAATTCTGAATTCTGGCATTCATCTATGCTACCACATACAGGAACCTTGAAGACACTATGCTAAGTGAAAGAAGCCAGACACGAAAGGCCATATTTTGCAGGATTCTATTTCTATGAAATGTCCAGAATAGACAAATCTATAAAATTGATTAGTGGTTGCTCAGGGGTGGGGGAAGGAGGCTGAGGAAATGGGTAACGCCTGCTAACTGGTATATGCCATTTAACGGGAGTGAAAATGGTCTAAAACAGACTGTGCTGATGTGTGCACAACTCTGTGGATATACGAAAACACTGAATTAATGAACCGTATAGCGTGTGAATTATATCTCAATAAAACTCTTAAAATGTACATGTACTTATAAAAAAACCTGAAAGCTCCATGAGGTTAAGAGATTTGGCCAAATTGCTAGCTATTAAAAATTAAATCTGCAAACATGTTCCTAGACTCCCACACCAATGCTCAATTCATTGCTAAAGACTGCCTCAGGCAATTCTGATGGGCCCACAAGGTTCTCCAAAGAGCTGGAAAAGCAAAAAACACAGGTCCTAGCCTCAGAAAAGGAAGAGAAATTTAGGTAACACAACTGAAATGTGGTTTTAAAATCTAATGTGACTCCAAAATGGAGTCCTGACCTAAAAAAAAAACCAAAAACCTAACCACCCCTGACATAAGACATTGTGACTTCTTACAACAGTACCCCTTTTACTAAGAGCTCAATGAGAGCAGGGCACTGGATGCAGCTGCTGACTGAAAAGGAAGAAGAAAAATGAGATCCGGAGAGGCAGCAGGCTGAAATCACTGGCCATGCTTCTGCATGTGTCAGAGGGGCCTATGAGCGACATGCTTCTAACAAGTTATGTTACTCTCAAGGGTGTAAAATCCTTTAAGATCTGAAAGAACCACCCTCAAATTCAATTACGTCCCAGAACGACTATACACGTATGAAATATTCAGGTCTAATGTATGAATGTGGTGTCTTTGCTGCTGACTTAGAGAGACACAGAGATCACTGCTGGAATACAACTGTCCCATTTGACCAGAATAACAATATCACCGTTGATGGAGAAATGAAAAGTAAGCCAAGAACGTGCAATCACTAAAAACATTATTTTGAGGATTTGGAAAAATGAGCTACTAAAAAAACGCATCTATTGTCCGAACACTGCTTTATGCAACATTATAATGAACATTTTGACAGAAGGAAAGGACAACAGGAGGCAGGAAGCAGAAGGAAAGAAGAAATCCTGCAGGTGCCCGTCTAATCCAAATACGAAACACACATCTCTGCTCCTGCCTTGCACAATAAAAACAGTTCTGTTTCTTGCAGCATATGAACCAAGATTTCTTTTGCCAGGAACAGAAAACAACTTACTACATGAAAATGTCAACTTGTTCCATGGAACACTACACTGGCAGTGAACAGATATAAACCTTTTAAACTAGAGAGTCTGGCTGTTTCCTCACCAAATTTTTAACATTACTGGCCATTATCAAATTCTGTTCAGTTCATGCAAACTCCAACAGAAGTGGACAAAAATCCCACCCTGAAGTCTATGCTTTAAATAAAAGATCCTATAAAATATCTTGTCCCCAAATTGCTAACAACTTTCACTTATTTATAATTTTATGCTAGTGCAGAAGCTCTCTCAACCCACCTCCACTCCACCAACCTGCCTAAATAACCAATGCTTCCCCTTCACTCAGGGAGGCAACTGGCACCCCAGCGTGCAAACTGGCCCCAATGAAGAGCCACTCGAACTCTCCAGAACTCTCCATCTTTCTGCTCCCACCCACTGAGATGCATGCTTACCAAGAGCATTTTTTCTCCCCAAACCTATTTATCCCAGGTGCTCTTGTTATTAGTTAAAGGAAATCAGGGAGGAAAGAAAGGCATGCTTCTCTATGAAAACTAGGTTGAATGCTTAAAGAGACTTGGTAAAGTCAAATTAGATGTAGATGAAACAGATGTAAAAGACTGGGGGGAGGGAATCATAAAACTCAAGAGGGATCCTGTGCTCATACTGCTTCACAAATGCCTTTAAATTCATGCTCTGCTTTAAAAAGGCAAAACAAACTGGAAATCATAGATGATAAAGTATGGGTATGTTTAATGCAAACAAGATGAAGGAACTCCAATCAAGACATCAATATACCAAGAAAGGCCTTGGCTCTACATCAGAAGATTAGCTGGTGAATGTGTTTCTTAAACAAATTGCAAAGAGAAAGAGAAGGAGAGGAAACCTATAGAGTAAAACAAACAAACTAAAAAAACAAAAACGAAAACACTTAAGGGACATCAATTACAATGAATGAACCTTATTTAGACCCTGATTCAAACAAATAACTGGTGTGTGTGTGTGTGTGTGTGTGTGTATATATGTAAGCTGGTATATACATATATATATATATACACACACATACACACACACACATACATATATATATAGAACAATCAGGGAAATTTTAACACTGATTTGATATTTAATGACAGTGAGGAATGACTATTGTTTTAGGTAGGATAATGGTCCTAGGGTTATGTTTTTTGAAAAAGAATCCTCATTTAGAGATACATGCCAAAATATTTACAAATAAAATAATAGGATCCTATAATCTGCTTCAAAATAAACTAGAAAGAATTGGGAAGGGGTGCAGATGAAAGATTGGCCATGAGGTGGTAACAGCATCAGCTGGGTGATGAGCCCATGGGGTTCATTATACTCGTCTCTTGACTTGTTTACGCTTGAAATTTTCCAGAATAAGTACTTTTAAAAAGATTAGTGAATGGATGTCTGTATATATTTTAAATTACAATACTAAAATTACAGGGACCCCTGGGGGGCTCAGTCGGTTAAGGGTCCCACTCTTGATTTCAGCTCAGGTCATGATCTCACGGTTTGTGGGATTAAGTCCTACACTGGGCTCCACGTCAGCACGGAGCCTGCTTGGGATTCTCTCTCTTTCTCTCTCTCTGTCCCTCCCCCACTTGCATACTCTCTCTCAAAATAAGTAAATAAACATTAAAAATAAGATAAAGAAAGAAGGACTCCTCGTGCATGCTGGGGAGGCTAACCCTGGCACAACCTTTCTGGAAAGCAACGTGGCAACATAGGTAGGTATCCAGTGTCTTAAAAACATGTGTACCCTCTGACCCAGTCATTTCACTCCCAACAATCTATCTGGAGCAAAATATCTGAAATGCATCAAAGACTCATGTGCAAAAATGGGCATCAGAGAAAATTTGAGAGTGAAAAACTGGGAAGAAACTTCAATTATGGAAAGTTTCAAAAAATGACAGCAGATAATGGAAAGGTATACATGTGTTAAAATTGATATTTACAAACAGTTTCTAATGATGGGAGAATGCTTATAATGCTAAAAGAGAAAAGGAATAAATTAGTATACCAATATGATCCCATTTATGTATTTTAAAATATTAATGACTACTGCCTCTAGGTGAAAGGATTAGGGTGATTTTTTTTGCCTTTGCTATAATTTCCTGAGTTTTCCCCAAATTTCTTCCATGAATACAAATTACTTTTATAATCAGGGCAAAGTGATAGAAGAAAGCCCACCAAAAACAGGCAATTGGGCTGAAGTAAGAGAATTAATGCTTAATATCTCTTCCTCCTCTATCAGGTTTAAGCTGTAAGCATTGAACTGCTCCTTTAATGTAACCTACAGTCTACCCTGATGAGAATAAAATTTATCGTCTTGTCTTCCAGGACCAGGAGCTGCTACTTTTCCATACAGATGACACAACGAATACTAGTTGAACTAATCCGTTAAAAGAAAGGACCATCAAAAATAACCCATTAAAGTTAAAAGCCAGTGACAGAAAAGTTGTTTTGTTTTGATTTTATATCAGATCACTTAGGACAAAGAAAAGAACAACAGATACTTGAAAGTTATTTCAGGAAGTGCTAACAGCCCATGACAGTTGGGTAAGTCTGCTCCAAGGCCGAAGACAGAAAACAGGGCCCTGGCTGATTATATGATACTGAATGGACCACTGGAAGCTTGGATATGAAGAACCTTCCCTTTAAAGTAAGGGACTGGATACAGTAAATCACAGGATTTACTGTAGAGATACTGAACTTCCTAATAATGAAAGTTTGAGATATGCAAAAAATAAAGTACTTGCCCAGTACTTGCCCAGAAAGCTTGTAAAATTTCCTTACCTAGAAATTTGTGAGGAAAAAAAAAAAAAGGGTAATTACTTTCTTTAACATCTTAACTGGAGATAGAAAATTTCAGTAGTAAAATTCTAAGATGTATTCTAAGATATATTAAGAGTATAAAACAAACTCAGATCTCACTTTTTTAATCCTGATATCCATTCACTAAATGAGTATTTACAGGCATTGCAGCAGGCACTGAGAATACAGCAGGGAAGAGCAGATTACAATCCCTGCCCTCATGGACTTAGAGGAGTATACTGTGCCTCCTCACATACATTAAAAGTTAGGTATTCTCTTATTTTAAATAAAATTATTTTTAGAAATTTTGAGCATGTCACAAATAGCATCCAGCATCTGAACTCATCCAGAGAAGTGCTTAATAAATATTTCTGAAACACAACTAAAAAACTATGTGGCTGAGTACTGGGGTGGCAAGCAAACTTGACTTCATTATAAATAAATTTGTACTTTTTGAAATCTTGTCCCATGTATCATCCATTCCTAGTTTTTGACAATTTTTCAACAAAATTCATTGGATGGATGGATGAATGGAATGAAAAATTTCTTCTCAAAGAAATTCAGTCTCAAGAAATGTGATTGGGTGCCTGGGTGGCTCAGTCGGTTAAGTGTCCGACTTCAGCTCAGGTCACGATCTCACAGTTAGTGGGTTCAAGCCCTGCATCGGGTTCCGTGCTGACAGGTAGCTCAGAGCCTGGACCCTGTTTCACATTCTGTGTCTCCCTCTCTCTCAGAAATAAATAAAACATTGAAAATTGAAAATTAAAAAAAAGAAAGAAAGAAAGGAAGGAAGGGAGGGAGGGAGGGAGGGAGGGAGGGAGGGAGGGAGGAAGGAAGGAAGGAAGGAAGGAAGGAAGGAAGGAAGGCAGGCAGGCAGGCAGGCAAGCAATGTGATTAGCTGGGGCACCTGGGTGGCTCAGTCAGTTAAGCATCTGACTCTTGATTTCAGTTCAGGTCATGATCTCGAGGTCCATGAGTTCAAACCCTGCATCAGGCTCCATGCTGGCACTGGGAAGTCTGCTTGGGATTGTCTGTCTGTCTGTCTCTCTCTCTCTTCCCCTCCCCAGCTCACTCTAGCTGTCTCTCAAAACAAATAAACTTTAAAAACAAGAAAAGAAATGTGATTAGCTAACCTCAGTTTTCACATTCAATTCTTCTGAAGGAGCAATAAGAAGTAAAGCATACTGCTGGTAAGCATGTACATACTAGAGCTGAAATTAGGCAGAAATTGAAAATTTCTCAGAACTTCCTAATCAAAACCTAAATATAGTTTAAGATAATGAACCAAAAGTATCCAAGTGAGTGAGCACAGCCCACACAGACAAACTTAAACAGGAGATGGGTATATTTCTCCTTCCTTTTCAGTTTCTAGGAAATGAAGCTGAGTATTCAGTCTGATTCCTACCTTTCTGACAACTAAATTCTGACATGAAATACATAGTAGCCAGAGACTTCTTGTCTGCAATGGATCGCATACCTCCTAAATGGAAATATATTCCTAAATATAACTTCACCATGGCTCGTCCAACAGTTTTGTAGTAGCTGAAGAGTTTTATTTTGAACTGATCCAAAACAAGCCCTTTCAAGCTAATTCATCCAAGACTGTTGAGGCTTCTCAAAGACATTGCCTGGGACAGTTATTTAACAATTATTTATTATATTAGAACAAAAGTGCATGAGAATGTTTAAAATTTTCATTCTCTAGATGTTATCAGTCATCTATGAGACAGTATAACTGTTCTATGCCAAAAGGGACTAAGGTACTCACTGGGGCGGGGGGCCAGAGACTCATTCGATAGGTGAGGTTATTCACCTAGGGAACAGATGTATCCCGTAGACCAGAGACTAGAACCACATAAGAGGAGCCCTAGATAACTGGTTCTCTTGGCCCTCACCTGTGTCATCAAGGGTATGCATCTTGGTGACCAGTTCTCTTACTGACTTAAAAGATGGCATCATGCCCTAGAAATTGGTAGTGATCTGGTAAGTAAGGAGTCCATCTCAGAAAGGTACTTTCAAAGTCAGACCATACCAGCCCAGCCCAACCCAACCGGGCAGAAGTATAATTATTCATATTCCCTGGGAGTAAGCTAGATATAGTGGTGAAAGAAAACTATATAAGGCACACTGTGTTTATGGTCGTTGCCTTTTCTACATCCATTGCTTTCCTTTTTTACTTCCTTAGTATTTGGAAAGGGTTTTGGGGGAGTTTTTATTTTGTTTTGTTTTGTTTTGTTTTGTTTTGAAAGGCTCTTTTGATGCCTCAGTCAAGTCAAGAGGGCACCAAGTGGTATCTGAGTAGGGTTTAAAGGCAAAGCCATGGACCCATGGAGGACTACCAGAGCATTGCAGAAGTGACAGGGCAAAACCATGCCAAAGGACAGGTGAAACACAGGGTTAGGGTTAGGGTCACTACTTGGAAATGTTTCCTCTTATCATGGTATCTCACTTTTGAAGTTTTTTGTACTAGAAATCATAAATGTCTTAGACTTTAATTAGTAAGTACATCTTGTTTCTTTAATTAAAGATCAAGAGGGCAAAGACAATGTTTTCTATGATTGGAGGAGTCAGGTAGCATTAACTAGGAATAGGGATCCCTGGATTCCAATTCCAGCTCCCCCATTAACTAGCTGTCAGATTCTGGGTAAATGGTACAGTGGGGAGATGGAAGATACCAAAGAGAGATAAGAATCTAATGGATAATTGGTCTAAACTACTTTAATAGTTCCTAAAAGCCTAAGAGTTTAAATTCCATGAGGTCCACCCTTCTAGACTCTGGAAAAGAAAGAGCTGGAATTGAATAGGTCTAAGATTTTTTTTTTTTTTTTTTTGTGCCACCCGCCCCACCAAAATCAGCACGTAATGTTGGTTGACCATGTTTAATTTATATGCAAAATCTATGTCATTTTCTTATAGGTGTGAAAGAATGTAAGCTGTTAAAATTGAACACTGCTCCCATCTCAAGAAATGCATTAAAAAAAGCATATTTACCCTTAACCATAAAATAACCAGCACAGATTTTTAAAATCATAAATCAGATGATACCAGAGCTCTACTTTGATATCCTCTGATGCTAATCCCATTTCATACCCAATTCCATAAAATGGCCTATAACACCTATATGATCTGGACCCCTAACTTGTCCTCATCCCTTACCATCCTCCTCCTTGTTCACTAAGCTCTAGGCACCATAACCTTAGGTTTAATCTTTGGATAACCAAGTTCATTTCCATCCCAAGACTTGCCATTCCTTCTGCATTGAAAATCTGTCTTCCAAATCTGCCCAGGCTGGCTTTTGTTGTCATTCGGGTGCCAGTTCAAATATCATCACCTTGGGGCACCTGGGTGGCTTAGTCAGTTGAGCGTCCGACTTTCGCTTAGGTCATGATCTCACGGTTCGTGGTTCGAGCCCCGCGTCGGGCTCTGTGCTGACTGCCAGCTCAGAGCCTGGAGCCTGTTTCAGTCTGTGTCTCCCTCTCTCTCTGACCCTCCCCTGCTCGCACTGTCTCTCTCTCTCTCTCCTAGAAATAAATAAAAAATATTTTAAAAAATATATATATCATCACCTTGGAAAGGCCTTCCCTGAGAACTCCACCTGAAGCAGCACCCTGCCCCAGACACTAACTTCCTCATAGTATTCATCACTACATGAAGTCATGTGTTTACATGTTTCTTGTCTGCTTCCTTGCATTAGAAACTAAGCTTCAAGAAAGCAAGGGACTTTTTGTCTTTCCTGTTACTGGTGTACTCAGGAGCCCAAGGATAGAAACTGGCCCCACAGTGGGATGCAGCAAGTATGTGTCAAATGAATGGATGGATAAGGGAAAGATTCCATACCTGCGCAAAGATGTTTTTTAGAATTATAGAGGTTCTGGGGCGCCTGGGTGGCTTAGTCGGTTAAGCGTCCGACTTTCGCTTAGGTCATGATCTCGTGGTTCGTGGGTTCGAGCCCCGCATCGGGCTCTGTGCTCTCAGCTATCTCAGAGCCTGGAGCCTGTTTCAGATTCTGTGTCTCCCTCTCTCTCTGACCCTCCCCTGCTCACGCTGTCTCTCTCTCCTAGAAATAAATAAAAACACTGAAAAATTAAAAAAAAAAAAAAAAAAGAATTATAGAGGTTCTGGTGAGCAGAGAGCATTTCTTTTTCTCTTCAAAGCATCCATTTTTTTTCTCTCTTATGCCATGAACTAGAAAACATTCGCCAGATTGATGCTTGGAAAATGAAAACAGCACTTCTGGCACAGAAATAACTAGTCTGGGCACCTCTGGCTTGAGCCAGATCTATGACTTTCTAGGGAGCTGGCACCAAAGTCAGAATGTTAAAATAAACAGCTTTGATGTTGAAAGTAGAATACTGGTATTTTGACTCTGGAGAAACCAGTCCAAATCAATCTTAGCTCTTCACAAAATTTCAACAAAGTGAGTAACCCCATCACAACTGCATCAAAATGAAGTCAGTCATCTTTCAATAGTCATTTTCAGATTCTCTAGAGATGGAACTATCCTCCTCAAATGTATCCAATGTAACCTTGCTTTCATTTTCTTATTGATATAATTCTCTTTTCTATTTACCAACGAATCTTGCTTTCAGCCTTCTAATGAGTGTAAGGGTCATCTAATCTGCTTCATTAAGCTCCTCCATAGAAGTGAAAATACCACTTCCCACTCTGAGTCGCTCTCTTCATGGAAATGAGTTTGCACTAAACCACACAGCACACAGATGTGTCATGGCTGCTCAACATTTGGAATGGGGTCATGGGGCAACATGTTTTCTCTGGGTAATATCTAAAGTGAAAACCCCTGACCTTGGTCTTCAAAGTAGCACACTCTGCACCCAAATGCAAATGTATGCTTAAGCTTGCAAGAATATTTCTTCATATTCTCCACCAAATTTAAGTGAACCTCTCAGGGGAAAGTATACTCAAATAAACTCTGTTCCATTACTAATGTAACCAGGAGTCATTACACAAACACACCGAAAATTCGAGGCAGCCCAAAGCAAAAGCCAGCGTCAGTTTTCAGAAGATAAGGCTCACAACTGCTTTAAAAGAAAAAAGTTGAGGGGTGCTTGGCTGACTCAGGTAGTAGAGTATGCAACTCTTGATCTCGGGGTTGTGAGTTCAAGCCCCACACTGGGCAAAGAGATTAGATTTTTTAAAAATGGAAACTAATGGAAAATTGTTTTAAAATGTCAGTCTCATGAAATTAGCTCACAGTCCACAGGAGCTGAGCCCAAATATTGCAAAGTGGCATCTGAAATAAGAGCAACCTACTTTTTTTTTTTACCCAGAAAGCATATCACGAAGGTGACATCTACCTGCACAAACGGCATATGCATTCATAAACTGTTCCAAATGGATGAAAGGCAAAAGAAGAGGGGCTATGCCCCACTCATCTCTGTTACTACACCAGTTACTGACGATAGTTACCATATGCCTACTATGTGCCAGGCATGTTCCAAGAGCATCCCATGTATTACCTTGTTTAATCTTCACAACCCCCAAAGCTGTGAGGTGTGTGCTGCCGCCTCTCATTTTTACAGATGAGCAAATCCAAGCAGAGAGAGGTTAAACAATGTACCCGAGATCATCCAGCCATTAAGCAGAAGGGGATCCAAACCCAGGCAGCCTTATCCAAAACCCAACCTCTTAACCACAAACCAGTAACAAGCAAGTGTTGCATATTTGCTAAAATGACACTTTATAAGTCTTTGGCCGATGGCTTTTATAATCATGTATAGATTTTTAAAATGTACACCACACAGATCTACTCTTTGTCCCCACTCATCCCACCAGTGAAGGCATAATTAGGCACAGGCAACAGACTATAAGCACACTGGAAGCAGAAAATCTTTCTTAAATATCTTGAATAATTTACAGGGTCCTACCAAAAAGAACAGAGCCAGAGAATCTCACGCTGAGACTTCTCCAAAAGAAAAAAAAAAAGTTTCTTTATCCAAAAGAAAATAAAAAAGAAGATAGGACAAGACAGCCAGGGTGAGCTGCTGACCAAAGTATGTCACAGATGAACATTCTCTCCAGGTAACCGTACCGCAGTGCTGCCCCAAGCACCGCAGTGCTGCCCGTACTCGGTCTGAGCTCACGACTGCTGGGCTGCATAAGTCACCCACAACCTAACAGGAAAACAACTCCTCTTACTGATTTTTTTCAGCCCAGGGTCCTACTCCAGGAGGTTTGAGAGTTAACAGAATCTGGGAAAGAGCCAGCTTTACCACTTACTGTTGCACAGAGGGCAGCTTGGTCAATAAATGAAGTTTACTTTAGCCTCTTAGTCCTTGGAATGGGCAGTGTGTGGAAGAAAAAGTAGATCATAAATACTTCCCTGATGTTCAGAAAGCACCTGTTACCTACCCTCCTTCAACCAACACAGACACCTTCTGAATTATCAGAGTCTGATTGTTTGAGCCACTTTTAAGTAAAACCCAGACCGTTCAGTGGCCTAGAGGGTGAAGAGGAAAAAGAAAAAAAAAAAAAAAAAATCATGCACCTCTAAAAGATGAAACAAAAAATTATAGACTCTGGAAAGAAATGGAAAAAAAAAATCAGCTCTCTTTGGTTCCAAGTGACCTTACTGCAGAAGAGAAACGCTGCACGCTGCACGCTGCAGTGCACGGGGAGAAAACTCTATCTCCCTGAGTAACTGGAAGTGCAGGTCCTGCATTTACCAGTACCGAGGCACCTTCCGCGCCATTATATGACCAAACCATGGCCTTACTAGGCCATCACACTGTATGTCAACAGCTGTTAGGCACATCTAAGCTGTCAGTGTTTAAGAACCCCTTCCAAAGTGGATTCAGATAACCAGGGAGCAGGCCAAAATATGCTCATCGCTCACCCAGAGCACATGACAACTCCTTGTGAATCAAGCTTCACTCATTTCGTCAGAGTAATTTAAGCAGCAAAAGATAGGGCGCTTGTAACTGTAACTAGGAAATTGCACACTGCTACAGAAACACAAATGAGTGCTGGTGTGGTCCCCTCACACATGCAACTCATTGTCCAAGCCAATTCAGTCTCATTCAGGATTTCGAATATTTCCATACATAGGAATTACATAACTGCATACCACAAATGATCAAAGATAAAAACCAACATAAACAGTGACACGCATTTATAAACAAGCTAATGTTTAATATGCTGCAGTCCTAAAGGATACCAAGGCTTCAGAGAAAAACCAAGAAAAACACACACACACACACACACACACAGGAAAATTAGAAAGCGAGCAGATCAGCCATAATTAGCCACTGGCTTTGCTGACTACTGAAGATAGAAACGTCTCTTTTATACATAAAGCCAAGAATCAACTGTTTGCAATTATATTTACAAAAACATACAACTCTGTCTGTCGCAGACTATTTCATCAATATTTTGGTGTATCCAAGGGCTAGAGGACACAAAACTCTTTAAATCATAGATACCATAAACCAGGCAACCAATTAAATTCATGGAGTCCATCCCCTAGAGGTCAGATCAAAATAATCACAGGAGCTTGATGTGATTACTGAGAAGAGAAGGGAAAGGTAAAAAAAAAAAAAAAAAAAAAAAAAAAATAAAAAAAAAAAAAAAAAAAAAAAAAAAAAAAAAAAAAAAAAAAAAAAAAAAATTAATAATAATAAAAAAAGGAAATCCTGAAACAAGGAACAAAGCTCTGGAACCACTGTTGTTTATAAATATAACTTTGGCTTAGCCAACAGTACACAGAACTGCAAACGCCTGGTGGGGGGGGACAGAGAAGCACCCAAGCTTGGCTGAGTCTAGTCCCTCTCCGGGTCTGAGGGGGACATCAGAGAACCCTGGACTTTGGTATCTCATTCAGCTCAGAACTGCAGACTTGAGGCCCTCTGATAAAAACTGACAAAAAGGCTGAAGGGGGCCCCCCAGAGGAAGTGAAACTGACCAATCAATTTTCCACAGCCACCTATCCTGCCACCCTGGTTTAAAAAAAAAAAAAAAAAAAAGGCCCCTTGTAGGCTTTGACAGAAAGGAGGGAAAAAGGAACTTCATGTTGTAAGCAGGAGAGAAGGCCTAGATGAGTTGCTGGCTTCTGAAAACAAGCAATTGCCATAAAAGCAAAAACAGGTAGGTGATGATAAGTGGAGGCTAGGCTGAGGAGGTGAGGAACTGATGTGGCTTTGGTAGGAAGCAACAGCAGCTGTTAAGGGTTCTTCATTCGCCGGGTTGAGGGGAAACACAAAGTGCAGTTTTAAGTATAATGAATGACTACACTGCAAGTATTCATTCAAGGGAGAGACTGAGCAAAGCAAGAAATTTGAAGTACAAATGGGCTTTGTGGGTCCTATCAAAACCAAAAGACGACTCCTGATGACTCCGATTCCAATACTTCCAATGAAGAAGGCTACAAGAAAGTGCTACCCGTTTCCTCAAAACAAAAAAACAAAAACAAATGAATCTTCTATGCTAAACTGTTGTATGTATACTTATATGGCTTCCTAATTGACCTTGGCCAATTTCACTACTACAGCTCCACAAATCCCTTGAGAACCAAAGGGCCCAATGAGTGTAATTCTCCAGTGTCTGGGTTTCTCATACATCTCCTCATTTGCCCACCAGGCTTTCCCCCCCACCCCCAACCACTGAGAGCCCACCCTGGGCTCTACAAAGCCCATGAATCCAGACCCTCCAGCAGCTAAAAATAACCAGCAAACCAGCACTCCCAAATTGTTTAACCCCTGATTACCTAGTGCCACCATGAACCCGGGGCGCCCTGGGCCTCTGTTCCCTGAGCCTCCTTCCTGCGGAGAAAGTAATTTTTTTCCTATTTCCCCATTTTCTTCATCGCCTCCTCCAATAATGTGGTCTGTCCTGGCGCTCCCATTGCTAGCGTCCATCAGTCTTAGACGATCAACGCTGATTGGCATCTGTCATAAGGTCCCAGGTCCCTCATATCTCCCAGTGCCCTGCACCCACCACACACCCCTAGTCCATGTCCTTGTTCCCCTCCTAACTCCCCCGGCTGCCAGTGGACCCTCGTCTGCCCCCCATCCTGCTGTCCACATTCCCTATCCCCTCTGCCCTCATTCCCTCGGGATTTCCTAATTGCTGGTTCCAGCTCCGTGAGAGTTCCAAACCTCTTCTTTCCAATCACCCCTTCCACTACCCTCCGCAGAGCCCTGGGCAACCCCTCCCCTCCCCCGGCTGCTCAGTCCCCAGGGTCTCCGCGCTCTAGGGCCCCCACCCCCCACGACCCCCTCGGCCGCGGAGTTTCCCTCTCTCGGCTTGCCGCCTCCTCACTCCCCTCCGGGGCCGTCTCCCTGATCCCCAACGCTCCCCACCACCCCGAGCCCCGCTCGCCGCGCCGACCCCTCAGCCTCCCAGTCGCGGGGCGCTCCTGCCCCCGCCACTCTCCGACCGACGGTCCCGGGCCGCGCAGCCCCGCAGCCGCCAGCTCCCGCCGCGCCAGTACCTTGGCCTTGGTGACGAGGTGCGTGGCCCGCTTGACCACAGCGAAGTTGCCCTTGCCGATGGTGCGGTCGATCTCGTAGTAGCCGATGCGGGCAGGCACCGTCCCGCGGGAGGCCGGGGCTGGGGGACGCGGCGGGCCAGCTGCCGGAGGCACGGCAGCTGGGGCGGCCGGGGGCCCCGGGGCGGGCGGAGGCAGCAGGCGGCCCGCCGGCCCGGGTCCCCCCGCTCCGGCCCCGGCAGCCCCGCCAGCTCCGCTCGCCGCCGCCGCCGCCATCTTGTTGTGCAGTGAAACCTCCCGGGCCCGCGGGGAGCCGGCGGGAGGGGGGGGCGGGGGGCGGGAAAAAGAGGGGGGGCCTGGCGGACGTCACTCCGGGAGGCGGGGCGCCCGGGCCGCCGGGGCCCGGTGCCATGGCAACCGCGCGTCACGTGCCGACGCGCGTCACTGCCCGCAGCCATGGCAACCGTGACCTCACCGGCGAGCTCGACCTTCCCGCGTGGGCCCCGGTCCTCTGGCGCCGGCTCCCGGGTGCCCTCCTCTGGGGATGAGGCGGTGGGCACCGCGAGTGTGCCCGCCGGTTCCTAGCCGCGGCAGCAGCGCTCTTGGGAGCCCCGGCCCGACGCCAGGCCCCCGGTCGCCCCTGGAACGGCTAACCTGACCCCTGCTCTGACCTCTGTCCCAGTTCAGCAGCCACCCAGCCTCCCTTTAAAACAAAATATTTCCTCA
The DNA here is from genome assembly GCF_003009895.1 of Hyaena hyaena. NCBI lineage: Eukaryota > Metazoa > Chordata > Mammalia > Carnivora > Hyaenidae > Hyaena > Hyaena hyaena. The sequence goes on along the minus strand of NW_024080669.1, from coordinate 3,455,073 downwards.
TCACCAAAAATACCGGCCTTGTCCCACTTTAGCCCTTGAGGCCACAAAGGCAGGAATAGCTACAGCACTGAAGGAGCTGTAACCGAGCTGGGAGCGAGGCAGGGGAATTCTTCAGTAAAATTCCTTCTTCCAACAAAACCCACCTCCCTAATTGTCGCCCAGTTGAGGGGAAGGGAGAAACTGGGATTTGTGTTTTCAAGGGTGGAGAAACCGGCCCAAACATGCATTCCAGTCACTGGGTGGGTGAGGGCCAGAGAAGCTACGTCATTTTCCTTCCTCCCACCCCGTCTCTGAACAATTCTATAGCGAGATGACTGTCCCGATGCCTGCGTCCTATTTCTGACACTTGTATAACCCCGATGGAGCAGAGGCGCACGGTGGCCAGTGAGCCGCGTCATGGTTAAAGACAAAACCGCCTGTTAGGCAAAATAAATAAGTAAATAATAAAATAAAAATTCCATCCTTGCAGAGACTCTCCAAGGACATCAAACGTGATCAAATTTATAATTCCAACAATATCTCATGTTCTTTTTCTTCCTCCCTCTGCTATCTGGCATTCCACATCCTCCAAGGGCCCCTCAGTCGTCCCCAGGTTTCCCTTCCTTCTTAGACCCACTGCTTTTATTAAGGAGATTAACTTACCTGCTTCAGGTGGGAATGGAAGGGTTAGGCTTCTGGGCTATGGATAACAAGATGGTCTTTGGCAGGCTTGGAGGGGGTGGGGGGAGACAAGACTGTGAACACTCCAGCATCAAAGGGTGTTATTTCAGAGCGGTGCTGATTTAGTCACTTCTATTTCTCTCTAGGCAGAACTGTGTCGTCAGGTCACTGCATGTACAACAGGAAACACGGACACCCAGGGCACCCTGAATGTGAGAGAAGAAGGGCCCATATTTGCTCTCTCTGGCCAGAAGATGTTTACTAGAGCTATGGCTGCCCATCTGTGAGTCATGGCTGGCTGGGATGGGACAGAGGGGTCCTCCCACAGGGGTCTTCCATCAGTTCTCTGGTTTCAAATTGCCAACGCCATTAACAGTAATTGGCTCCTTGACTAGTACATAAGGATAAGGATGGAGTGGTCCTCAGCTTCTTGCCTTGGTTAAGCCCTTTCCTGGGTTGAGCTCATTCAATCCCAGCTAAACGATGGGGTGTGGCCAGCCTCTCTTACCTCTTCAGGGCCTCACTCACCTGCCTCTAGCAGGGGCTAAACACATTATCTTCAATGCTGGGCCCCAGAGTCACAGTTTTACCATCTCCCTGGGGAGGGGAGGTCCTAACAGAAACCTGAGCAGGCAGGTAAGGCAAGGGAGAAAGAATCTCTTACACCAAAACCATGCTCACCAGTGTCCTTACTGCCTCTCCTCCACTCATAGACATCACTGAAACATCAAGTACCACAACTTCTGGTGCTCTCTGGAGGGTGTCAAAAACCAAAAGTCTCTGAGGAAAAACTAGCAAATGGAGCATGGGTCTAATTTCCAAAGACAAAAGGCAGATCGTGCCTGTCCCTAATAATGACCAGAATGTGCATGCTGTGTGTTAGATCATTTACGCTCCTTGCCTGTATGGATGGAGGCCAGTAGATGGTGTGTGTCCTGTTGAGACTTGGACAAAGCCTGGCTACAAAGCTCCCTGAAGAACCCCCTTTGGTGAGAACAACACAGAAAATTGGGGAGGGCACTGAACAACAAAAACCAACAGGAAACAAGGAAAACTGTTTAGACGTATGCAGTTGATAAGGATTTGCTGAGTGCTAAGACCCAGGTAGGTTTCGGGAGGAAGTCACAGTCAATAATAACAATGTGTCAGACACTGCGCTAAGTAGTCTACTGTAAGTGAACTCACCTAACCCACAACAACCTTATGAGACAGATTATATTATTATCCCCATTTTGCAAATAGGGGAAATGAGGCAGTGCAAGATTAAGGGAATTGGCTGTCATCATAGAAGTAGAATTGACTCCCAGGCAGCGTACCTTTGGAGCCTGAGATCTTCCCCAACTGGATTACAAGCCCTGTCAAGGTAGGAGCCAGTAGGAAAAATGGTTTCTCCAGCTACGACTGAGCTCAGCTGAGACCCAGGGAGGAAGAAGACTTCAGGAGTTCTTGAGAGCAGGACAGAGCTGGCCCCAAAGGATATCAACAGACGTACACCACGCAACTGACTGAAGTACCCAGGAAGCCTCGCTTGTAAGTAGCTGCACAAAGACACTCAGGACTTAACTATGTGCTTCTGCTGACTTTAGAATAAACAGGTGTTGGTGTGTTCCCACCCTGCCGCCCACCCAGAGGAATGGCTTGGGGGCTGGATTCTCAGAGCCCCTGCAGCCCAGCATAGAGGCAGAGCCCTAGCCCCCACCCAACTCCCAGTCAGCCTCTATAACCGACTCCACCATCTTTTCTAGAAAAGCAGAAGATTGATGAAGAGATGAAAATGAGACATCTTCCTACCTAATGTCACTGTGTCTTATTTCTAGAATTTGAAAAGGGCAAACCAAGGCATTCCTGATGGAGACGATAGGCCCTTAGACACTTCTGGAAATGATGTGGAAGTTCTGAGGACCTAAGGTCTGACCAGAAAGTGGTATAAGCAGTAAGAGGTAATACATTAACTCTTTTATGATTTTAAAGCCTCTCTTAGCCTGTCTGCAGGGCAGTTTACCAGCGACCTGAAAGAAGACTGTAGCCTCACAACATACCTCCATAGACTCTCAGAGCCATCCGGGCCTTGGAGAAAGTCCAACCCTCACTTTACATTGGCCCAACTTATTACTGCTCTGAAAGAAAAAAAAAAGCCAACATTATATGAGCATTCAATTGACACAGAGGCATTATTCAGAAATTTCATATATTGGGACGCCAGGGTGGCTCACTCAGTTAAGCATCCAGCTTCGGCTCAGGTCATGATCTCGCAGTCCTTGAGTTGGAGCCTCACTTAGGGCTCTGTGCTTGCTGCCAGCTCAGAGCCTGGAGCCTGATTCAGATTCTCTGTCTCCCTCCCTCTCTCTCTCTTTCTCACTCTCTCTCTGTCCCTCCCCCACTTGAGCATTTGCTCTCTCTCTCCCAAAAATAAACAAACTTTTAAAAAATTCATAAAATTCATTACGAGTAACTTAAAAAAAAAAAAGAAATTTTGTATATCAAAAGGCAATATCATATTTACATACCCCGTATTCCCACACCAGGGAATTATTAGCAGGTTATAAATTCTGCCATCACGTAGAAATCAGGCCACTGTTTGATCACACTGTCCAAACACTCAGTGTGCCCTGGCTCTTGGGATGAGGTGAATGTGCGCCTTCTCTTCACAAGGACTGTGTCCTGCATTACCACCTCACTAGGAGTCTGTTGCTAGTCATGTCCAAATGCTCCTCCTGGGTGTCCAGAAGCATGTCTAGGTAGTCAAAGTAAGTACATAGTCTCCTGTAAAACATCCTGGGAGGGGCCTTAGGAGAAGGTAAGTAAGCTTTCAGTCAAGGATTTTCTGTTCAGCTTGCCCACGCTGTTCTTCTTAACAGAGCCATTCAAGCTATGACACAAAACTTAAAAAAGTATCCTTACTACTTTCCATATGTTCTAGGATATGGTTTAAGCATTTTTAGATTATTATTAATTGCCCTTGAGATTATCCAAAAGATCTTTAAGGATTTTTTTAAAGGTTTTCTGCACTCTTAGATGTGACTGTATCATCTTTTAGGATTAGTGTTTTCCTCGGAGAGATACACCTTCGGTTTTACTTGGAAAAATACACTTGCTACAAAAGAAAATCTGTCCAGAACAACTTTTTTCACTAACAAATATGCTCCTTAGGGAAAGATACACTTAGTTACCCTGTGATTCACTCCTTAATGTTTATACCAATTAAAGATTTTTCTTATAATTGGCTTCTTGCTCCTAAATGAAAAGAGGGTACTGAACAAATATGAATTAAAATTTTGGCACGTTTGGATCCTTTGCTTTCCTTTAGATAGAAGTGTACCTAAAATTCTGGGAATTCACAACACCTCACAGAAAATAAAGGTGCACTTCAAAGGTGTACCTCCAACACAAGTTCTTTATCCCGCTGGCTATAAACCTACAGAAACATCTTTCCCGTATCTCCTTCGTCTTCACATCTCTCCTGACTAAAGAGCCATCTTCCCTGCCTCACCTGCCTTGGGAATTGCCTCTTGGTTTAAGTGCTCACCTTCAAACAGCCTTGCATGTTTGGAAGACAGTACAGAGACTGCCTTTACAGCCACTTCCTTACATTAAGATTGGGGTTTGCTTAGATTTTCTACCAGCCTCTCCAGCTGTTGGCTAAGACAAATTTATGCAATTGGGACTTCTGTACCTAGCCGACCTACCTTTGTTTGCCTCATTTCCACCACAACTTTCCTCAGTTAAACTCCATCCTGCCCTCTAAGGCAAAAAGGAGCCCTCTCCCTTGTCTGCAGAGACACCTGCTGGTCAAACTTTTAAACTGCAGGATACCTGCCTTCACTCCTTTTTCCAATCTACTAAGGCCTTCTAGTCCTTTCTGTTTATATTGCATTTTTAAATTATTTATTTTTTAATTTACATCCAAGTTAGTTAGCATCTAGTGCAACAATGATTTCAGGAGTACAGTCCTTAACACCCCTCACCCATTTAGCCCATCCCCCCGCCCCAACCCCTCCAGCCACCCTCTGTTGGTTGTCCATTTCTGTTTAAATTACAGGCAGTTGGAAACCACAAACCCACGTCAGGAGCCAGAAAGCTGAAATCCAAAGGGGAGCCGGCTCCAGGAAACTGGAGTCTGTATGGCCAGATAGAAAGCACAGCCGAGCTGCAGTTACACTCATACTCTGGACTTAGGTAATGGTCCGCAGCCGTGGTTTTGTGCCACCCAAGGATGTCTCCAATTATCCCCAGTGCTCTCGCAGCATTTCCAAAATAATTCTTAAGGATCAAATTAAATGCCACTTACTTTTATTAAAAGAATAATATCCTCCTTTTGGCACATTTAAAGGGCAGCCTGGCACACGAGCAAAAAGAACAAGGGCTTTACAGTTAGGCCTAGACTTTGTAGTGGGCTTTTCCATTTACGAGGTCCTCTCTTAGCCTCAGTTTCTTCTTCTGGAAAATCACTCCTACCTCACGGGCTTGTTAGGAGAACTGGCTGTTATAAATACGTACAGGGGCTTAGATTAAAGTCTGGCACACAGTACACACTCAAGTATTAATTTCCTTCCTCTAAAAGCATGTAAACAAGGACAGGTCACTCAAGTCACCTTGAAAAGATGAGGAATTGTGGAGAATAGGATTAGGGCTGTGAAAATGAATTCACTTCAGAGTTAAAAGGGGAAAATGATACTTTTAACTGTTTTAGTTTGGTTTACTAAACACATATCTTTCAGTCTTTGGAGGCTGGACGGATTTGGGTTCATGATACAAACATAGATGTCCAGTAAAGTCCCTCCCACTCTCACAACCTCATAAAGTAATTATTATCCTCACTTACAGATGGTCAGGTTATTTGGCCCATCTGATGACTGACTCACACAGCCAGGAAGCAGTGACTCTGAGAAGAAAATCCAGGCTTTCAGCCTCCAAAGCGAGTTATCTTTCTGAACTTTGGAGGATACCAGTGTCTGTGGTCTGTTAAAAAAAAAAAATACCAGTGTTTTTTTTTCCTTCTAAAATTTATTTAAAGTAGATGTGTAAGGAAAAGAGTAAAATATTTCTATCACTGATATGCAACAATCTGCTTAAGAAATTGTATGCATTCCCAGGGTGACTGGGTGGCTCAGTACAGCATCCAACTTCAGCTCAGGTCATGATCTCACAGTTCATGGGTTTGAACCCCATGTTGGGCTCTGTGCTGACAGCTCAGAGTCTGGAGGCTGGTTTGGATTCTGTGCCTCTCTCTGTGTCCCTCCCTGCTGGCTCACTTTCCTTCTCTCTCTCTCTCTCTCTCTCTCAAAACATAAAAACATTTACATTAAAAAAATTCATTTAAAATCATATATGTAAAACATTACTAATTATATTATGCCAGTGTCTTTATTTTATGCAATTATCACCTATGTGTGATTTTTAAGCCTATTTTTCCAAATAAAATTTAAATGCCCTCATTTCTTTTTACTCCTAATTAAGATTACTACATTGAGTTCAATTTTAAGGTAAAAATAGGGACAGGCTATGATGAAGTATCAGGGTTTAAGCTCTGACAGTCCTAGCCCCGACTCCAAACTCCAAGTTGAGCCACATTCACGATAAAAGCTGTTTGTAGAAACCAAAGTAAGTGTGAAATACTCTCTCCTTCCATTTCATACCAGCTCTAATAGGAGCTTTTATTTCTCTAGACATTTCTTTTTTTCCTGTGACTTCCAAACATCAAATATTTATGGATTCATTGGTAAAGTTCAGACTCTCAGAGTAGAGTACTCAGATGCCTTTACAACCTGGTCCCAACCTCTTTTTCAGCTTTTGAAATGTCAAGTATTTTCCCACTCTACCCTTCCCCACCCAGGACCACTACAGGCTCCCTTATGATCAAAACACATTCTGCACTTTCTCCTTAACCTCTGCTACTGCTTATCCCTGTGTTTGGAATACTCTTGAAGCTCACGCAACTGTTATTTGAAATTCTACTATTCCCTTTAAGCACAGCTCAGCTCAGGATCTTCACAGTACTTATAAAAACCAGTCATAGTTTTTTTCCAGGTCTTCCAAGCATTTTGTCTATTCAGAGCACAGGCTTCGGAGCCAGATGAACTGGGTTCAAACGCTGACTTCACAACTTATTATCTGGGTGGTCTTTAAAAAAATTAATAAGTGTCTCTGGGCCTCAGTCCTTCAATTGTAAAATAGGGATAATAATAATACCTATTTCTTGGAGTGTCGGGAAGGTTGAATAAATTACTACACATAAAGTACTAATGGGGCACCCGGATGGCTCAGTCGGTTGAGCATCCAATTTCATCAGGTCACGGTCTCAGGGTTTGTGAGTTTGAGTCCCACATGGGGCCCACTGCTGTCGGCCTGTCAGTGCAGAGACCACTTTGAATCTTTGGTCCCCCTCTCTCTGCCCCTCCCCCACTTATTTTAAATTTCTTTAAAAATAAAGAAATAAACTACTAATGATAGTGCCTGGCATGTAATTGGTGCTCTAGAAATGATTGCTAAAATTATTAATGATTATAAATCTATTATATCATGTTTAACAGTCTAGCTCATATAATATTACATTTATAGCTCCCTGTCTAATTAGATTGTAATCCTCAAATAGGCCGGAGTCATATTTGTTTATTCATTACCCTAAATCCGATACTTAACATTGTGGCTGGGACACAGCAAATATTTCTTAAATAAATGAATGTCTCCTCATTAAATTGTGATTTCCTTGACACCAATTCAATGGGGGAAATAATAGTCTTTTCCACAAGTGGTACTAGGACACTGAATATCCACATGCAAAAGAATAAAGTTGGGCTCCTACCTCATACCATACACAAAAATTAAATCAAAATGGATTATAGGCCTGTATGTAAAAGTTAAAACTATAAAACTCATAGAAGAAAACATATGAGCAAAACGTCATAACTTGGGTTGGATAATGATTTTGTAGCTGCAATACCAAAAGCACTAAATAAATAGTTTTATGCTGCAAATGGTACCGTCAGGAAAGTGAAAAGACAACTTACCAAAAGAATATTTGCAAATCATGTATCTGATAAAGATTTGTATCCCAATTTGTAACAAATGGACACTCCAGTTATAGGAAGGCAAAGATTTGAAGAGATATTTCATCAAAGAAGATGTACAAATGACCAGTTAACCCATGAAAATATACTCAACACCGCTAGTCATTAAAGAAATGTCAATCAAAACTGCAGTGAGATACTACTTCACACCCACTAGGATGACAAGAATAAAAAAAGACAGCCAATAACAAGAGTTGGTGAGGATGTGGAGGAATTGGAAACTTCATACATTGCTGGTAGAAATGTAAAATGGTGGAGCACCTGGGTGGCTCAGTCAGTTAAGCGTCTGACTTCAGTTCAGGTCATGATCTCAAGGTTCGTGGGTTCAAGCCTCTCATCGGTCTCTGTCCTGACAGCTCAAAGCCTGGACTCGGCTTGGGATTCTGTGTCTCCCTCTCTCTCTGGCCCTCCCTGCTCATGCTCTGTGTCTCTGTCTCTCAAAAATAAATAAACATTAAAAAATAACAAAAATTAAAAAAAATTAAAAAGTGTAAAATGGTACAGTCACTTTGGAAAAATGGCTTAGCAGCTTCTCAAAAAAAATCAAACAAAAGTTACCACATGACCCGGCAATTCCACTCCTCGGTATATCCAACAAAATTGAAAACATGTCCATACAAAAATCTGTACATGAATGTTCACAGCAACATTGTTCCTAATAGCTGAAAAAGCAAAAACAATCCAAATGTGATTCAACTGATAAGTAGATAAATAAGATGTGATATCCATACAGTGGACTATTAGGTAGCAATAAAAACAAACGAAGTACTGATACATGCTACAACGTCGATGAGCCTTCAAAATAGTATGCTATAGCAGTGAAAAGAGCCAGACACAGAAGTCACATATCAAAGGGTTCCATATATACGAAATGTCCGGAATGAGCAAATCCAACGAAACGGAAAGGAGACTAGTGGTTGCTTCAGGCTGGCAGGGTTGGGCAGTAGGAACGAATGGAGTGTGATTACTGATGGATAAAGCATTTCCCTTTAGGATGATGAAAATACTTGCAACTTGGATCGTCGTGATGATTGCACAAGTGTGGGAATATACTAAAACCACTGCACTGTACACTTTAAGTGGGTTGCTTTTTATGCTATGAAAACCATACTTCAGTCAAGCTGTTAAATTTTTTTAATTAAAGAAAAACCCATTCGGAAGAAATTCTGTACCAATGGAGATTCAGCTGAAGGGGTTCTGAAACGAGGGGGCAAAAGTTATATTATCAAGTGTTTCATCCAAGCACCAAAGGTCTTTGCAAGAGGAAACACCTTCCAGAAGACAGTGTCCACTACTTTTGACTAGAATCCAGAATCGGAATCAGTTTTCTTTCTATAAGGAATACACACTCCAGGGAAGGGAGAGTGTATGAGAAACATCTCTAGGAGAGGGAGCCTTTCACAGGAGGAAAGAATAAAATTCTCCCCAGTTACATTCATCAGTTTTACTGAACAAGTAAATCCCACTTTGTATGCAGTGATTTAAAATAGGCCACACAGCCAATCCCACTGATTCCCGGGAAAACCAGCAACCTTGCCCTGGGGTCCCTGAAGAATCCCTCGTAGTTATAAAAAGCTCAGCTGCTTCTGTGGCAATAGCAATGTCTGCTTATTTCCTGTCTATCCCTTGTTGATAGACCTCAAGGGCTGTCATTTACAGTCTCATTTTGGAGGTAGTCTCATGGGCAGAATTATTTTCAGTGTTTACTTGGTGCCCTGTTTGTTGGAGGAGTTAATCAAAAGGACAGGACCACCGGTCGACACCCAAGCTGGACCCTGGCACTCAGAGGCTCCTCATCCCTTCCCCTGTCCTTGGCACGTATGCTCTGCCTGCTGTCCCACTGTTCCACGGTGGGAGCCGTTCCAAGGACATAGCCTTGAGAGGGTGAGGCTTTGTTGAGACCATCTGGAGGGTATATGCTACTGAACCCAGCTAAGGCTTCTCTATCAACTTTTAAGCTCTGGCAGGTGCGTGTGGATAGCTTCTCATCTCCGGGCCTCCCAAGACAAGCCTCATCAATTAGTGCCCTTGCTTATCAACCTGGAGTGGTCTGCCTCTTTCTCGGGTCTCTCCTTGTCCTCCATGTAAGGGAGCCAGTTTGCAAACCAACACTGTTGACTTTGAAAAGAGCTGAATATGCAGAGGCTAACACTGCTGTTTCACGGCATCAGAGATGCAGCTATGCGATCAGCTGCCCAGAGCACCTAACAGATCTAAGGGAAGATGACGAAATACATCTCCTCCAGAATGGGATTTGAGGTATGTGTTGGGGAAAGAACTAGGGTGACATTATTTTGCTTACTTCCTCACCCCTAGAGCCAAGCTAGAAAAATAATGGAAAGAGGTTGTCCGGTGCTTCCGTAGAAGACAGTGCAGCATGGCTGAGCACAGTGCACCAAAAGCAGTGGGATGAAGGAATGATCTAGAACAAAACAAAACAAACCATACCACTTGACCTTAAGTTATATAAACCAACAAGCCCCAAACACCTCCTCCATTGTGTACATGAACTAGATTCACTGAAATAATGTTCCTTGTCTTTAAGAAGCTTGTCTTAGGGGCGCCTGGGTGGCTTAGTCGGTTAAGCGTCTGACTTTCGCTTAGGTCATGATCTCGCGGTTCGTGGGTTCGAGCCCCGCGTCGTGTTCTGTGCTGACTGCCAGCTCAGAGCCTGAAGCCTGTTTCAGTCTGTGACTCCCTCTCTCTCTGACCCTCCCCTGCTCATGCTGTCTCTCTCTCTCCTAGAAATAAATAAAAATATTAAAAAAAAAAAAAAAAAAAAGAAGCTTGTCTTAGAAAATAAACAATTTATAAAGGCCATACTAGGCTGGAGCTGATTCTGTAGCAAGAAAAAATTCTTTTCCCAGGGTAATAGCTTGGGTGTATTTGAGGGTACCTAGCATTGCATCTGATAACATGAACTATGTGATCAGGATTTAGGAAGAGGGACAGACTGAATGTCTGAATTGGTGGACCGATAAAAAAGAAGAATGTAGGTTGTCAAGGGAGGAAAGCAATAGAGGAAGAACCTCTTCAAATCGGTTAAAATCAGAACATTCTACACCAGAAAGGGTCCTGGATCTTGTTTTTCAATCTTCTCATGGTACAGATAAGAAAGCTGAGCCTCAGAAAGATAAGCCACCTGTCCGAGCACTGGAGGTATTAATGGACTTGTCTAAGCTCACACAGGTAGTAGCAGGTTTGGAATCTGAAGCTACATCTTCAGATTCTTTCCTTATGAAGCCAGCACTCCTGCCTTCATAGTCTCTCTTCCCAGGAACAAGTGAAGAAAAGCCAAGAAACCAAAAGATCAAAGCAGCAGCAGCAAAGAATACTCTGCTTTCCAAGGTTACAACAGGCCAGAGATTTGGAAGTCAAAGAAAGAAAGAATATGGGGCACTTGGGTGGCTCAGACGGTTTAGTGTCCAACTTCAACTCAGGTCACAATCTCAAGGTTGTGAGTTTGAGCCCCACATCAGGCTCTGCTCATAGCTTGGAGCCTGGAGCCTGCTTTGGATTCTGTGTCTCCCTCTCTCTCTGTGCCCTTCCCCTGTTCATGCCTCTCTCTCTCTCAAATAAGTAAAACACTTTTTAAAAATTAAAACAAAACCAAAAAACAAAGACATAAAGACTAGGCAGTGAGATCCGTATTAGTCAGCTCAGGTTGTCCTAACAAAATACATACACTGGGTGGTTTAAACAACAGGAACTTACTTCTTGAAGCTCTGGAGGCTGAGAAGTAGGAGATCAAGGTGCTGGCTGATTTGGTTCTAGGAAGAGGGGTTCTTCCTGGCTTGCAGACAGTTGCCATCTTGCAGTGTCGTCACCTCTCAGAAAGAGAGTACGAGAGCTCTAGTCTATCTTTCTCTTCCTCAGGGCACTGATCCTATCCTGGGGTCCCCCTCTCATGACCTCATCTGAACCTGGTTACCTCCCAAAGCCCCCACCTCCAACTACCATCACATTGGGAGTTGGGACGTGGACATCTGAATTTTGGGGGTACATATTCAGTCCATAACAAGGCCTCAGAGGTCCAAGCAAGAAAAGACCCCAAATAGAGGAGGGCAAGTTGAAAAAGGATGGGATACAAACGGTTTGTCCTCAGTCCTCTTTCATGCCTCCTGCTGAGGTTTGGGGGATGAGGAAGGGTCAAATGGAGGGAAGGCTGCAGATAGATTGAGGGTATAAACTCTGTAGCTGCTCCCCAATGTGCTCCAGGGGAGGAACAGAGACACCCCCCCCCCCCCCCCCCCCCCCCCCCCCCCCCGCTCGAGGCAGTTAACAGCAGTGCAAGGCTCAGCTCTGCCACTGAGTATTTTGGTGACCTTGGTCAGCTTGGAATATCTCATCTGCAAAATGAGAGTAAACCTCACTACAGGGTTGCTATAAAAACTAAAGGAGATAATGTTGGGGCGCCTGGGTGTCTCAATTAAGCATCTGACTTTGGCTCTGGTCATGATCTCACAGTTCGTGGGTTTGAGCCCCGCATTGAGCTCTGTGCCGACAACTCAGAGCCTGGAGCCTGTCTTTGTATTCTGTGTCTCCCTCTCTGTCCCTCCCTCTGCTCGCTCGCTCGCTCTCTCCCTCCCCTCAAAAATAAATGAGCATTAAAAAATTTTTTTAATAAAAAATAATGGAGATAATGTTTACAAAACTACTTTGTAAGTTATAAAGGGTCACGTACGTTTGTTTTGCTTCCTGCTAGTTGTTCTGGGGCCGGGGTAGTGTTACAAACACAGGAGAAGTGGAAATCATAGTCCGTGATCTCAAGTTCCTTGAGATCCTATGAGAATAAATAAGGCTTGCAAACGTGAGAAGCCTTTAGGCTAGCACATGGCTGCACAGGGCTGGTCAGGGCCCTCATCTGACCAGCCCTGGCTGATGAGATTGCCGATGGCTCAGGTATGACTGGGTGGGTCTGGCTAGATGGTAGGGTGGCTTTAAGGGAGTTCATTTGCAAGAAGCCTTCCTTGTGAGCCATTTGAGAGACATCCTCCTGGGGGAATAGAGAGTCAGGTATGATAGGTTCATCAGGAGTGTTCATCAGAATTGAGTCTAATCTTGTTAAACAGTCTACCATAGCTCCTTAGCTGAAGATCCAGGCCTCAAAGGAAAGACAAGTATTAAAAAATTTTTTTAATGTTTTTATTTATTTCTGAGAGAGAGAGAGAGACAGTATGAGCAGGGGAGGGTCAGAGAGAGAGGGAGACACAGAATCTGAAGCAGGCTCCAAGCTCTGAGCTGGCTGTCAGCACAGAGCCCGATGTGGGGCTCGAACCCACGAACCATGAGATCATGACCTGAGCCCAGATGCTTAACTGACTGAGCCACCCAGGCACCCCAAGACAAGTCTTATACAGACATTTAAAGAACAATTTTCGGGGCGCCTGTGTGACTCAGTCGGTTAACTGACTTCGGCTCAGGTCATGGGTTCAAGCCCTGCATCGTCGGGCTCTATGCTGACAGCTAGCTCAGAGCCTGGAGCCTGCTTCAGATTCTGTGTCTCCCTCTCTTTCTGACCCTCCCCTGCTCACACTGTCTCTCTCTCTCTCTCAGAAATAAATAAAACATTTAAAAAATAATAAAGAACAATTTTCCTAGCTCTATAACACCTTGAAGTTCAAACAACTTGTTCTGGGACATACACCCCCACCCCCCAAGTGTATAACAAAGAAGAGTGAGAGAAATTATTCCCTACTCTGCTCCCAATCAGTAGGTGCGCCTTTAATACATGGTAGGAACCCCATGGGAAAGACCCAGGGCACCCAGGAGAAAGAGCAGAGTCATGGCAGTGCCAGCCTGCAGAGGCTTCCATTTCCAGCATGGACCACAGCACAAGTGAATTCAGTAGTGTGCATTGTTTCCAACAGAGCAGTGACAGTCCCCAGCAGAAACTGCCGTGCCAGGCAGCATAGTGGGAGGCAGTGCTAACGGATCAGTTTAGAGCAGTAGCAGCTCTTGACAGTCCGCTACAGCTATTTTGAAGATGAAGGATTTAGGGGGGCCCTGGGTGGTTCGGTCAGTTGAGCATCCAACTTTGACTCAGGTCATGATCTCAAGGTTCATGGGTTCTAGCCTTGCATTGGGCATTGTGCTGACAGCTCGGAGCCTGGAGCCTGCTTCAGATTCTGTTTCCCTTTCTCTCTTTCTGTCTCACTCTCTGTCTCTCAAAACATTAAAAAAAATTTTTTTAGGGGTGCTTGGGTGGCTCAGTCGGTTAAGTGTCCAACTCTTGGTTTCAGCTCAGGTCATGATCTTGCAATGCATGACTTTGAGCCCCACATCAGGTTCTGTGCTGGCACCACAGAGCCTACTTGGGATTCTCTCTCTTCCTCTCTGTCTGCACCCTCCCCTGCCACCCTGCTTATGCTCTTTCTCTGAAAATAAATAAACTTCAAAAGTTTTAAAAAAAGAATTTATATAGTCTGGATCTGTCAGGAACACTGAGGGAGGGTGATTTACAGAGAACTGGGTCCGCTATGTTAACGGGTGAGCTCTATAAAGCCACCAAAGGTTCATGTAATACAGAGTCATTTCAGATAACTAAAAAGTTAGTAGACTAGAATCACTAACGTGCCAGAGAAAGTGTCCACCGGACCTTGAAGGTGCTCACCAGGTGTGTTCAAATATCGAAAGGTGGAGCACCTGGCTGGCTCTGCTGGTAGAGCATGCGACTCTTGATCTTGGAGTTGTGAGTTTGAGCCCCACAATGGGTGTAGAAAGTATTTTTAAAAAATTAAATCTTTTTAAAAAATGAGGTGCCTCTTAGTCCACAAATCAGAGAGCAAGCATTCAACTATTGATTCTCCAACACCCCAAAACACCAACTGAGTTGGAAAAGAGACTTTTTTAATGCTACTGTGCCAGACTAAGAACTGGGAAGTCAGTCCCTCTAGGAGGTAATTCTTACCATTTGCTACACTCAGAGCAGCTGCTGTCTCTGCTTCTTCCAAAAAAAGCCCTCTCTTTGCCCCCAGGGACCCAAAGGAGACAGAGACTCCTTAGCTCTTTCCCTGGTGAATAGGTGGTTCTGAATCCCTTAATGCCTCCCAAGAAAAGTCAGAAATGGGTGGTAGCTGGGGATGCACTTGATCTAGATTATCCTGAGCCCTTGCCCACTGAGGAGTCCCTGCAAAGATGGTTGCCAGGGTTTCTTAGGGAGCCTTGGGCAGTAAATCTCAAGTGGTCCAGTGGTTGCCACAGGCAACAGTCTATCTTCCCTGAAAACAAGAGACAGGTACTCTCTTTGCATCCTTGGTACATTGGGGATGAATTTATGAAGGTAGTGAGAAAAATTGTTCATAATTCTGAATTCATTTTAAAGATGACTCCTCACTGATGTAGAAGTTGGATCTCTTCAAGATTTCCTAAGGTAGAAAGGATTTCAGTCTTCCATTTGAGGGGAGAGACAGTAACTAGCAATCTAGCTAAGTGACAAGTAAATCAAATGAAACATAATGAATATAAAACTTTCTAGGTCTTTAAGCTTGCTTCCTAAATGTAACCAGAGAAAAGGGTGTAAATCAGTGGTTCTTAATCTTTAGTGTCTATAATAATCACCTGGGGAATTTGCCCCAGTAAATTCTAATTCATTAAGTCTGAGTTGCAGCAAAGGCAATAGCAGCTTTATTTTCTAACACTGTCGAGAGTTTGCAAGTAACTTATGCAACTTTGGAACCTTCATCGAACTTGCTGAAATGATGGAGAGAAAGCTAGGAAATTCATAAAACAAAGAACCCTGAAGAATTGATTTCCTCCTTGGACCCTGATCTTTTCACTAATAAATTCCTTCCCCATCCCAACATGCCACCTCCATCTACCGCTTTTGAGATTGGGGCAAGTCTTGAATATTTCTAGAAGAAGCACCTCTTGGCAGGATTTTACCAGTGCATCCTTCCTATCGTTCTGATAAAGCTACACTCTGGACTAGAGATTCTAGAAATGGAGAAGAGAAGAAAAATAGAGTCTCATCTGGGCTCCAGCTACCAATCCTCTTCTAAGCCTATAAAGTGAATTTCAGGCTTCTAGAGGTTATAGATACTACCTTGATGGTCTTCAAATCACAAAGCCTTTGATCTAATAATACAGTCAAGTCTGACCATATCCTCTACTTAGTTCTGGTTACTCATTGTTTTTAGCTGGGACTGCCATAACAAAACCCTATAGATTGGGTGGCTTTAACAACAGAATTTTATGTCTTCTACTTCTTGAGGCTGTAAGTCCAAGATCAGGGTGCTGCATGGTCAGATTCTGGTGAGAGCTCTCTTCCTGTTTTGCTGATGGCTGCCCTCTGGCTGTATCCTCAACAAGGCAAAGAGAGCAAACACCAGTCTCTTCCTCTTCTTAAGAAGGATACTAATCCACCCTTGGCCCCACCCTCAAGACCTCATCTAAACCTAATTACCTCCCAAAGGCTCAATCTCCAAATACTATCACATTTGGGGCTTAGGGCTTCAGCATATGAATACTTGGGAAATAACAAACATTCAGTCCATAATATGGGCTGATTGCTTTGTCCATTTTTTTTTAGAATTTTAAAAAAAATTTTAATGTTTTTTTTTCTTTTCTTTCTGAGAGAGCAAGACAGTGTGAGCAGAGGAGGGTCAGAGAGAGAGAGAGAGATACAGAATCTGAAGCAGGCTCCGGGCTCTGAGCTAGCTGTCAGCACAGAGCCTGACGTGGGACTCAAACCCACAAACCATGAGATTGTGACCTGAGCCAAAGTCAGACATTTAACCGACTAAGCCACCCAGGCACCCCTAGAGTTTATTTACTTTTGAGAGAGCATGAGTAGGGGAGAGTCAGAGAGAGAGAAAGAGACAGAGACAGAGAATCCCAAGCAGGCTCCACACCATGAGCATGGAGCCCGATTTGGGGCCTGAACTCACAAACTGCGAGTTTAAGACCTGAGCCTAAATCAAGAGTCCAATGTTCAACTGACTGAGCCACCCAGGCACCCCATCCATATTTAAAAAAAAAAAAAAAAATCGTCAGAGTCCCATTCAGCCCAGGACATTCCCCCCATTCTATACCTTTTTTTTTTTATCATGAAAAATATCAAATACAAAAATATGAAGAGAACATACTACAGTGCTCCTCTATTTGCCTATCACCCAGCTTAACCACGCAACCCTCTGCCATTGTTTTTCCATGGACCAGCCTCCAACAGAAGACAAGTAGTTTCTATGAAAGCAGAAATTGTATTGGTTTAATATCCCTAGCATCAGGTAAAATGCCTGGCTCATGGGCATTTTAATTGTTGCTAAACTAACCCACCACGTGGATGGCACTGTACTACCATGCTAGATGTTGTAGGAAACACCAAGATAAAGAAGACCTAAATCCTGCCTCCAGGGAGTTCAGAATTCAGAGGAGAGCTAATGTAGCTCACCTTATGGTGGACAAGAAATAGCTGCCAAGTCAAGGTTATGCCACCTGCTCTCACACAAGTTTGTAGGAAATGGACCACAACAAGGACTTACTTTTCTTCCCACAGGAAAAGACTCTTCTGCTCATCTCCATAAGGCACTTGGCCAGAACACAAAGGGCTCAGGTAAGAGATAAGAAAACAAAGCTGCAGGGTCGGCCAAATGGAAGGAGAACCCGTTCCCTGGAAAATAGGTATTTTATTAAAAAAAATGTCAGCTTTGGATTCTGTGTCTCCCTCTCTGTGCCCCTCTCCCACTCGCACTCTGTCACTCCGTCTCTCAAAAGTAAATAAACATAAAAAGTTTATAGAAAGGTAAAAAGCTTCTGCACAGTGAAGGAAATAATCAGCAAAACTAAAAGGCAACCGACTAAATGGTAGAAGATATTTGCAAACAACATATTAAATAAAGGGTTAGTATTCAAAATCTATAAAGAACTTATCAAACTCAACACCCAAAAAACAAATAATCCAGTGAAGAAATGGGCAAAAGACATAAATAGGCACTTCACTAAAGGAGACATCCAGATGGCTAACAGACACATGAAAAGATGCTCAACATCACTCATCATCAGGGAAATACAAATCAAAACCACAATGAGATACCACCTCAGTATGGCTAACATTAACAACTCAGGCAACAACAGATGTTAGCAAGGATATGGAGAGAGAGGAACCCTTTTCCACTGCTGGTGGGAATGCAAACTGGTGCAGCCACTCTGGAAAACAGTATGGAGGTTCCTCAAAAAATTAAAAATAGAACTATCCTTGGGCACCTGGGTGGCTCAGTCAGTTAAGTGTCCAACTTTGGCTCAGGGCATGATCACACGGTTCATGGGTTCAAGCCCCGCGTCAGGCTCTGTGCCGACAGCTAGCTCAGAACCTGGAGCCTGTTTTAGATTCTACACCTCCCTCTGACCCTCCTTCTGACCCTCCCCTGCTCACGCTGTCTCTCTCTCTCTCTCTCTCTCTCCTCTCTCAGAAATAAATAAAACATAAAAAAATTTAAAAATAGAACTATCCTATAACCCAGCAATTGCACTGCTAGGTATTTATCCAAAGGATACAGGTGTGCTGTTTTGAAGGGGCACATGCATCCCAATGTTTATAGAAGCGCTATCGACAATAGCCAAAGAATGGAAAGAGCCCAAATGGGAACTGACAGATGAATGGATAAAGAAGATGAAGTATATATACACAATGGAGTATTACGCGGCAATCAAAAAGAATGAAATCTTGCCATGTGCAACTACGTGGATGAAACTAGAGGGTATTATGCTAAGCAAAATTAGTCAGAGAAAGACAAATATCGTATGGCTTCACTCATAGGAGGAATTTAAGATACAAAACAGATGAACATAAGGGAAGAGCAGCAAAAGTAATATCAAAACAAGAAGGAGGACAAAACATAAGAGACCCTTAAATACAGAGAACACACTGGGGTTACTGGAGGGGCTGTGGGTGGGGGGATGGGCTAAATGAGCAAGGGGCATTAGGGAGGACACTTGTTGGGATGAGCACTGGGTGTTATACATAGGGGATGAATCTCTGGGTTCTACTCCTGAAATCATTATTGCATTATATACTAACTAACTTGGATGTAATTTTTTTAATTATTTAAAAAATAATTTAAAAAAGGAAAACAAAACCATTTTGTTCAAGTTAAC
The DNA here is from genome assembly GCF_003009895.1 of Hyaena hyaena. Classification (NCBI taxonomy): domain Eukaryota; kingdom Metazoa; phylum Chordata; class Mammalia; order Carnivora; family Hyaenidae; genus Hyaena; species Hyaena hyaena. Next base: position 3,436,252 of record NW_024080669.1, on the reverse strand, counting down.
CCAGTGGTACATTGTATATCTCATTTCATGATGTCAGTTCATTCTCAATAAATCCTTATTAAATCTGCCTTTAAGGAGGCTAACTTTGGTCAGAGTGTGCAGCACATAGTACGAAGACATGTGTACATTAATGTACAACACAAGATACCCACAGAAGATATGGGTGAAGTATTAAAGAAGCTCAAAGGAAGGAGACAGTTTTCTTTCTGCTGATAGAATCAGGGCTTTGTGGAAATGGGCATTTCAACTGGGTCTTGAAATATGGGCAGGACAGGGACACATACAGGAGATCAGAACAGGGCTTTTTTTTTTTTTTTAAGTTTATTTTGAGAGAGAGAGAGAGTGAGGAGGGACAGAGAGAGAGGGAGAGAGAATTCCAAGCAGGTTCCGAGTTGTCAGCACAGAGCCTGATGCAGGGCTTGAACTCATGAATCGTGAGATCACAACCTAAGCTGCAATCAAGAGTCAGATGCTTAACCGACTAAGCCACCCAAATGCCCCAGAACAGGTCATTTCTTCCTTTTTTTTAAAAAAAAGAAAAAAAATATTTTTAAAAAGTTTATTTATTTATTTTGAGAGAGAGAGAAAATCCCAGGCAGGCTTTGGGCTGTCAGTGCAGAGCCAGATGCGGGGCTTGAACTCACAAACCACGGGATCATGACCTAAGCCGAGTCAGATGGCTAACCAACAGAGTTACCCAAGTGCCCCAAACAGGGCATTTCTTAATGGTCATCCTTTTGTTTGGCTGGTTGTTGCTCACAAGCAAGAAACTCCATATCACTTACAAGTTTAGAAACCGTTAATAAGCCTGACCCAGTGTGGCTTATGAACTAGTTTGGATACAGTGCCAGATTGTCTGTGTGCCCACTCTGGGCTTGTTTTCACCCTGTTTGGCTGGGATGTTTTCTTGGCTCAGGATCCTGAATGTTACGTTCATGCATTTGCTCAGTCTGTATCCACCCCCCTCCTGTTCCCACCATCACCTATCACCCAAAGCAGGGTATGTTGTCTTTCTTAGCTTTCTAAGAAAATGCACAATGTGGGGCACCTGGGTGGCTCAGTCTGTTAAGCATCTGAACTCAGCTCAGGTCATGATCTCATGGTTCATGAGTTCAAGCCCCACGTCAGGCTCTCTCTACTCTCAGCAAAGGGCTTGCTTCAGATCCTCTGTCCCCCTCGCTCTCTGCCCCTCCTCCACCTGTGGCTTTAAAAATTTTGATTAAATCATGCATGTTTCTTTCTATCTTGCTTTTCTTTTACTTAGTGCGTTGTGGAAATCCCTCCAAAGCAACTGGTATGGATCTAATACATTGCTTTTCATAGTTGTATACTATTTCAAGGCACAAACGGTCCACGGTTTACTCAAACATTTCCTGTGGCTGGTTATTCTCCTGGCAACTGGCTTGTGCCATTGCCAACACTGCTGCAGCGCATGTCCCGCTGCTTTAGTCTCACACACTGCTGCTTTTATTTCTATTATGAAAGGAGGCTGCTAAAATTGAATTAAAAACAAAACAACACAAAAAAAGAAAAGAGGGTTCAGTTGGTGGTTATGAGTACAAACCCTGGATTCAGATGGCCTAGATTTGAAACCCAGTTCCTGCCTTATTCTCTGTGATCTGTAGTCACCTGATCACTCTGTGCCAGGGGTTTCTCATTACTTGCTATAAAATAAGGATAATAATAGTTTTTACCTCAGAGGGTTGCCACAAGGATTAAATGAGATAATATACTGTTGTGCAAGGAATAGAGCCTGACACAAAGTATGTCCTCAATAAATTGTCACCCTTTATTATTATGAGATAGATTCCCAGCAGTAGGATTGCCTGGGTGAAGCGTATGTGCATTTTAAGTTTTAACAGATGTTCTTAGATCGCTTTCCAAAAGGTCAACAAGGTTCATATTTCCACCAGCATGAGAATCCTTCATTTCCATGTCACTGTCAGCAGTAGGCATGATTATTCTTTTTAATTCTTGGCCATTTGATAGGCATAAATGACAGCATTGAACTTGGATCTGCGTTTCTCTGACTGCTGGGAAGATGAACATCTGTTCATAAGGTTTCTTGACCGTTGTATTTGTTCTTTTGTGAATCGTCCATTCATATCTTCCGTCCATTCTCTGCCTGTTGTTTGTCTTTTTGTTACAAACTTTTAAAAGCTCTTTACATTTTATAGTTCTTAGTCCCTATATGCCCTTTGCATTGTGAAAACTTTTCTCAACAGACTAATAGCCTGTTGGCTTTGTTTATGAAATCTTTTTACACAAAGGCATTTTTTAAAAAATGTTAATCTCTTTCTTTTATAATTCCTAAGTGTCCTCTCTTGTATATATAGGTGCCTAAATTTTCTTCTATAATTTTTATTGTTGTAATCGCTTCTTGGCCTTTTGACTAAGATCCAAGTGTATAATTTTTATGGTTGTTGACACTGAAGTTTTTAATCATTGAAAATGAACTTTTTGCATATGATGTGAAGTAATAAGGCTTCCCTCTCAAAGTGGGTAGTCCATTGTTCCAGCACCATTTATTAAATAAGCCACGTTTCTCCAACAAATTCAAATAGTATTTTTAATACATAAAATTATTGTTTATATTTGAATCTATTTCTGGATTCTCTTTTCTATTCTCATATATTTTTATTACAGAGGCTTTCTGATATAATATCTATTAAGACAAGTTTATCATTGCTCTCTTTCATAATTTTCTTATCTATTCTTGAATAGCTTTCCTCCCACATCAACATTAAGACAATCTTATAAAAAGTTAAAATCCTGTTAGGGAACCTGGGTGACTCAGCTGGTTAAGTGTCTTGATTTCGGCCCTTGATTTCGGCTCGAGTCATGATCTTGAGTGGGTTTGAGCTCCACGTCAGTCCCTATGCTGACAGCATGGAGCCTGCTTGGGATTCTCTCTCTCCCCCTCTCTCTGCCCCTCCTCTGTTCTCTCTCTCTCAAAACAAAAACAAAAACAAAACACAAAAAAAACCTAAATAAACTAATTTAAAAAGTAAAAAGTAAATAAAGTTAAAGCCCTGTTATAGAATGTCACAAAATTTACTATAACCTGTAATCAAGTATGTGTATATATTCACATACCTGTACTATCTTCCAGAGGCCTATGCACTAACACACACTTTTTCTTTACACTACATTCAATGCACATCCTTGTGTGTGTGTTTTAATAGACAAGCAATTTTATTTTTTCTGAGAAGCAGAAGAGGATCGAACATATTTATGTTAATATGCAAATATGACAAGATGTTAACAACTGGGGAATTTAGAGTATTCATTTGTTTGCTTGAACAATTCTTACAACTCTTCCATAAATTTAAGTTCTTCAAAATAAACAGTTTGGAAAAAAATAAATCGTTTGGGAGAAATAAAAATAATAAATCATCTCAGAGTGTAGACGGGGGATAAGGTAAATTATTTTTTAAGACAAATTAAGAAGAGCTATATGTTAGGTATTTATACAAAGGATACAAAAATTGCTGATTCAAAGGGGCGCGTGCACCCCAATGTTTATAGCAGCACTATTAACAACAGCCAAATTATGGAAAGAGTGCAAATGTCCATTGATTGATGAATGGATAAAAAAGACGCGGTACATATACACAATGAAATACTGCTCCACAATGAGAAACAATGAAATCTTGCCATTAGAAACAACATGGATGGAACCAGAGAGTTTCACTTATGCTAAGTGAAATAAGTCAGTCAGAGAAAGACAGATATCATATGATTTCACTCATGTGTGCAATTTGAGAAACACAGCAGATGAACATAGGGGAAGGGAAGGAAAAATAAAATAAAAACAGGGAGGGGGACAAACCATAAGAGACTCTGAAATCCAGAGTATAAACTGAGGGTTGCTGGAGGGGAGGCAGGTGGGGTGATGGGCTAAATGGGTGATGGGCACTGAGGAGGGCACTTATTGGGGATGAGCACTGGGTGTAATATGTAAGAGATGAATCATTGGGTTTTACTCCTGAAGCCAAGACTACACTGTATGTTAACTAACTTGAATTTAAATTTTAAAAATTAAATTAAAAAATAGCTATAAGTTGATAATTATTTAAGCTGAGTGCTGGGAATATACGGGTACACTATACTATACTATTTTATGTATTATTAAAATATGGAAGTTAAAATTGTTTACAAATTGAAGTAGAATTTCATGTGGAATGCATTAAATTTTTGTAGTCGTTTCGTGACATCTTAGTTGTACTGAGTCTTCCCATCCATGAGTATGGTAGATCTTTCCTTTTTTCTTTAAATTTTTTTCATGTTTATTTATTTTTGAGAGACAGAGACACAGAGTATGAGCAGGGGAGTGGCAGAGAGAGAGGGAGACACAGAATCTGAAGCAGGCTCCAGGCTCTGAGCTGTCAGCACAGAGCTCAATGCAGGGCTTGAACCCATGGACTGTGAGATCATGACCTGAGTTAAAGTCAGACACTTAACTGACTGAGCCACCCAGGCGCCCAGTAAATCTTTCCTTTTATTCCAATTTAGTTTTATGTCTTTTGGTGAAATTTCTTTTAACCTTCAGCTTCAGTCATCCTTTGTTCCCACAAATATTTGCTGAGGCTCTTACTAGACCAGGAAGTGTTCTAGAGACTCAGGATACATCAGTGAACAAAACAAAGAGCCTGCCTTTATGAAACTTAATACTAGTGAGAGGAATCAAGCAACAAACCACAAAAATAATTTAAAAATAAGCTATAAAATATGTTAGAAGGGGACAATGCGATGGGTAAAAGAACGCAACAAGATAAAGGATTCAGTGGCGTGCGGAGTAGTCAGCTAGCATTTTATCAAGGAGGTGGCACTGAGGGAGGACTTGAAGAAGGTGAAGGAGTTAGCCAAACAGAAACCGGAAGACAAACACTGAGGAAGAAGGAAAATGTTTGCACGCTAAAGAGAATTACCTGATAATGAGGGGGGAAATAATGCTTTTTGGAAATAGAAGGGACAATTGCTGGACAGATGTCCTTCATTACATGACATGGATGGAATCTGGGGCACAGGTAGACGGGCTGGCTTAAGGCAGGAGAACAGAGTGTTCACCTACGATCATAGGAAGGTGTAAATGTGATGTCGGGAGTCTGTGAAAGTCTTCTTCTGGTTGCTTCAACCTGCTTGGTGAAGTGGAGGGGCAGGGTCTCCGGGTGCCTGGGTTGCCCAGTCGGTTAAGCATCAGACTTCAGCTCAAGTCATGATCTCATGACTCGTGAGTCTGAGCACCGCGTTAGGCTCTCTACGGACAGCTCAGAGCCTAGAGCCTGCTTCAGATTCTGTGTCTTCCTTTCTCTCTCTCTCTCTCTGCTCCTCCCCTGCTATGCGTTCTCTTGCTCCTTCTCTCCCAAAAGTAAATAAACTTAAAAAAAAAAATTCAGGGTCTATATTTGAAAGTGGGACCCATCACCTTGGCTATGTTTTTGCTCCAGTCACTTTCAGCTGCTCAGAACAGGTGACAGTGTTTCTGTATCCAGGGTTGTGGTTTTGCCAGATAAAAACGATGACCCAGAAAAGAGTATACACGGAGGTACTGATATAATGATTGATCACGGAATTTAAACTAGGTAAGGACGGGAGAGAGGACACCGAGGGAGGGAGGTATAGTAAGACATAGGAGAGGACAGGAGGTCCTGGGGATTGAAGAATTACGGGTGTCAGGGTACTGAAAAGAATCTGTGGTCTGAAAAGAATGACTGGTTGCTGTAGAGTGAAATGCATGGCACTGATGAAAGGCCGTGGAAACGGATAAAACAAGGAAGAGACAGGATACAGAACAACAGGAATGGAGGAGAGGAGATCAAGGCACTGAGCAGCAGAGTGTTAGAAAAATCACGGACGTGTCTATTGAGATTACCAAAAATTAATAGAGGAGCAATTCTGGAGAGTAAGCCAGGAGCTGATATAGTAAATACATGAGGGGGTACATTGGGGTGAGGAGAATGTCCATAGATGACCAGGGAGCTATGAAGGGTAGTGGGTGATATCTCATGACATGAGATTTTGATCTTGGGGTTATCAAGAAGGAAAGACTGGGGAAGATCAAAAGTGGCAGGACACCTGTCCCATATCCAGGCCCAGAGGTATGACGGCCATGGGAGGAAACACAGCCACCACTCGAAATGGCTTTTAGAGGAAGAAGATGAAGGCACTGTTCAAGAAATATTTTGGAATATAGGTGGTTTTGCTGATTATGGATCACGAATTTTAGAGTAAAAAGTGGTAGAGTTTTAAGAATCAGGAAGGGTGACAGAAGGGACACCAGAGGCAATATGACAATTTTGACGGAAATTAGGACGTGAGATATGAGGTGTCAAGGAAGAACCCCAACCTCTTAGCGGGAGTCAGGAAGTAATAAGACTCCTAAAGTGGTAAGTGGGCAAGCAGTGCTTGCGCTGCACGAATCCTTAGTGGCTGGATGCTGACAAGGAAACGTGATGGATCAGAGCAAGACCGTTTTTCTTTTTATTTCTTTTCTTTCTTTCTCTTTCTTTCTTTCTTTCTTTCTTTCTTTCTTTCTTTTCTTCCTTCCTTCCTTCCTTCCATCCATCCTTTCTTTCCTTCCTTCCTTTTGTAATGTTTATTTTTTAGAGAGAGAGTATGTATGGGGGTGGGGAGACACAGAATCCAAAGCAGACTCCAGGCTCCACGCTGTCAGCACAGAGCCTGATGTAAGATCACGACCTGAGCAGAAGTCAGACATTAACCGACGGAGCCACCCAGGCGCCCGAAGACAGTTTCTCTCTTACAGCACAGCATAAAGCAGGAATACCAGCCTAACTGTGCCAATTCCCTTTGCCCTCAGGTCCCAGGATGAGCAGGCCCCAGTGGAGGCTGTACGGCCAGTGGGGTGTGCCATGACTGAGAACTGCAGGGCTAAAGGTTCAGAGGGTTTTTTCAAAGATTTTATTTTCAGGTAATCTCTACTCCCAACATGGGGCTTGAACTCACAGCCCTGAGATCCAGAGTCACAGTCTTCCAGCTACGCTAGCCAGGCACCTGGGTTCAGCAGTGTTCCAGTAAGCAGCAGAGAACCAGTCCCCCTCCTTTAGAGGGGAGGGCGCACAGGTGAACAAGCAGACAGTGGTCATACCGTGGTCACCTTGACCTACTTAGGTGCTCACATGACTACTGAAACTGTCCAGCATCAGAGGATATTAAGTCTTACAGTTCGGTACCCTTTGCAGGGACATTCAGGGTCCATATGCACTGCCTCTCCCAACAGGAAGGATTACATGGGGTTTTTTTGTTTTTTTTTTGAGAGAGAGAGAGAGGGAGCAAGCGATCAAGGGACAGAGAGAGAGAAAAATCCCACGAGGGGCAGAGAGACAGAGAGAGGGAGAGGAGAAAGAGAGAGAGAGAGAGAGAAGTGGGGCTCACTCAAAGCAGGGCTCATGTTCACCCGAATGAGGGGTCAAGCTCACCTGAAGCGGTGCTTGAGCTCACTTCACGTGAGACTCAAACTCATGAACCATAAGATCATGACCCGAGTCAAAGTCAGATACTTAACCAACTGAGCCACCCAGGTGTCCTAAATGGGCTTTTAAAGACATAAACAGAGGTAAAAGACAGAATGAGATTAGTTCTAATAGATTCAAGACAGACAGAAGTTCAAGTCTGTTGGGGCGCCTGGGTGGCTCAGTCAGTTAAATGTCCGGCTCTTGGTTTTGGCTTAGGTCATGGTCTCACAGTTCCTGGGTTCAAACCCCAAGTCAGAGCTTGCTTGGAGTTCTTGCTTCCTCTTTCTCTGCCTCTCCCCCACTTGCATGCACTGTCTAAATAAATAAATAAATAAATAGGTAGATAAACAAACTTAAAAATTTTTCTGTAGTAGCCAGATGGCCCCTTTTCCACCTGAATGAAGATAGAAAATCCATACAATTTGACCATAATCTTAACTCATGAGCCTTGATACATATGTACTACTAACATTGGTCCATGTAGGGTCTTAACTATTACTTGTTTATTTAACTATTTACATAAGTGAACTTATTGCCTAACTTAAAAAGTGGAACTTTGCCAATAATTTACATCTATTTGCTTCTTCGTTGTCCTCTTCCCTTGCCCACTCTCATCTTACATTTTCTCATGTTGTTTACGTGTGAAAAAACATATCACTCATGACACTATCCACTTGTCAAAACCAACAGGACTTTATAACACAAACAGTGCATCTTAATGTATGCAAATTTAAAAAAATAACTAGGAGGACAGAAGATCTTGGGATGATATGCAGGCTGTGCCAAAATAATCTAGCTATATTATAAGCGACATAATTTTACAGCACAGGGTGTGGGAAAAGGTGTTGACTTAAGCCACTCTGGGGACTCTAGACCATAAGACTAAATACAAAAGGAACTATACATAAGCTTTGCACTACTCTAAATTCTGAAACTACAAGTATACTGGGAATGAACAAATAAGTATGTGGATGGCAGAGGGTGGGAGCCAGGTTTCTTACTGTCAGAGAGAGTAGCTACAGAGAAGAAAGGAGAGCAAACTAGAATGTACCATATAGGAGCGCCTGGGTGGCTCAGTCAGTTAAGCATCTGTCTCGATTTCAGCTCAGGTCATGATCTCACAGTTCGTGGGTTTGAGCCCTGCATGGGGCTCTGCACTGACAGTGTGGGGCCTGCTTGGGATTCTCCCTCTCCTTCTCTCTTTGCCCCTCTCTCTCTCTCAAAATAAATAAACTTTAAAAAATAAAAAAGAATATAACCTGGCATTGTGGGGTCTCAATAAACATTAAAAAATGTACCATATGGCGCTGGGTTACAGCGGGAGATATCCATGTGAACTTACGTTTGGCTTAATACAGATACTGATAGATATGTGGAGAGATAATTATCCTCTGTGTGTATACACGTCAGTATAGATTTGTTTATTTCCTAGCTGTCCTTTGAGAGGCCTCCAGGTCAGTGACACTCACTAGTAGCAATGAGGGCACCCAGCACTTGGTTGTCTTAACCTTATAGATTCTCTTCCCTTTATGATACTATCTTGCAGGTATGACAAAATCCACATTTTCTCCATGGAAAAATGTTTTCTTGTTTTGTTCTCTGCCTTCAGTATTCAAGGCTTTTCTCCGATATCTGATAATATTGGCTGCCTGCTCTGCTCCTGGTTAAAAGTGGGGGACTAGGGGCACCGGGGTGGCTCAGTTGGTTAAGCATCCGACTCTTGGTTTCAGCTCAGGTCATGATCTCATGGTTCCTGGGATCAAGCCCCGCATTGGGCTCTGGGCTGACAGCACAGAGCCAGCTTGGGATTCTCTCTCCTTCTCTCTTCCCCTCCCCTGCTAATGCTTGCTTGCTTGCTCTCCTGCACTCACGCTCTCTCTCTCTCTCTTAAAATAAACAAATAAACATTAAAAAAAAAAAAGAGTGGGGAACTAAAGAGCTGTTGAAATCTCCGAGCACATCTATGGGACTTGTTGACTTTAAGCCTCACAATAGGAGTGATTTGCATTGGTCACTTGCTGGGAATAAGATTCCCCAGAGAAATCTTTTTCAGTTGCCTGCCTGGACCGTAAAGGGAGCCAAGCGGGAGAAAGGATTAGGAGGTCTGTGCATTTAGCATTAAGTGTACGAACGGTCACCGCACCCTCCTGTCTCACAGTGCCTGCCATCCTCTACAAGATACCATTTCACATCTATGAGAACGATTATCAAAAGAGTGGTACCTGGGTGGCTCAGTCGGTGTCCAACTTCGGCTCAGGTCATGATCTCACAGTTCATGAGTTTGAGCCCCACGTCGGGCTCTGTGCTGACATTGCAGAGCCTGGAGCCTGCTTTGGATTCTGCGTCTCCCTCTCTGTCAGGTTGCAATGAACTCAATGCTCAACCGCTGCCTTGGAAGAGAATCTTAAATTAGGTCTGAAAAGTTGCATTCCAAGAACTCAATTTAATTCCATTAAAAACTGCTTATTGAACAACCGACTGGCTTAAGGCAGCGCCCTGGTGCAGCCGGCTGGAGGCGACTCTCAGCAGGGTTCTGTGAGAGAATTACTTGTCCACTATTAAGCTAGCTGTTTGCAAAACCTTGGGTCTCAGGACTCCTTCTCTTAAAAATTATTGAGACCAGGGATGCCTGGGTGGCTCAGTGAGTTAAGCTTCCAACTTCAGTTTAGGTCATGATCTCATAGTTGGTGGGTTTGAGCCCTGCATCAGGCTGACAGCTCAGAGCCTGGAGCCTGCTGCCAATTCTGTGTCTCCCTCTCTCTCTGCTCCTCCCCCATTGATGCTCTCTCTCTCAAAATTAAATGTCAGTTAAAAAAAATCTCTTTAAGTTAAAGAAAAATAAAGAATGTACAGAGGCTTCCGGTTACCTACCTGAGTAACCCACTTTCCCTCTTCTTTTCAAGCCTCTGCTTAGTTTGACGGCACTCTTCCGCTCCCCTCCGCCCAGTACTTTTGAAAAGCTTTTCTCATCTCATACAGAGGTCATGACTATTCCACTTCGGTAGTTTGAAGTTTAAATAACATATGTTTTGAATTCAGAGAGAACTGGCTCTGACTTCCAGGTCCGCCACTCTGCGGTGTGGTGCTTGGTAACTAACCTGCCTTCTTTCAGCTTTAGTGTGAGAGTGAGGCTGGTCTTAGGTGACTCAGGCCCAACTTATGCTCCTCTGGGGTGACTCACTCTGAGACAGAGAGGTCCCATGTCACTGGGAAATTATTACTTACTAGTTTTTACAACACTTGTGTACACAGAACTCACGCTCTAGGTTAGACAATGTGAAGAAAGTAAAGTTGATTTGGGCATGGTCCCAATCTGGCAACGGAGTCAGCTAACGTGAGGTCACTACAAAAATATTTTAGTCTGAAGAGATCTTAAGCAAGGGAGATTTTTCTCCTGCTGCCTTTTCTGCTTCGAGTCTTTAATTGTAGCACACTCCCTACCTCTCGCCTTTACCTTGCCTGCTTCACACTCCTTTTCATTCTCTAAGATTCAGTTCAGATGTAGAATGCTTCCTCCTCCCCTCCCCCACACCTTAACATCACATAACTAAAGTCCTATTGATACTAGTCCTTTTATTCAGCACATCATGTTCAACTATCAAGGAAACACAAGGCATACTGAAAAGGCGAAAAACAGTTTCAAGAGACAGCCCAAGCATCGGCTAAGGGCTCAAGTGGATAAAGTAAACGCCGTGCAAGAACAGATAGGTAACGTAAGCGGAGAGATGGAAATCCTAAGAAAGAATCAAAAAGAAACACTAGAGATTGAAAACACTTCAACAAAAATCAAGACTGCTTTCAATGGGCTTATTAATAGACTGAACACAGCTGAGGAAAGAATCTCTGAGTTTGAGGATTTTTTGACTGATACCTCCAAAACTGAAATGCAAGAGAACAAAGAATGGAAACAAAAAATAAAACAGAATCCCAGGTCTGTGGGACAACTACGAAATGTGTAATACACGCATAACGTATTAGAGGGAGAAGAGAGAAAGGAACAAAAGAAATGTTTAAAACAATAATGACTGAGAATTTCTCCAATTTACTGTCAAACATCAAACAACAAACCCAGGAAACTCAGAGAACAGCAAGCAGGATAAATGCCAAAAAACTACATCTAGGCATATAATTTTCACACTATAGAAAATCGGAGGTAAAGAAAAATGCAAAGCTGGGAGCATCTGGGTGGCTCAGTTGGTTAAGCATCCAGCTCTTGATTTTTGGCTCAAGTCATGATCTCTTGGTTCGTGAAATCAAGCCCTGCGTTGAGTTCTGCGTTGACAGTGTGGAGCCTGCTTGGGCTTCTCTCTCTCTCCCTCTGACTCTGCCTTTCCCCTGCTTGTTCACTCTGTCTCAAAATAAATAAATAAACTTTTTTAAAAAAGGAAAAAAACATGCAAAGCTATAAAGCTACAAGGTAAAATAGGAGACAACCCAGATGATCTTGAGCATGTTGGTGACTTATTAGATACAACATCAGAGGCATGAAACAGAAGGCAAACAGGCATAGGAAAAATGCACCATCATATGCTATCAGAGAAATGCAAATGAAAAGAATGACCTTTTACCATACACCTATTAGGATAAAAATCCAGAACAGAGACATCACCAAATGTTAAATGCTGGGAAGGATGTGGAGCAACAGGAAGTCTCATCCATTGCTGCTGGAAACACAAAATGGTACAGCCACATTGGAAGACACTGTGATGGGACTTTTGTTGTCTTTTTTGGTTTGGGAGTTCGTACGCTTGGTTTTGTTTTACAAAACCTTACCATACATTACATTCTTTAATATTTACTCAAATGAGTTGAAAACTCATGTCCACATGAAGACCTGCACATGGATGTTTACAGCAGCTGTATTCATCGTTGCCAAAACCTGTAAGCAACCAAGATGTCCTCTGGTTCGTGAATGGATAAATAAACTGTGGTATACCCAGACAATGGAATATTATTCAGCACTAAAAAGAAAGGAGATATTAAGCCATGAAAAGACATGGAGAAAACTTAGATGCATATTACTAAGTGAAAGAAGCTAATCTGAGAGGGCTACATACCATATGACATTTAGAAAATGTGTAACTATGGAGGCAGTAAAAAAAGAAATCAGTGATTGCCATGGTTTGGGGATAGAGGTAGGCATGAATAGAAGGAGCACTGAGGATTTTGAGGGCAGTGAAAGTACTCTGCAACACTGTGATGATAGATACATGTTATACATGTATCGTCAGTGTTCAACTCCAACAGTGAATCCTAGTGTAAACTATGGACTCTGAGTGATGACGAGGTGTCAGTAAAGCTTCATGAATTGTCACAAATGTAGCATTCTGGTGGGGGGTGTTGGTAATGGGGGAAGCTGTGTAGGGGCAGGAGGTATATGGGAAATCTCTGTAGTTTCTCCCATCTCGATTTTGCTATAAACCTAAAACTATTCTTCAAAAAAAAAAAGATTCAGTTCAGGCATCACTTTCTCCTAGAAGCCTTTTTTGTTGCTGCTGTTACTACCCCACCTCCAGGTTGGGCAAATACTCCTCCTTTTCATTTCTCAGAGTACTCAATGCTCTCCTCTACCATTGCATATTATATTAGAATCATTTGTCCTTATGTCTGTATCTACGACTAGACTGTGAGCTCCTTCAGGGATGGGACATTATCTTGCTCATCTTTTCTCCCCATGGTTTAGTAGAGTGCGTGGCACATAGTAAGAATTCAATAAATATATAGCTTGAAATGAAAAGAAATTTAACGTCAATTACTTGGACGTTGCCTTTAAGAGTATCCAGCTTTTACCAATGCCTCTCAAAATAACGCCAGCATTTTTCACAGAACAAATAATCTAAAATTTGTATGGAACCAGAAAAGACCCTGAATAGCCAAAGCAATCCTGAAAAAAGAAAACCAAACCTGGAGGCATCACAATCCTGGACTTCAAGCTGTATTGGAAAGCTGTAACCATCAAGACAGTATGGTACTGGCATGAAAAACAGACAGGTCAATAAAATAGAATAGAGAAAGCAGAAATGGACCCACAAACGAATGGCCAACTAATCTCTGACAGAGCAGAAAAGAATATCCAATGAAATAAAGACAGCCTTTTCAGGAAGCAGTGCTGGGAAAACTGGACAGCGACATGCAGAAAAATGAACCTGGACGACTTTCTTACACCATACACAACAATAAAGTCAAAATGGATGAAAGGCCTAAACATAAGTGAGGAAGCCACCAAAATCCTAGACGAGAAAGCAGGCAAAAACGTCTTTGACCTCGCCCGCAGCAACTTCTTACTCAACACATCTCTGGAGGCAAGGGAAACAAAAGTAAAAATGAACTATTGGGACCTTAATCAAAACAAAATCTTCTGCATAGTGAAGGAAACAATCAGCAAAACTAAAAGGCAACTGACAGAATGGGAGAAGATATTTGGAAACGATGTATCTGATAAAGGGTTCGTACCCAAAACATATAAAGAACTTAGCAAACTCAACACCCATAAAACAAATATTCCAGTGAAGAAATGGGCAAAAGACATGAATAGACATTACACCAAAGAAGACATCCAGATAGCCAACCGACACACGGATAAATGTTCAACGTCACTCATCATCAGAGAAATACAAACCAAAACCACAATGGGATACCGCCTCACACCAGTCAGAATGGCTAACATCAACAACTCAAGCAACAACAGATGTTGGCGAAGATGCAGAGAAAGAGAAACACTTTTCCACTGCTGGTGTGAATGAAAATTGGTACAGCCAATCTGGAAGACAATATGGAGGTTCCTCAAAAAACTAAAAATAGAACTATCCTACAACCCAGCAATTGCACTACTAGGTATTTCCCCAAGGGATTCAGGTGTGCTGTTTCAAAGAGACATATGTGCCCTAATGTTTACTGCAGCACTATCGACAATAGCCAAAGTATGGAAAGAGCCCAAATGTCCATCGATGGAGGAATGGATAAAGAAGATGTGATAAATACGCAATAGAATATTACTTGGCAATCAAAAAGAATGAAATGTTGCCACTTGCAACTACATGGATGGAACTAGAGGGTGCTATGCTAAGGGAAATTAGTCAGAGAAACAAATATCATATGACTTCACTCATATGTGGAATTTAAGATACAAAACAGATGAACGTAATAGAAGAGAAGCAAAAATAATATAAAAACAGGGAGGGGTACAAAAAATAAAAGACTCTTAAATATGGAGAAGAAACAGAGGGTTGCTAGAGGGGTTGTGGCAGGGGAGATGGGCTAAATAAGTAAGGGGCATTAAGGACTCTACTCCCAAAATCATTGTTGCACTATATGCTAACTACCTTGGATGTTAATTTTAAAATAAATAAATTAAAACAAAAACAACCCCCCCAAAAAAACAAAAAACAAAACAAAACAAAAAAAGGGTATCCAGCTTTTGGGGCACCAGGGTGGCTCAGTCATTAAGCATCTGACTTCGGCTCAAGTCATGATCTCACAGTTCCTGAGTTCAAGTCCCACAAGAGGTGAGCTTGAGCTCTGCTTTGGGTAAAAACATGAGCTCTCCTTTGAGTAAGCCCCTCTTCTCTCTCTCTCCCTCTCTCTCTCTCTGCCCCTTACTCACTTGCATGCTCTCCCCCCCACAAAAAAAGTATCCAGCTTAAAAAAAAGTGGTTTTTTTTTGAGAGAGAGGGAGCGAGTGAGTGGGGGAGAGAAGCAGAGAGAGAGAGATTGAGAGAGAGCGTGAATCTTAATCGGGCTCCAGATCCCATGGCCCTGGGATCATGACCGGAGACAAAATCAAGAGTCAGATGCTCAACCGACTGAGCTACCCAGGCACCCATAAGAGCGTCCAGGTTTTTTTTTGTTTGTTTTTGTTTTTACAAATAGTTTATTGTCAAGTTGGTTTCCATATAACACCCAGTGCTCATCCCCACAAGCGCCCTCCTCCATGCCCTTCCCCCCTCTCCTCCCCCACACCTATCAGTCCTCAGTTTGTTCTCAGCATTCAAGAATCTCTCATGGTTTGCCTCTTTCCCTCTCCCCCACTCTTTCCCCCCTTCTTCTCCCCCACGGTCCTCCGTTAAGTTCCTCCTAATCCTCCTATACGTGCAAACATATGATATTTGTCCTTCTCTGCCTGACTTATTTCGCTCAGCATAACACCCTCAAGGTCCATCCATGTTGCTACACATGGCCAGATTTCATCTTTTCTCATTGCCATGTATTATTTCATTGTATATATAAACCACATCTTCTTGATCCATTCGTCCGTTGATGGACACTTAGGCTCTTTCCATGTTTTGGCTATTGTTGAGAGTGCTGCTATGAACATTGGGGTACATGTGAAGAGCGTCTAGCTTTTAAAGCATATGAGAAGATACAAGACACTATCATCCAGAATTAAGCTGGACAATGCCAGATGAACTCCTGAGTTTCACCTTCCCACACTGCATTGCCAGTCTTTTAGGATTCCTGTTGCTGAGTCCTATTCCTGACTTCAATTCCAGCATCTTCCCTCAGCTTTTATGCTCTTTTCTTGAGGCCTGAAAATCGACCTTGACTCTATTCATCCATCATTTACCAAATAATATTTATTATGTCAGGCACTTTCTGGCACTGGGGTTATAAGGAGAAATGAGACAATGCTCCTGGCCTAGAACTCGTATTGAATTAAGGAAAGAGGCTTGTAACAAAGGGTTAAAAGAGGGAGCTGCACATTACGGTAGAAATATCCATGTTCTCTTGGCATTCAGAATTTGGGCTTTTATCTTGAGAGAGAACCTGAAAATCCATGATATACAGATTTGTAATTTTAATAAGGTGTAAATTTGAATGGAACTATCTTCAAGGTTGATGAGCAATGAAAACAAAGCACTTAGCCGGAAAGCTGGAAAGCTAGGCCCAGATGCTTAGATAGGGTGCGCATTTCAGCCTGGCATTGGGGTCCCTCACCCCTCCTTAAACATTGTGTTATAGAGATTAAGTGATTACTTAAAATCTTCAAGGGGGCACCTGGGTGGCTCAGCCAGTTGAGCATCTGACTCTTGGTTTTAGCTCATATCAGGAATGTGCCTGGGACTCTCTCTCTCTCCCTCCCACTCTGTCCATTACCTGCTTGTGCTCTTCTTCTCCCTCTCTCAAAATAAATAAATAAATAAGAACTTAGAAAAAATCTTCAAGAACACTTCATCAGAAAATTATATACTATTACGGGGTTCTCAAAAATGGAGAGTTCTCAAAAATCAAGAAAATTTTCTCAGGAATGTCAAGGATATATTTTATATACTTAAGGATAAACATCAAATACATGAATCTGCACCCTACAAGCTACAAAATATTGCCGAGAGAAATTTAAGAAGAATTAAAATAATGGCACAGTAAACAATATTCATCAATCAGGGGCACCTGGCTGACTGTTGGTTAAGCATCTGACTTTGGCTCAGGTCATGATCTCACAGTTCATGGGTTTGAGCCCCACATAGGGCTCTGCGCTGACAGTGCAAAGCCTGCTTAGGATTCTCTCTTTCTCTTTCTCTCTCTCTCTCTCTCTCTCTCTCTCCCTCTGTTCCTCCCTGACTCATACTCTTTCTCTCTCTCTCTCAAAACAAAAAAATAAACTTAAAAAAATTCATCGGGGCACCTGGGTGGCTCAGTTAGTTAAGCGTATGACTTCAGCTCAGGTCATGATCTCAAGGTTCATGGGCTTGAGCCCCTGCTTCGGGCTCTGTGCTGATAGCTCAGAGCCTGGAGTCTGCTTCAGCTTCTGTGTCTCCCTCTCTTTGCTTCTCTCTCTCAAAAATAAACATTAGACAAAAATTATTTTTTAATTCATCAATCAGAAAGCTCATTGTTGTCAAGGACTTAATTCCCCAAACTGATATACAGGTTCAATTCACCTCCATCAGAATTTCAAAAGACCTTTTGTAGAAATCAGTGATCTCATTCTAAAATGTATATGGATACCTGCGTACCTGGGTAGTTCAGTCTGTCAAGTGTCCAACTCATGATCTCAGCCAGGGTCTTGATCCCGAGGTTGTGGGCTTGAGCCCTGCGTTGGGCATGGAGCCTACTTAAAAAAAATTATATGGATATGCAAAAGGCCTAGAACAGTCAAAACAATTTTGAAAAAGAAGATAGTTGGAAGACTTAACACTATCTGATTTCAGGAGTTACCATATGGTTATGGCAATTAAGACAGTTTGCTATTGGTGTAAAGGTAGATACATGGTAGATCGATGGAACAAAATATACAATTTGAAATTGACCCACACATAGTCAATTGTCTTCAACAAAGGGGCCAAGATAATTCAGTGGAGAAAAGTCTTTTCAACAAATAGGGCTGGAACAAATGCAAAACAGTTTTGTCTTTCACTTTACACCACACACAAAACTTACCTTTAATTTTTTATTAATGTTTATATTTGAGAGAGAGAGAATGTGAGCAGGGGAGGGCAGACAGAGACAGAGACAGAGTCAGAAGCAGGCTCCAGGCTCTGAGCTGTCAGCACAGCTTGAACTCATGAGTTGTGAGATCATGACCTGAGCCAAAGTCAGGTGCCCAATCAACTGAGCCACCCAGGTGCCCCTCAAAATTACCTTTAAAAGGGTTGCTCTCTGAAATGTAAAAGCTACTTATAAAACTTCTAGAAGAAAACAAAAGAAATTCATTGTAACCAATGGTAGGCAAATTTTCCTAAATAGGACACAAAAAGCAGAAACCATGAATGGAAAAAAAAAAGATAAATTGTATTTTATTAAAGTTAAAAACTTCTGCTCTTTGAAAGATACTATTTTAAAAATGAAAACTCTAGGGGTGCCTGGGAAGCTCAGTTGGATAAGTGTCAGACTGTGTCTCACAGTTTGTGAGTTTGAGCCCTGCATCTGGCTTTGTGCTGACAGAGTGGAGTTGGCTTTGGATTTTTCTCTCTCTCTCTCCCTCTTCTGTCTCTCCTGCACTCTCCCTCTATCTCAAAAAGAAATAAATGAATAAATAAATAAATAAGAGAGTTTAAAAAAATTATAACTCTACAGTTACCTCGATGAGCATGGAGAAATGTATAGAATTGTTGAATCACTGTATTGCACACCTGAAATGAATAAAACATTGTATGTTAACTGTACTGAAATTAACATAAATAATAATAAAGAAAACTCAAGCTCTAGATTGGGAGAAAAATGTTTGAAATACATGTATTATACAACGAACTTGTATTCAGAATATAAAATAACTTGTACAGCTCAGTAATAAAACAACTTATTTTTTTTAATGATTGAAAGAGTTGAAGGAGCACTTTGCAAAAGAAAACATATAAATGCCCAAAAAGAACACAAATCAAAATCATAATGAGATAGCACAGCAAAGGAAACAACCCAGAAAATTAATAGGCAACCAACGGAATGGGAAAAGATAGTTGCAAATGACATATCAGGTAAAGGGTTAATATCCAAATTTTATAAGGAATTCACCAAACTCCACACCCGAAAAACAAACAACCCAGTGAAGAAATAGGCAGAAGATATGAACAGACACTTCTCCAAAGAGGACATCCATATGGCCAACAGACACATGAAACGATGCTCAGCATCCCTCCTCATCAGGGAAATACAAATCAAAACCACACTGAGATACCACCTCACGCCAGTCAGAGTGGCTAAAATGAACAAATCAGAGAACTCTAGATGCTCGCGAGGATGTGAAGAAACGGGCACCCTCCTACACTGTTGGTGGGAATGTAAACTGGTGCAGCCCCTCTGGAAAACAGTGTGGAGGTTCCTCAGGAAACTAACAATAGAACTCCCCTATGACCCAGCAATAGCACTGCTAGGAATTTACCCAAGGGATACAGAAATGCTGAGGCATAGGAGCACATGTACCCCAATGTTCATAGCAGCACTCTCCACAATAGCTAAAACATGGAAAGAGCCTAAGTGTCCATCAACGGATGAATGGATCAAGAAGATGTGGTTTATCTATACCGTGGAATACTCCATGGCAATGAGAAAGAATGAAATCTGGCCATGTGTAGCAACATGGATGGACCTTGAGGGTGTTATGCTGAGCGAAATAAGTCAGGCAGAGAAGGACAAATATCATATGTTTGCACGTATAGGAGGATTAGGAGGAACTTAACTGAGGAACAAGGGGGAGAAGAAGGGGGGAAATGGTGGGGGAGAGGGAGAGAGGCAAACCGTGAGAGACTCTTGAATGCTGACGAAAACTGAGGACTGATGGATGTGGGGGAGAGGGGGGATGGGCACGGAGGAGGGCGCTTGTGGGGATGAGCACTGGGTGTTATGTGGAAACTAATTTGACAATAAACTATTTGTAAAGAAAAAAATATCATAATGAGATATCACAACATATCCACTATAATGGCTAACTTTTAAAAGATCGACAATACCGGGGTGCCTGGATGGCTCAGTCAGTCAAGTATCCGACTTCAGCTCAGGTCATGATCTGGCAATTTGTGAATTTGAGCCCCTGAGCCCCACATGGGGCTGTCTGCTTCACAGCACAGAGTCTACTTGGGATCCTCTGTCTCCCTCTCTCTTTGCCCCTCCCCTGCTTGCAGACGCAGGCACTTTCTCTCAAAAACAAATGAACATTAAAAAAAATTGACAATACCATGCATTGTCAAGGATCTAGAGCAACTGGAACTCTCACACACTGCTTGTGGGGGTATAAAATGGTAAACCACTTTTTTGTAAGTTTATTTCTTGCTAATTTCTATACCCAACGTGGGGCTCAAACTCACAACCCCAGGAGTAAAGTCACATGCTCTACCAACTCAGCCAGCCAGGCACTCTGGCAAACCACCTTGCAAAGCAGTTGGTCAGTTTCATAAAATGGAAATGTACTTGCCACATAACTAGCAATTCCATTCCTAGATGCTTATCCATAAAAAGTGAAAACACGTATCCATACAAAGGCTTCTACATGTACCTTCATCTTAGTTTTATTCATAGTTAGCAAAACTAGAAACCAAATGTTCCTTAACAGTTGACTAGATAAACAAATTGTGGAATATCCATATAACAAAATACTATTTGGCAATAAAAAGGAATGAACTACTGATACACAACACAGGTGAGTCTCAAAAATATCATGTTAAATGAAAGAAGCCAGAAACAAACCAGTGCCTACTGTATGATTCTATTTCTATGAAACTGTAGAAGAGGCAAAAAACTAATGTGGCAGGAAGCAAATCAATGTTTGGTCATGTCAAAATGACTCAGGCAACTTGAATAGGGTCTTACCTCCTAAAGATTAGGCAAATCTGGTTATTAATAAGCTTAATAATTGCAGTGGAATTGCACATCAAATGTGTTTCAATCCATGAGTTTGTAATTATATAAAACATAGTGTTTACAAAAATAGGATTATGAGAGATGAACAATTATCAGTGGTAGAAACAAAAACATTGTTATAATACTATATGTTCTTTACTGTATTTCTAACAAAATTTGGCCTGCCCCCAGAGATTTTAAAATTAAGAAATATTTATTGAATATATGGTAATCGAGGCAAACACATATGAGTATGTTTATTTGTGAGGTTGTAAGTAAGTGAACTTTTCTCCTGTAAAACGTTTCTTAGTGTTGTTTTAACAATAAACAACACTTTGAAACTCTTTTATAAACCATCTGATCTTGGGTTCAACCCACAGAAATTCCCTGAATACATACCATGTGTCCATTCTCAGTCCACATAGCTTTTCTGCCCTCTTTCCACGTCTGAAATGCCAGGTCCTCTGAAACTTCCCAGTTTCATTACTGTAAGTGATGAAATGCCAAGCAGTCTCCTAAATTCCAGGCCACTTGGGTAGTATCTTGACACTGCTCATTCTCAAAGGCCTAAGTTTACGTCAGATCACTTTTACTTTTGCCCACTTCATGACTACAGTCAGTCCACAGACATTTTGTCAGGATTTATAGCTTTTCTCTCTTTAGGGTGGCATTTAATCACGAGGGAAAACACACTAAAGAATCTGAATGAGGGCACCTGGGTGGCTCAGTAGGTTGAACGTCCACTCAATTTCAGCTCAGGTTGAGACAGAGCAGTCACGAGATTGAGCCCTGTGTCTGGCTCTGAGCTGAGCACAGAGCCTGCCTGGGATTCTCTCTCCCTCTCCTTCTGCTCCTCTCCCATGTTTGTGTGCGCTCTCTCTCTCTCTCTCTTAAAAAATTAAAAAAAAAAAAAGAATCTGGATGGATTAATAAAACCCGTAATCATTAATAGAAAAAACAACTTGAAGTGCAAGCCCTCCTGATAGTTTTCAGTCAATCTGTCTCATAGTCAGAAAAGTTGTTTTTACCTGTCACCAACTGGGACTGTGTGGAAAACACAGATTCTGAATGGGACCCTGGGGGAAGGGGAGGTTGTGTGTGGGAAGTGAGGAGTGAGATAGGATGTGTGTCACCAGAATTGTGTTCCTACACGTAACTGGGAGGAGGATGGAAATTTAGAGCTAGAAAGGACCTTAGCAATCATCTAGTCCATCTTTTTTATCTTATGGACTAAGAAACAAAGGCTTCAAGAAGTAAAATAGCAGGGGCACCTGGGTGGCTCAGTCAGTTAGGCGTTCAACTTCGGCTCAGGTCATGATCTCACGGTTCGTGGGTTCGAGCCCCACATAGGGTTCTGTGCTGGCAGCTCAGAACCTGAAGCCTGCTTCAGATTCTGTCTCCCTCTCTCTCTCTGCCCCCTCCCCAGCTCATGTTCTGTCTCTGTCTCAAAAATAAACTATAAAAAAAAAAAAGAAGTAAAATAGCAGTAGCTAGGAGCAAGAAGTAGCCTAAAGCCCAGTTCATACTCCTTTCTACTATAGCGCCTGACTATTTTTGAAAAGTATTTATTTAGAGGGGCACCTGATTGGCTCAGGTTGAGCGTCCTGCTTCAGCTCAGGTCCTGATCTCAGTTGGTGGCTTCAAGCCCCACGTTGTGCTCTGTGCTGACAGCTCAGAGCCTGGAGCCTGCTTCAGATTCTGTGTCTCTATCTCTCACTGCCACTCCCCTGCTCGTGCTCTGTCTCTCTCTGTCTCTCAAAAGTAAATAAATGTTTAAAAAAAAAGAAAATGATTTATTTAGAAAGCTAAAACAGACAAATTCAAGAGACAAACTCTTCATAGATTTCAGGGTTCAGTGACTGTGAGATTTTTGCCAAAACACTAAGCACTTCCTGAGCCACAAAGGTATTTAAATATTTGCAGAAATTCATTTACACTAGATCTGGCATTTCCTAGGGGTACACCACCCTTATTTGTTTTTTAACTAAAAAGTTGAAAACAAAAAAGTTAAAAGATAGGCCATGGGTTCCACATAGGCAGAAATTCAATCCTTGATCATTCACTCCTCATTCAGTAGTATTTAAAATCTGATATGGATGAGGCGCTATGCCAGGTGCTGGGAATCCACAGGACACAGTCCCTGCTTCCTCAGAGCTTACACTCTAACAGTGAAGACAGGGTATCACAGTAATTACATTCAAGTGTGTTGAGGGTTACAACGGGGAAATGTCAGAGTCCTTGGATTTATCCCTGGGGAAAAATTCAGGCTGTTTCTCTTCTGTTATCAATATATTTCTGGGCTGCCTCTTGAGTTCTCCAAACATGAAATATTTTTAATAAAACATTTTAAACGACAAACGTTTACTGAATACCTACTGGTGTGCCATGCAGTCCATGAACATCCCGCAAGAAAGGTAAATTAACAACGTAAGAATCATTCTATACAAGTACGAAATTATTTTGTATTACACATGCCTGATGAATTTAGTATCATTTGACAACACTGATGATCTGGAAAACAATTGGATTTATCTTGAAACTTCAGGCCCCCAGACTTTTTTTTTTTTCTATTCTTAACAGGTTTTGTCCAGCAAAATGACCCACCCCGTCCCTATCATTTCAGAACGCTGCAAGGCTCTCTACCTACTACCTGGCACAGGTCTGAATGGAGTCTATCCATCCTTAAAGGGCCAGCTCAGGGCTCTTTACCAAACGTTTCCCTGCCGTAAGCCTGTGTAGCTTTCGCCCCGACTCTCTACTCTTATAGATCCCGTATTTATATAGCATTTAGCATATATTCTTTTCAGTGCTGACTTTGTATATGTGTGTCATCCCCTAAACTGTATGGATTGTTAAACTAAGGGCTGTAACGCGCCATCCCCCTACGGTGTCACCTTAAGAGGCGGTCGCCCCAGATCCGTATAGACATCACAGAAATAGAAATTCCACTCATAATGTAGCAGACTGTCTCATTAACCTCGGGGCCCTATTTCCCTCTCACTTGCACCGATCTGGGTTATTCCACAGGGTGGAGAAAGAAGCCAGGCTGGCTGGGTGGGAAAGGAATGGCGTCAGTGTGAGGTCACGCCACATTGTCCCAAAAGCCATCTCCACTCCGAGGCGACATGAACACAGGATGGAGGGATGCAGCTGGAGGAAAGATACAGGCCCACCTTGTGCAGACTACGAGCAAAAAGAGGGCAGGACGGAGAACAATGCAGGGAACCTCGCGGGGCGTGGCAGGACACCTGGGCGCTAGCGGTGAGCGCCCACAGGGAGGGGAAGCGGGCAGCCACGCCGAGGCCGCGCAGGATGAGGCGGGACTTCCGGAAGCCATTTGCTTGAGTGGCAGGAGAACCGGAAGTGGGGGCGCTGCTGCTGGTGCTGGGGCCCGAGGAGGGACGCGCCGGAGCGGGGCCGCCGGGACTGAGCGAGCGACAGACGCGCCACCCGCCGACGCCGCAGCCGCTTGGGGCCCGCACGGACCCTCTGCCTGAGTGAGTGCAGCCAGGGTCGCGAGGAACCGGCGGCCTAGAGGCGGGGGTCGGAAGGGCCGGCGATGTGTTATTGTGAGAGGCCCGCGACCTCCCCTCCCCCACTCTCTGGGCCCCTCCCCCCCGCGCCACTACCTCCCCAGCCGACCCTCGGGGAGCCTCGCGCGCGCGCCTTCTTTGCTTGGCGTGGCTTCCCCTGCCGCCCGCGCTACCCCCGGACCGCCCCCCTTAGGGCCTCCCGCCGGCACCCCACCCCTCCAAACCTGCCGACTCGGCTCGGCCGCTGGCCACAGTCTCCATCCGCCTTTCCCGGGATTGGGGGGGGGGGGGCATGGTGGCGGAGCGGCCGCCTCTCCCCGGCCCACCCCTTGCAGCAGGCCTCTCGGCACCCCAGCTCTCTGGGGCCGGAGGGGAACCGCCGCAAGCCCCATTTGTAGCAACTCTGCTGCCTCCGGTCTCAGCTGTTGCCTCTTCCCTCCAACCCCGCGCTCGAACCTCCGACCCTCCCTCCCCTCGCCTCCTGTCGGAGAGGCCTTTAACGCGGGCCCAGACCCGTTACTCGGTTGTTTGCTGACCGAGCACTATTTCCTCCCCCTTTGGTTGAAAAATTTCAACTCTTTACAAACTTCTCGGTTTTCTCCAGTGTGTTCAGAAGCCCGCAGACTGTCACGACTCCAAAGGGGTTCTTTCTAGGAGGGTCATGTAGTCCACCTTATTTTAGAGATGAGGCCCAGCGAGGTTGGTGATTTGCCCAAGGTCAACCAACTGCCTAAAATGCCAGTGGACAGGTTTTCTCAGGTGCTTTTTTACCTGGTCCGTCCGTGTCCGTTTACCCGATCAGGACCTCTGGCCAGGTTTGTGATCTCCCCTACCCGTTGCACGGTGACTCACTGCTCTGCCTTTTTAGCTCTCAGGCCGGCGCTGCCTTTCTTGATTTATGTACAGACCTGAAGAAAAGCAAACACTTGAAGCTTTGGCCTCTTTAAGAGCCTGTCCGCGGAGAAAGGGAAGACCATCTGCACCCACTCTAGGATCTCATTTTGTACAGCTTTAAATTGGGGCCGGGGGGGGGGGGGGGGATAAAGATGTGGAGACAGACGAAGAAAATACAGAGGATGGTCTCTCCTGAGCATTTGAATATGCCTTCGCCTCCCATAAGCTTGTGGCTTTAGATTGTCCTGGGCACATTGTTCTGATGGAAAGGTTGCCTCCTTGTGGGGGAGCAGGGGAGGAGGAGGAAATCATGGTGCTTTAATTTGTTGGCTTGGGCGGGCATTTGATAATAAATTATGGATGTGCTGGAACCCTGGGACCCACCCACTGGGCCCACTGGGGCAGGGTATTCTGGATGAGGCTTTCCTTCCCTTTCAGAATAACCCTGCCAGACCCCTCTGAAACAAAATGAAGAGTCTTAGGTCAGAGTGGAAACATTCTAAATCCTTTCGTTCTTAGTGCAACTTTCTCCTCCCCCTCTTTCCTGGTTAAACTGAAGATCCAGCTCAGCTGGAGCATTTCTATTTTTTTGTTGGTTGGAACTGGTTTCTGATTAAACATGCTACACCAAGTAGTGGTAGTAAGTATTGTATCTGGAAATTCTTGTGTTCACTGTCGTAGCCCAAGTTAAGGTAGAAAGAAGAGAAGACAGAAATGCTGTGCTTACTCTTCATTTTTCCAAAGAGCTCATTTTAATGGACAGTCAGATTGAGCATAGAGTCTCTCCTGGTAAATTAACAAAAATTTTGTTCGTTGGACCTTTATCTCCATTCTGGTTGGTTTTTCTTTTCTTTTTAATTTTTTTAATGTTTTATTTATTTCTGAAAGAAAGAGAGAGACATCATGAGCAGGGGAGGTTCAGAGAGAGAGGAGACACAGAATCTGAAACAGCCTCCAGGCTCTGAGCTAGCTGTCACCACAGAGCCCGACGTAGGGCTTGAACCCACGAACCGTGAGATCATGACCTGAGCTGAACTCGGCCGCCCAAGCGACTGAGCCACCGAGGCGCCCCTCTGGTTGCTTTTCCTAACTGAACATGCTGTTTGTGATCAGAAGTTAGTGACTTATAATAATTCCCCCCCAGTGGGATTATGATTAATCAGGAAGGTGAGATGGGAGTCAGATCCCCCTCCCTGTTGGTACCTTTTTTGTTGGGTTACTCGGTACAGCTTCTCTGTTACAGGATTGCTCCGCTTGAGGCAGGAAACCGAAAGTCATTCAATTTTTGTGTCCTACCATAGGCTATGCTCTGAATAGTTCCTGATTCATTCTTCATTTCTCTTATAAAGAGAACAGCTTATTTTATCTGACTCCCAAATTATTTGAGTCTTCTAAATGCACAGTCCCCCTAGATTGTACATTTTAGCCTGGTTCTTTTTATTTTTTTTATATTTATTTTTGAGAGCAAGAAAGACAGAGTGCAAGTAGAGGAGGGGCAGAGAGAGAGGGAGACACAAAATCTGAAGCAGGCTCAGAGCTGTCAGCAGAGTCTGATGTGGGGCTTGAACTCACATACCGCGAGATCATGACCTGAGCCGAAGTCGGATGCTTAACCGACTGAGCCACCCAGGTGCCCCTCCAGCCTGGTTCTTAAAGAGGAGATCGCAGGGGTTTTTGGCTCAGTTTTTCTTTACCTGCTCTATAAAGAGGTTATTGAGCCATAGGCATCAATAAAACAGAAAGCTGCTGTGCATTGTGAGAATTTCATTTGGTGAAACAATACAGACTCCAAGTGTCTGAAAGTACAAAGAAACAAATTTTTTGCTCAGTTACTTTGCCCTTGTAGAGTACGAAGTGACCTTGTATTCATAGTTAAAGGGGGGATAAAAGGCTAATTGAGAATATTTTGTAATCTTCTGTCTGTTCTGCCTGCCTGGTAGCCTCAGATAAGTGACATCTTCCCTCTTCAATTTCTGACTCTTTCTTCGTTTTGCCCAAGAAGAAATTTAGGTCCAAGATGAAAGTATTTTGCTTACAGTATTAGGATGCCATTAAATTTGGGTAGTAATAGTAGGGTATATAAGTCAATTGAATTAGTAAATGAGAATTTATCGTGTCTTTTCTATATAGAGCCTAAAGTCCTTTGCTCAAGAGGAGTAGGCTTTGGGGGTACCTCATCCTGAGTCCCCATGCCAGCTCTCCCTGTTGGAAGCAGGTTCTCTGAATCTCACTGAGCTTCAGTTTTATTTAAATAACAAAGCTCCTAGCACAGTCTTGTAGATAGTTCTTCATCATCAGTTGTTTACCTGTTGTTGGAGGAACTCTGAGAAGCCGTATTAGTAAATTGAATCCTAGATCTAGAAAGATTTTGTATCTTAAATACACCATTGGTCTTGAACGTGGAGTATGTGTACTCCCTGGGGATTGCAGAAGCTGATCACTGGAATACAGGAAACAGTTTAGAACTTATTTTTACATTTATTTATTTATGTAAAAAGGGGGAAAATAAACTTTACTAATAATATAGAGATTAACAATAATTCACATTTAATTTATAATTATGCCAGGGCACATTTCAAAAAGATTCTAAAACATTTAAAACGTTTGGGCCCCATGCATCTGGACCAATCTTTACTCATATGCTGTAGCTCACTTTATGCTTTTTTGTTAGGTGTTCAGCTTGCCTCTCTGAATCTTTATTGGAAGAATCTACTTTGAGACACAGGCCGTGTCATTTTGTATCATATTTTTTATAGAAATTTGTCTAACTATACGTACTGTCCACTGGCCCTGCGTTCCTATTTGGGGGGCATACAAATTAAGCTTAGTATCTCCTCGGAATCTACATATACTTTGACAGCTATTTATGCCCCAGGTCTTCCTCTTCCTGAATGAGTTTTTCTACAAATTATAAAAAAAGCTATTTTTTTCATCTATTTCTAATATGATAGGTTTTTAAATTTCGCACCATCTTGGTTCCTTTCCTCTAGACACCCTCCAGTTTGTCAAAATTCTTTTACGCTTTTCGAGATCTGAACATAGTATCCCAAGAACTGAAATGGAGTTGAAGTGCCTGTATTTTGCCTTTTAAGTGGTGAGGGGTATACTTGAATAGCTGTTATTATGAAGGCACCTGTATTTGCAGCTTGTCACCCTTGTTCTTTAAACAGTTCCCAGGAACAATAGTTTGAATTATGTGATCATATAGTGAGAGTAGGACCAATTATTTTTCTCCATTTCAGTAGTGGTCTCTCAGTTAATTCTGTGAGTTAAAAAAGTTCACTTTTGCCTCAGAATATCTAATGTATGGAGTGTCTCTCCAGGTAGGAAAATAAATAAGGACAAACTAATGAAATAATTGGGTTTTTAAAAGCCTATTTAAAAGTTTAGGAAAAGTCTTTTTGGATTAGTGGAAAATAAAGTTGTTTGTTGGGGTACTTCTGTACATTAAATACGTAATTTTGAAATCCGTAAGATGCGAAAACTTGATTGGCCCTTGTCTGTCTTAAGAGCAGTAGAAAGACTTTGGGGCGCCTGGGTGGCTCAGTCGGTTAAGCGTCTGACTTCTGCTCAGGTCATGATCTCGCAGTTAGTGGGTTCAAGCCCCTCTTTGGGCTCTGTGCTGACAGCTGCCTCAGAGCCTGGAGCCTGTTTCGGATTCTGTGTCTCCCTGTCTCTCTGACCCTCCTCTGTTCATGCTGTCTGTCTGTCTGTCTCTCTCTCTCTCTCTCTCTCTCTCTCAGAAATAAATAAAAAACATTTAAAAAAAAAAAAAAAAAAAAGACCAGTAGATCAGCAGGGAGGAAAGGTATTTTTAAAATGAAAACTACTGTTAAACACCATGTCAGATTTTGACCTGAGTAGCCAGACTTCAATCTAGACTTGAACTTCGACCCAAAAAACATTTGTATAGAAGGTATAGAATGTTTTATTAGCTTAAGAACAGAAACAAACCCCCCCCAATTAAATGTTTATATATGACTATTTGTTTTAAGCCCCTTAGTCATTTTTTCTTTTTCCTTTATGTATCTTTTAACTTTTCATACTTTTTTTTTTTCCCCATACTTTCTTAGACAACAAAACCTCAAACAGGGTACATACCATAATCTGACTGGAGCTTTACAAATTCATTATGCAGTTCTTCCCAATTCTTGTATTTTACATTGATGTTTTTAGCTCCAAGTAGTTTCTGTTTTTTGGGTGAAATGGTTAGATATAAGGCTCTCTTTAGGGAGTCAGTGTGAACTGATTTGTGATTAGTGGGCCAGAGGTGATGTTATTGGGGTCAAGCAAACCCAATTTCATTCTCTCCTTGCACAAATTACCTAAATTATCTGCTCCCCATAAATCTCATTTTGCAAGGGTTGGAGGTAGTGTGCCTAAAACATGACATACATAATCTTTCATAGATAGCTATTATTTTCTGATAGTTGCAAATTTTAGTAATCTGAAGAAATACATACAGATGGTCCCTGATTTAATAATGACTCTACTTACGATTTTTGACTTTACAATGGTGTGAATGCGTTATGCGTTCAGTAGAAACTGTACTTCCAGTTTTGAAGTTTGATCTTTTCCTGAGCTAGCGATATGCGGGAATATCCTCTCCTGCTACTGGGCAGTGACTAGGCAGTGGCAGTGAGTCAGCCACATGACCCCAAGGGTCAACATCTCTGTTCATCATATTCAGTATAGTATTCAGTAAGTTACAGGAGATATTCAGTGCTCTATTGTAAAATAGGTTTTGTGTTAGATGATGTTGCCCAACTGTAGGCCAATGTAAGTGTTTTGAACACATTCCAGGTAGGCTAGGTTGTATACTTGGTAGGTAGGTGTATTAAATGCATGTTTGACTTGGGATATTTTCACGTTATTATGGGTTTATCCAGATGTAATCCCATTGTAGGTTGAGGAAGACCTGTACACTGGATGTGGATGGTATGTTACATTTTCATTTAGATACGGGCTTAACCTTGAGCCTAATTTTTTAGACCTAGTTTCATTTAGAGTGGAGCTAATTTATTTGCATAGTTAGTGTTAAAAAGTTGGTTTGCTTCTGTAATGTATTTTTCATGACTGAAGGTATGTTTTCACATTTAGAGCTTTGTTACTTTCTAATTCTCAAAAATTGCTGCTTTGGCAATCCAGTATGTGTGTTTAGTCAGTAAATAATGAATGAATATATCTCCATCCTCTTTCAGAGAAAGCTTAGCTGTATTTGATGATGGCAAGGGAAAGAAAGAGAATGGCTCCCTTTTCTGTAAGCCACAAAACCCCAGATTTTTCTCTTTCACATCCTTTGCATGCGCCAAGTGATTTCTGGATCCTGACGTCTCTAGTATGTATTCTCCAGAGTTAATTGAAAACAGTCTGGTGTTTTTGTCTTTCTAGGTTAGCTCTTCTAGTTTTCCTAAATTTCACTTATTCCTTCTTCTCCGCTATCAGATGCTGGCCGTATTTGTCATTAATAACATTTTCTTAGTAGAGACCTGTCAAAAGACCTAGTAAACATTGTCAAAAACCTATGCCAAAGCCTATGACTAGTTTTGTCACAATCTGTAGTGGTTATCTGTGTGATGTTTAGTAACCAGTGGATTCTACTCATGGTTGTAGTAATTCTTGAGCAGCGTAAAAGGTTCTAATGCAGGTTTCATTGAACTCTTAAGTGTCTAATTCCTGTGTCATTTCGTACTTAAATTAACACGTAATCATGAAAAATTAATGTAGATGTAAAGTGTATATACTCAGAGCAGATTTTTTTCTATGTAGTGCACTGTTCCTAAATGATATTTGAACCTGTCTAGAAGTTGAATGACGGTAGATGTTTATGGGATTTAAGCAGTCATGTTCTTGAACTCTCTGCTGAAAATCAACTCTGGTTGTTCTAGGCAAACCACAGTGAAACTTAAATTATTATTTCAAACCTGATGTATAATTTTTAAATAGTAACAAGTAAACATTCCTGTTAATGAATGAAACATGACACAGACATTTTCCCCCTCAGGTGTAGAATGAGCCAAGGAGACTCAAACCCAGCAGCTATTCCACATGCAGCGGAAGATATCCAAGGAGATGACAGATGGATGTCTCAGGTAAAAGGAAGCGTGTGTGTATGATTCACCCAACATGAGGCTCTTCGGTTTTCCCAAGTCTTTTGACCAAAGCAGGAAAAGGACATCTTTTATGGTCAACAAGAATTATTATTTAAAAAATTTTTTTGATGTTTATTTTTGAGAGAGAGAGAGAGAGAACAAGAGCACGAGTAGGAGAGGGACAGAGAGAGAAGAGGGCAGAGGACCCAAAGCGAGCTCTGCCCTGACAGTGAGCTCAAACCCATGAACTGCGAGATCATGACCTGAGCCGAAGTCAGACACTTAACCGATTGAGCCACCCAGGTGCTCAAGAATTCTTATTTTAAAAAAATTTTTAATGTTTATTTTTGAGAGAGAGAAAGAGGAACAGAATGCGAGCGGGGGAGGTACAGAGAGAGAGGAAGACAGAGTATGAAGCATGGTTCCAGGCTCTGAGCTGTCAGCATAGAGCCTGACATGGGGCTTGAACTTATGAACTGCGAGATCGTGACCTGAGCCAAAGTCAGATGCTTAACCAACTGAGCCACCCAGATGCCCCAAGAATTATTATTTTTTTTTTAATATTTTTATTTATTTCTAGGAGAGAGAGAGAAAGACAGCGTGAGTAGGGGAGGGTCAGAGAGAGAGGGAGTGACAGACTCGGAAACAGGCTCCAGGCTCTGAGCTGACAGTCAGCAAGGAGCCCGATGCGGGGCTCGAACCCACGAACCGCGAGATCATGACCTAAGCGAAAGTCGGACGCTTAACCGACTAAGCCACCCAGACGCCCCAAGAATTATTATTTTAAATGAAAATCTGATGTTATGCTAATGTCATGTAATCACCAGCCTGATGTTGGAACGGAGGAGTATTTTGAAAGCATAGTAACTGCTTTTTGTTGATCTTGAAAGATAGCAGTGTCTCCACAGCGGGTTTTTGTTTTTGTTTTTTTAGCTTTTTTTTTTTTTTTACTTTGAAGGAATTTCAAAATTACCCAGATATCACAAAAATTTTAGAAAGAACTTATATCCTTCATCCAGACCTGCCAGGTATCATTTTGCCACATCTGCCTAAATGTTCTATTTGTATTTGTATGTGTGTGTGTGTACACACCAACATATGGTGCTTTCTGCACCATGTAGGAGGAAGTTGCAGTTGTGCCCGTTCTCCCCTAAGTATTTCAGTGGATTTTCTAAGAATAAGGACGTTTTCTTAACGTAACTACAGATAGTTATTAAAGTCAGGAAATGTGACATTGGCGTTACACCATATTCACATTTCTCCGTTTGTCCCAGTGTTTTTATGTCAGTTTTCTTCCCAGTCTGGGATCACACAGCGCATTCAGATGTCCTGTCTCTCTATTCCCTTTTTTTTTTTTAATTTTTTTTTAATGTTTTATTTATTTCTAGGAGAGAGAGAGACAGCGTGAGCAGGGGAGGGTCAGAGAGAGAGGGAGTCACAGACTGAAACAGGCTCCAGGCTCTGAGCTGGCAGTCAGCACAGAGCCCGACGCGGGGCTCGAACCCACGAACCGCGAGATCATGACCTAAGTGAAAGTCGGACGCTTAACCGACTAAGCCACCCAGGCGCCCCTCTCTATTCCCTTTTAATCTGAAATATTTCTCAGCCTTCGTTTTACATGACATTGACAGTTTGGAATATAAGCTATTTATTTTGTGGAGTGTCTCTTACTTTGGATTTGTCTTTTTCCTCATAATCAGGATTCAGGTTGTGCATCTTTGGCAGGGATATCAGTGAAGCGGTGCTCTTAGTGCATCACGTAGGAGGTACATGATGTTGGTTTGTTTCATTGGTGATACTAACTTTGATCACTTGGTTAAGATATTGTTGGCCTAAACTAGTTCTTACATATTATGGAATGGACTCTTGGGGTCTTACTTTTTTCAGTGGGTTATAATTCATTGCAGTTTTGAAGCTCATGTTGTCCCAGGTTCAGCAAGTGGAAATCCTCTCAGGCTGGCTCCTGAGTCTTCTTAATGTTTTCTATTGCTTTTTCATGTTTATTTTTGAGAGAGAGACAGAGAATGCATGCAAGCAGGGAGAGGCAGAGAGAAGGAGAGAATCCAAAGCGGGCTTCACACTGTGAGTGCAAAGCCCCACATGGGGCTGGAACCCAGGAACCTGAGGTCATGACCTGAGTCAAAGTCAGACACTCAACCAGCTGAGCCCCTCCATTGTTTTTTAGCACTGTATCTTCTTCACAGTCTTAGCTTCCTTCTAACAGACTGTTATCACTTAGTCCTAACTATATTTAATCTTCACCTATTGGTTTCCAACCATATTTCCTCTTTGAAATAACAAGTTCTATTATGATTTTAAGTACCCAAAGTTTTACATTTTAGTATTTAGTGAATCTTTTTACACTCTTGATAACTATATAGTATTCTTATGTTTTTGTCTTCCCAGACTTAAAAATCAGTCTGTCAACCAGTTTACTTTGATTGGTAGTTAGAATTTTTTCAACTCTTCTTACATAGATGAGTTGCTTGGTTATCCTTTCTTAATTTTTCTAGTTCGTTTGTATCTTTAAAAGTATTATGACCATCTGTGTATTTATCACACACCCTAAAAAAAATAAAATACTAACAATTGATGTTCTGTGTATACCCCTCAGTGATTTTTTTTTTTTTTTTAAATCTTTTCTCACCTCTCTGCCCCCCAACCAGTATCCTAAGTTTGGTGCTTATTTTCCCATGCATTTACATACTTTTTATATAAAATTTCTATGTGTATAGTATTTTTGTACGTTTTTAAGTTTTTTGTAAGTATGTTTTTTAATGTATTTTTCTGCAGGATAGCATACGTGTTGAAAGTGGAGCTGTGGTTTTTTCCTGCTGTTTAAATAGTATTTCATGGCTGTATCTGAAAATACCATTTATAACTTTTGTTAAAGGTTTGTTAAAGGTTATTTATAACTTTTGTTAAAGGTAGTAACTAGGGACACTGTTTCAAAATAAACTAATAAACTTTAAAAAAAAAAAAAAACCCTTATATAGTATGCAAGGGTGACTTTACTAAATATATAGTAAAGGGTGGCTCAGTTAGTTAAGTGTCCAACTCTCAGTTTTAGTTTAGGTCTTGATCTCATGGTTTGTAAGATCAAGCCCTGTGTTGGGCTCTGTGCTGACAGCTCAGAGCCTGCCTGGGAATCTCCCTTTCCCTCTTCCTCTCTCACCTTCTCAAAATAAACTTTAAAATCTGTATATATACATATATACACACATACACCCCAGATCTTGGTGTCTGATTCTCCAATGAAAGGAGCCAGAGCTCCTTGGAGAAATGATTGCTTCTACAGCCAGAGCAAGGAAAATGAAAGATGAACTCGGAGCGTCTTATAATGAAAGAAAGCAAGTATTTTAAAAAGGTGGGGCGGCGGGGAGATGTGTGGTAAGAATATTGCAGTAACATGTCCTCAGTGTGTCTCATGAAAGACCTGTGGTACTGGTCTGTTTTTTGGGGTTTGTTTGTTTTTTAATTTCTTTAATGTTTATTTTTGAGAGCGAGAGGGACAGTGTGAGTCGGGTAGGGGCAGACAGAGAGGGAGACACAGAATCTGAAGCAGGCTCCAGGCTCTGAGCTGTCAGCACAGAGCCTGACGCGGGGGCTCAAACCCATGAACCGTGAGATCATTACTGAAGTTAGACGCTTAGCGACTGAGCCATCCGCACCCCTATTCTGGTCTGTTTTAATGATGATAGTCACTTTGTCTATGTGAGACTGCCTGAAAGAGCATCCAAGTGCAAAGTTAGACAACTTGAGCAATATAATGATATTATTGGTTTATAACTCAAAGGATAAAATATGAGTGCATTTTGCTGTCAATAAGTGATTCGATAAATAAGAAATAAGGGACACATCTTCCTTAGAAAATAATTTGAGTTCATAAATATAGGGGCTCCTGGCTGGCTCATCCAGTAGAGTATGTGACTCTTGAGGAGTTTGAGTCCCAAATTGGGTATAGAGGTTACTTAAAATCTTTTAGGGGCGCCTGGGTGGCTCAGTTGGTTAAATGCCTGACTCTTGGTTTCGGCTGAGGTCATGATCTCATGGTTCGTGAGTTTAAGCCCCTGCGTCTGTCTCTGTGCTGGCAGTGCAGAACCTGCTTAGGATTCTCCCTCTCTCTCTCCCCCACTCCCTCCTCCTTCCCCTCCCTCCCTTTCTCTCTCTCTCTCTCTCTCTCTCTCTCTCTCTCTGCCCCTCCTGTTCTCATGCTCTGTCTTGCTCTCAAATAAACTTTAAAAAACTTAAATAAAATCTTCTAAATAAAGAGGGAAGGAGGGAGGAAAAAGAAATCTCTCATTAGAATACCACGGTAGTAATTACTATAGGAAAGGTCCATCAATCAGTACTAGTAGGCACAACTTCCAGGAGAAATAGTGTATTTGCCTAGCTTCAAAAGTATCTCCCTGGAAATTACTTTGGTGTCTTTAACATTTGACCATATATTTTTTGATATCCCCTCCCTCCAGAAGGTAGAGCTCGATTTCCTCATCAGTGTGAGCTGGATTTAGTGTCTTGTTTCTAACAATACAGTACGGAAAGGAAAAATAATAACTGTATAGTGGAGAAATCTGGCAATCACCACCTTAACCAAGTTATCAATGTTAACATCACCAGTTAATAAGTCATGTTGATATTCTGTACTCCCTTCTGGTATGATACAAGGGCACATCACCTCTGTGGTCGTCTTCTAGAATAATCCATAACCTCAGTCTATTCATGAGAAAATATCAGACAGACCTGGATTGAAAGACATTCTATAAGACACCTAATACTAAATAGGTCAAGGACATGAAATACATGAAAAGACCCAGAAACTATCCCATATTGGAAGATAGCTAAGGAGACATATATATACTAAATGCCATGTGATCTCCTGAATTGGCCCTGGGAACAGAAAAAGGACATCAGTGGAAAAATTGGTAAGATCTGCGTAAACTGTTTTTTTTGTTGTTGTTGTTTTGTTTTTAAAGTAGTCTCTGCACCCAACACGGAATTCGAACTCCCAAACCCCTAGATGGAGAGTCGGGTGCTCTACTGACTGAGCCAGCCAGGTGCCCCTGAGTAAAACTATTTTAGTTGATACTTTTTACCAATGTTAATTTCTTAGTTTTGACCAATGTACCATGCTTAGGTAAGATGTTAACATTGGAAGAAGCCGAGTGAAGGGTATATGGGGATATTGTACTAGGTTTGCAACACTTCTATAGATCTAAAATTGTTTTTTAAAAAAAATTAAAAAAAAAGGGACACCAGGATGGCTCGCTTGGTTAAGTGTCTGACTCTTGACTTTGGATTGGGTCAGGATCTCAGGGTTGTGAGATTGAGCCCCATGCTGGGCTCCGTGCTGAGTGTGGAACCCGGTTAAGATCCTCTCCCTCTCTCTCTTCCTACTTCTCCCCATCCCTTCTCCTCCCCACCCTCACCCTGCATGCATGTGCTTTCACACTCTCTTAAAAAAAAAAAAATCATGATTAAAACAAGTATTGAATTGATACTCAGTACTTCCTATGAAGTATTGGCCAAACTACCGGGCCATATATCAGGAAATACCTGGAACAGATGACCATGTTCACAGGAATATAATCAATAAAATCCAGGCTATGGGAGATTATATAGGTCAAATGATCATATTTCTTAAAATACTATTTAAAAATATAAATTTTTATCAATTTAATTTATAAATTTAAATTTTATAAATGTATTCAGTAGGATATTACAATATAATTTTTATAAATTTATATTTTATAAATATAAATAAAAATAAATAAATTTGGGGCCCCTGGGTGGCTCAGTCAGTTAAGCATCTGACTTCAGCTCAGGTCATGATCTCACAGTTTGTGAATTTGAGCCCTGAATTGGACTCTGTGCTCAGAGCCTGGAGCCGGCTTCAGACTCTGTGTTTTTCCCTCTCTCTGCCCCTCCCACACTTGCACTCTGTGTCTGTCTCTCTCTCAAAACTAAATAAACTTAAAAAAAATTTTTTTAAATAAAATTAAATTTGGGAGGTAGTGGCAGAGAGAGTGAGAAACCTGTAGATTAAAAGATTTAAGAGACAACTTGGATCCTGATTTTTAAAAAAACGAAAAAATTTTTATGACTTTGAACACTGGTTATTTGTTGATGTTAAAGACATTACTGTTAATTTGGGAGAGTAGCATTGGTATTGTGGTTATTTTTTAAAAGTTGAGGGCACCTGGGTGTCTCGGTTGAGGGTCTGACTCTTGATTTTGGCTCAGGTCATGATTTCATGGTTCAACAGATAAAGCCCTGCACTGAGAGTGGAGCCTGCTTAAATCCTCCCTGCTCTTCCCCCTTCCCCTCCCTGCTTGTGTACACACACTCTCAACAAAAACCTTTTTTTCTTTTTTAAATTTTATTTGAGAGAGAGTGTGGATGTGTGAGCAGGGGAGTGGCAGAGGGAGAGAGAGAATCTTAAGCAGGCTCCTGGCCCAGCAATCCAGGCCTCCCCCCGCCCAAAAAAAAATTTTTTTTAAGAGTTGCATAGGGAAGGGGCCCTGGCTGGCTCACTAGGAAGAGCATGCGACTCTTGATCTTGGGATTGTGAGTTCTAGCCCCACGTTGGGTGTAGACATTACTTAAATAAACTTAAAAAAAAGGTTTGTAATGAAATATTTATAATAGTAATATGAACGATATAAAATACTAAATATAAATAGAGTAAATACAGAACGCTATATTCTGAGTTTGCTTAAAATAAGCTGAGGGTGTCGGGGTCAGTAGTTTAGAGGACGACTGAAATAATAGTGGCCGTATGATGATTGCTGTAGCTGGTGACAACTATGATGGCTACATGGAGGCTTGTTACGTTATTTTCTCAGCTTTTGTATGTGTTTGATCTTTTTCATAATAAGATTTACTTAAGGGCGATGCTGAAAGACTTGA
Source organism: Hyaena hyaena (assembly GCF_003009895.1). Lineage (NCBI taxonomy): Eukaryota > Metazoa > Chordata > Mammalia > Carnivora > Hyaenidae > Hyaena > Hyaena hyaena. The sequence continues at coordinate 3,398,077 of NW_024080669.1, read as the reverse complement.
CTGTAGACAAGTTTAATACAAATTGTATCAGAACATATAACCAGAAAAAGGCTCAGGAGCAGACTGAGGAAAATATTTGCAATAAATAATGCAGAGGAAGCATTGATATTTTGTTGTATTATCAGCAAAAAATATCCTGAAAGTACCAGTAGATAAGTATCTAAATACACATGACATGAAGTGTTTTACTTTTTGTTCCTCAAAAGTACAGATTAAAATAATGAGAAAGGAGGAGGAGAGAGAGAGAAATATTAATATCCAGTGCTGGGGCAAGTATGGTAAAACCAGTTCTGATAAATTACTAGTCAGTACAGATACAGCCCTTTTTGTTAACAACTTGGAAATCTATCTATGATCCACAAAAGTGCTAGTCGTCTTTGACCTTAGAATTCCCAACATGTAAAAAATAAAATCTGTGTAAATTTCCTCATCACAGTAAATAGGATGCTACTGGCAAGTCTATCAGTAGGAAAACTTTAAAAAATGGGTGTGTCAGTGGATTTATTCAGTAGGATATTATGTGGCTGTTAAAAAGTATGGTTATGAAAATTATGTAGCTACATAGAAAAATGCTTCTAGGGGCGCCTGGGTGGCTTAGTCAGTTAAGCGTCCGACTTTCGCTTAGGTCATGATCTCGCGGTTCGTGGGTTCGAGCCCCGCGTCGGGCTCTGTGCTGACTGCCAGGCTCAGAGCCTGGAGCCTCTTTCAGAGTCTGTGACTCCCTCTCTCTCTGACCCTCCCCTGCTCACGCTGTCTCTCTCTCTCTCTCTCCTAGAAATAAATAAAATATTTTTTTAAAAAAATGCTTCTAGTGCAGTGTTAACTGCAGTTACAATGGCCACTGTTGACCGGAGTATCTACGGGGTGTTAGCCAAAAGCTGGATCTCTTTCCTAGAATTCTCCTCTCTCCAGCTCTACAGCAAGTTGTGGGATGCCTGGCTGGCTCAGTCAGGAAACCGTGCGACTCTTGATCTCAGGGTCATGAATTTGAGCCCCACATTGAGCATGGAGTCTTTAAAAAAAAAAAAAAAAAAGTTAGCAGCAGATGACCGTATCTGGAAAACCAGTCTCAGGTTATATTGCTTTCTGGACTAGAAAGTAGACAAATAGAATTTGAACATAGGCTGTTCTGTCCCCAAAGCTATTGTGCCAGAAAGAGGTATACATAATACATATAAAACTTGAAAGAAAAAAAAGTAGGGGAGGCACATGGAAAAATGGTTACTGGGTTAAGGTGATAGAATTCGAAGTGTTTTGTTTTGGTCTATTTTTCCAACTTACTGTAACTACTTTTATACTTAAAAAAAGAAAATATAGAGTACCAGAACAAACATTTAGAGCAGCAGAGCTTAAGTTCCATGACATTCTAGAAGTATGAACTATTTTATTGGTATTGAGAGGTAGTTGGTACTGTAGCACCTCAGTGGGGAGGTGATGTGGTGGAAGTGCACCTGCTCACCAGCTAAAGTTTTATTTCTGCCCATCTTATCCCTTCAGTGTAGAAATACTTATGGACGGGCACCTAGGTGGCTTCAGAGTTTGTGGCTCCCTCTCTCTCTGCCCCTCCCCTGCTCATGCTCTGTCTCTCTCAAAAATAACAAAACATTTAAAAAATTTTAATAAAATAAAAATATTTATTGAAACAGTGGTAGTTTAAAAAGTTTTTTAATTTTTTAAATGTTTATTTTTGAGAGAGAGCGGGAGTTCACACAAGCCGGGGAGGGGCAGAGAGGGGAACAGAGGATCCCAAGCGGGCTCTGTGCTTACAGGAGAGAGTATGATCTGGGGCTCAAACTTGCAAATCTCAAGATCGTGACCTGAGCTAAAGTCGGACTCTTAACAGACTGAGCCACCCAGTTGCCCCCCAAAATTTTTTTACAAAGACATGGATGCATAAAAAGGAAAATCTGTCTCAAATCCCATCACCCTAAGGAGGAACTCATTAATAAATTGTTTAAGTATTTCCAAAATTATTATTTTCTATTTTCACCCACAGCAGGTGAATATCTGTGATTCATTGCAGTGTTACCTGTGCCGATATTAGCGGAAATAACTCTACCTTAATTCCTAAGGGAAGCATCATTGAATGTAGAGCTTGGGAAAAAAGGAACAGCATTCAGACCTTTCTGTTGCCTAAAGCATCATGTAAATTTGTTTTGGGGAGGAATATAGAAACTTAAACTATGTCCTTTAACATTGATGAGTAAAATCCATTTTAAGGGGCACCTGGGTGGCTCAGTCTGTTAAGCATCTAACTCTGGCTCAGGTCATGATCTCGCATTTTGTGGGTTTGAGCCCTATGTCAGGCTCTGTGCTGACAGCTCAGAGCCTGGAGCCTCCTTGGGATCCTGTGTCTCCCTCTCTCTGTTCCTCCCCTGCTCATGCTGTGTGTGTGTGTCTCTGTCTCTGTCTCTCTTAAAAATATTTAAAAAAAATTTTTTTTTTTATGTTTTATTTATTTCTAGGAGAGAGAGAGACAGCATGAGCAGGGGAGGGTCAGAGAGAGAGGGAGTCACAGACTGAAACAGG
>NW_024080669.1:3271379-3394414 GCF_003009895.1 Hyaena hyaena | reverse complement strand
TTTTATTTATTTCTAGGAGAGAGAGAGACAGCGTGAGCAGGGGAGGGTCAGAGAGAGAGGGAGTCACAGACTGAAACAGGCTCCAGGCTCTGAGCTGGCAGTCAGCACAGAGCCCGACGCGGGGCTCGAACCCACAAACCGCGAGATCATGATCTAAGCGAAAGTCGGACGCTTAACCGACTAAGCCACCCAGGCACCCCCTGGGCCTCAGTTCTTGAGCAGAGGTGGCAGGCTGTGTAGGGAATGAGTGATGCGGGTGCCACCCTCAGAGCCCTGCCAACACAAGTGGGTACATTTGGATGCAGAAGATGGAAATTGTTCTTCTAGGTGCCTCACAACACATTACAGTTGAGGAATTTTATTTCCCACTAAGTTTGAATAAAGCCGGTTTTTCTCTTTTTAGATATGGAGAGAGCTTTTTTCCCCACTTCATGCACTGAATTTTGGAATTGGGGGAGATACAACCAGACATGTTTTGTGGAGACTAAAGAATGGAGAACTGGAGAACATTAAACCTAAGGTGAAGTGAAACTTAATTTTTAGACTGTCTTTTTATCTTGGGTTTTTTCCAGGTAGTTAAATTGAAACTGCTAGTAAAAATAAATTGCTTCTTTTAAAAGCATTATTTTGCTGTTGTCTTTGCTTTGTGCCCATTTAAGATAAATAATAGTGTTCTTAGGAATGTTTCAAATACCTACTGAGAAATTGATGCATTGCTTGCTTGGGTTGTAGTTGTAATTGTTAATAATGCCCCTTTTCAGCGGTAGGAAGGGATTTAATGCTAGTGAGGTATGCCTTTCTGTAGACCTGAACACAGTGTGTGTGGGAAACTGCCCAGAGCGGGGTCAGGGCAGCAGTGCCATGATCCACTTCAGGAAGGAATTTTGGATCTGGTTTATCCATGTAAACACATTCGTAATCTAGGCCTCCCCAAGTTTTTCTGAAGAAAATTTGAAGCAGCTGTGAACAAATGTTCACCATAAACATGTTCCCAGTACCTTAACACATTATAAATGTCCTGAGTTGGCACACTGCATATAATTTTTTTCAATCCTAAACAAAGAAAAAACCCAAAACTGGTAACAGTTGCCTTTGTTGAAAATATTTTATTTTTTTCCTTTTCTAATAGATGTTCCTGTCTTTTGGGACACGATGGAAAGTTACATTGGGTCGTATAGTAAGATGTATATCTCTAGGTCACAGCCAGTTTGTAAATTTTTTTTTAAGAGGAAAAACTTGAAATTGCACCCAGCTTCCAGCCCAGCAACTCTTTTCCTTGAGTACAACTGTGTATTTATTTATTCCAGTTACACTCCTTGGGTACTTTTTTTCTGGAAGATACTTCTGGTATGGTAGGAGTTGCAGATGTTTTTCCCTGACTTTCTTAGATTTCTCTTTATTTTAGTATATTTTTTCCAACATGCAGAGTTTTTATGCAGCTGAATTTGTTATCTTTACTTGCATGGTTTCTGGATTTTAAGAGATTAGCCTCCAACTCCACAATGATGAAAGAATTCTCATTTCTTGTGCAGTTTTATCACTTCAGAATTGATCTGCTTGGAATTTATCCTGAGATATATGAGGCCTTAAATCAGTGTTTGAGGTTAGCTACTCAGTTGGAATTCTCCACTATCATTTGACAAATTCATCTTTCCTTCCTTTGATTTTAGAAATAAGATTTTTATCTACATATTGGTAAATATTTGTGCCTAAATATTAGAGTTTTATCTAAATACTAAAACAGTCTTTTATTCCTGATTATTTATCTCCCACCCACCCCCCTTTTTTCACCCTTAATTATAGGTCATTGTTGTCTGGGTAGGAACAAACAACCATGAAAATACAGCGGAAGAAGTAGCAGGTGGAATCGAGGCCATTGTACAACTTATTAACACAAGGCAGCCGCAGGCCAAGGTCATTGTATTGGTATGTACTCTCTGGTGGGTAGAGTCTTTGAGGTCACTAAGTCAGGTGAGGAATGTTGTCAAAAATACGATCACTTATGAATATAGAGGATGTTTTGATATGTCCTGTGGTCTTACCGGTTTCATCACACCCCAGACCCGCTGTAGTGTCCTCTGTTACCTGCCCACCCTTGTCTATGTGTGGAAACCCTCTGTGTCGCCTCAGGTAACAACATTCTGATAATGCTTAAAATTGCGTATGAAAATAGTCCTAGTCCTGAGTCTCTTTTTATTATACTTGAGTTTGGATTCGCTTAGATGTGTTGTTCTGTCTCTTTATATGTTAAAAGTGGTGTATTTATTGAAATCTCTGAATTCTCTAAAACATCAGCGATTCTCTTAGCAAGAAAATGGGTACTTTATAGTCTTATCCCTAACAGAGAGTGCTACACTATGTGGAGATTAAAGCATTAAATCTTCATGGTCTCAGCGATAGTTATCTATTTCAGTATAAAAGTTTACCTATAGATATTCTTTTTTTTTTTTTTTTTAATTTTTTTAATGTTTTATTTATTTCTGAGAGAGAGAGCATGAGCAGGTGAGGGTCAAAGAGGGAGACACAGAATCTGAACAGGCTCCAGGCTCTGAGCTAGCTGTCAGCACAGAGCCCGATGAAGAGCTCAAGCCCACGAACCGTGAGAACGTGACCTGAGCCGAAGTCAGCCGCCCAACCGACTGAGCCACCCAGGTGCCCCGACCTGTAGATATTCTTAGCAGTACTACAACTATGTTTTTGTGAAATCTGATAGGTAGTCAGTTCTTTAATGAGATGATGTTAAGAAGATATTTTTTCAACAAACATGAAGATCACTATGTATAAGGCACTGTTCTGGGTCTTGAGCCTATAAAAACGAATAAGACCTTGTTCCTGTCAAGGAGCTCTCTGTCTGGTCTAGTGGTAGATGGACCTGGCAATATGAAGGGAGAATTAGTACACTGTATGTTAAGGGGAGAACAAGTGTATTCTAGACATAAATTCTGAATTTATGAATTCTGACTTTAGTTTTAAGGAATTCACTGGTCTCCAGACAAATGGGGAAGGAAAAGAAGGCATTATAGAGTTGGGGGGAAAGGATGAAAGGCATATACTTGAGTGTGTGTTTGTTAGCTAAGTGAAAGAGAGTGCTTGAAGAATTTTAGGGGTGTCTTCGCTTGACCGACTGAGCCACCCAGGTGCTCCTTTTAGGGCTGTCTTCGAATAAAGTTTAAGACTGGATTGGTGAGAAGAAAGAGGCCACAGCCAGGTCATGTAGGGATTTATATAGGTAGGTAGGAGTTTGGATTTTATCTTCTTGGAGCTGGGGGCCATGTCTAATTTTATTTTTTTACTGCATTCTTGTTTATATCCTTGCTCTATGCCAGAAAGGATTGCATTAGGGTTGAGAGTCCACCTCTGAAGTATAGGGGCTGGTACATAGTAGTTACTCAAGACATGTTTGTTGCATGAGTGTTGCTGAATGAATTCTCCATAAATAGATAGTCTTTCTTGCAACCAGACTTTTAAATTGGATATACACTGTTGTTGGGATGCCTGAGTGGCTCAGTCGGTTGAGCGCCCGACTTCAGCTCAGGTCATGATCTCACGGTTCGTGGGTTCGAGCCCCATGTTGAGCTCTGTGCTGACAGCTTAGAGCCTAGAGCCTGTCTTCGGATTCTGTGTCTCCCTCTCTCTCTCAAAAGTAAATAAAATGTTAAAAAAAATGTTTTTTAAATAAATTGGATATACACTGGTGTTGTCTACAACACTAAAACATTGGCCATACCCTGAATAACTCCATGGGCCCATGATTATATAAGTCATTGAATATAATAGTGCTAATCCTGTGACAGTTGGGAGAACTGTGTGGGACCGGATTTATGGTGTATTTAAGTGAAAAGTCCAAATACTAAACCATAAGTGCATTATATTTAGAGTTACTTAAAATACGATTGACCCTCAGACAACATGGGGCTAGGGCCCTGACCCCCATTACAGTAGAGAACCCACATGTAACTCTGGATTCCTTTGAAACATAACTACTAACAGTCTGTTGATTAGAAGCCTTGCTGATAAGCAGTTGACACGTTGACACATTCATATGTTATGTGTATTACATACTGTATGCTTACAAGAAAACCAGCACAAAGAAAATGTTACTAAGAAAACCATAAGAGAAAATAGCTATACAGTACTATACTCTGTTAGAGAAAATGTGTGAATACGCAGGCCCGTGTACTTCAAACCTGTGTTGTTCATGATCTGCTACAGTTGTCAGCATGGAAAAGAGATTAGGAGCACGTTATTTTTCTTTTTTGTTTTAACGTAGTCTCTTAGCAGTTTAAAAAAAATTTTTTTAATGTTTTTATTTATTTAATTTGAGAGAGAGAAAGAATCCCAAGCAGGCTCCACAGTGTCCGCACAGAGCCCAACGTGGGCTCTAACCCGTGAATCGTGAGATTGTGACCTGAGCCAACATCAAGAGTCAGACACTTAACCAGCTGAGCTGCCCAGGTGCCCCAGTATTTTAGCAATGATTAATTATCAAAGGGGGAGAAAATCACGTGGTGTACCTTTGATATGCTCATATTAAGGAAAATGCAATGCAAATACATAAGCTGCTTTTCTCATCCTTGCTTGAAAATCCCAATGGCTATGGCACCCTGTTCTTAAGGCTTAATCATTTCTGATGGCTTTGACTGACGTGATATTCTGTGAATGGCAGAACACAGTATGTATTTACTGTTCAATGGCCATCCTTCCTGGTTGCTTATATCTCAGCCAGAGTCAGCTCAATATGAGCACTGAGGGTAGTTCTTTTTTTGATAACTGTCAGATGCAAAGCCTTATTCTTTAACAGTTCTGTAAACTAGGGTTTAGACTTGACTTCATCAATTTTTGAGGTGCTTAACAAGGATAGGAGGAGATGATCTTAGGTAGCAGAGTCATTATGGAACTAAACAATCACAATAAATTGGTAACCAAGACTCCAACATTCGGTGAAAAAAACTAAAGCAGACATGAACAGGTACTTACTTTAGCATAAAGTTTTTTTTTTTCCTTTAGTAGAATACCCACAGAAAATCTATTTTTGTGAAATAAGACCTCTTAGGAGAAATGGGTGGAAAAATTTTTACCTAAATAACAAAAACTTGCTGTGTGGTATCATTAGCTATAAACCAACTAAAAGGTTGTCTGACAATAATTTTATAATAGGATCGTTTTCTGTAAAAGGACTTTTCTAGTTTGAGATGATAAAATCTTGCTCTTGCCATATAAGCGTAGACTTTCATTGACTATAGGAGGACGGACATGTGATTTACCTAAAAGTTAGATGATTCACATAAGTTAAAATGAATTTAGGAAGCATCTGTTTTATCCTAGCAAATATGATGCGCCTTTGATTTTTTTAAGACCACATTTGTCCCAACTGTTTCTTGTGTGCAGTAGTATGGATTCCGTGGAGCACTAATAAATACATGTGTATTTGAGTTAGATTATTCTGATGACTGTAGAGAAAATGAATTGAAGAGAAGACCAGTCAGGAGACTACATTAACTGAGTGAATAGTGGTAACTTTCCAAGCCATAGCAGCATGCATAATCAGAATGGGGGGGAATGAAAAATATTGAGCAAAAGCTGAGTAATGTAATGATAAATAGCGAAGGTATGTGGAATGAGAGACTCGAGGCTGTCGGTATGGCAGTTGATACCGAGACTGTAGTAGGAGCATATTGTGGGGAGAAGATGATGACTTGCTTTTGGACATGTCGAGTTGGGAGTGCCTCACGAACGCTCAAGTTTGGTTTTGGGCTAGACTGTTCGTAGTGGGCCAAGGTCAAGACCCTGAAGAATACCAACAATTAAGGGACAGGAGGAGGACAGGGGAGCTCATGAAGAAACTGAGAAGGAATGGTCGGAGAACTTTGGTCAAAATCGGTCTTGTCCGGTGTTTGAGAACTCGGAGCGGCAGATGGTGCCAGCAGCAACAGTTCTTTCAGGAGCATCTGAAATCACAGATAAGTAAGTAGGGAAAACAAAGGACTCTTCTCATCTTCTGTTCTTCTCTGCTTTGCCCCAGGGTTTGTTACCTCGTGGTGAGAAGCCCAACCCTTTGAGGCAAAAGAATGCCAAGGTGAACCAACTCCTCAAGGTTTCCCTGCCGAAGCTTGCCAACGTTCAGCTCCTGGATACAGATGGGGGCTTCGTGCACTCGGACGGTGCCATCTCCTGCCACGACATGTTTGATTTTCTGCATCTCACGGGAGGGGGCTACGCAAAGATCTGCAAACCCCTGCATGAACTGATCATGCAGTTGTTGGAGGAAACACCTGAGGAAAAGCAAACCACCATTGCCTGACTGGCTCCCGTCAGTGTTCATAGCACCCAGCTTCCTCAGATCAGTTATATCACTGGCACTACAGAATCCTTCTCTTTCTTAAGGCACTTTGCATTGTAGAATGTTCTTGGATGTTCATATCTAGTGTTTGAAGGGAGGAGGGATTTAAACTGGTCCTGTACATAGAAGGTTTGTTTGACACAGGAGAATAATTAGCCAAGGAAGATTGTTGTTTAAATTCGTTTGAAACCAGAAGGGGACTTTTTAGTTGTATGTGTGACGTTTTCATTGAATTATCACTGTTTTTCCTAGGACAACATCAAGCCTAAGTACTGAACAAAATGAAGATTCTTTTTGTTGGCCTTTCTTTCTGTGGATTATGTCATATATACTAATGATCAGGGTCACACCTACTTGGCTTTAAAACAGATGTTTTCTCCAGTTTTTAAGGTTCATGATTTAGCCTTTGGTTTTTCGTTTGTTTTGCTCATATGTATTTGCAACATTTTTTTTTAACTTGCAGCATCAGATTGAACATGCTTGTCATTCAAATATGGGAGATGCTATGGTTACAAGTGAATTCGCTCCACTCTCTTAATCTTTCCCGTGTTTAGCAGTGGAAGATAGGTGTTGCCCCATTTGGGGACTCTGTGGAGGGTATTATTTTTATGCTGCTGAGTATCATGTCTATAATAGACCCATGCATGCAGCCTTTCCTCCCTATTTCCCCTCATCCCCTCTTTTTTTGGGGGGATCCTTGTTGACATTACAAGCTTTTAACACATTTTCGACCTAGGAGCTCCGTTGCTGGAAGTGTAAGTCCCCAGCCCGTCACTCTCGTGACGCCGGTACTGATGTGCAACTCGTCCTTGTGTAGTGGTGTGTGCATAGTGTGTGTCGTGCTGTCCGTGTGCACAGTTCTGTTTGGTTTGGTTTTCCCGTAAAATATGTTACGGTTTGTTTCTTTGAAGAAAAAAATCAGAACTCTATTTTCCATTCCGTAAGCCTTGACATTATTTCAAGTTTTATAGTATCTTAAGATGTATATTTTATTTTTTTATTGGCTTAGTTTTTAAATTCTATCAGGTCCAGAATAATTTGGCCTTTTCTTACGGGCAAACAAACGGAGCTGCTCTTCAGAACAGACATTTCTGCTTGATCCCACCATCTTAGTGAAAAAGAACTAGGTTTGTTTAACTTTCAGGTTTTCTCTTTAGTGTATTGAAAATTTCTTCTAAGAGAGCTCTTTATAATCCTAAAAGTTTGCTTGAGCTACGAGAACTGCCATTTAAAAAATAATAGGACAGTACATGGTTTATTCAATCTACTTATGGAATATGTACAAACTGGATCTACAAACATACTTTAAACTGGACCAGGTGGGTACTGGAGTAACCTATTAAAATGTACTCCACAGGGATTCCGCTTAATGTTCAAGTTCAGTGACTAAGGCCGAAGCTCGATGATCTTCTTACGAGGCAAATGCTTTTGTGAGTTGGAGGGGGTTGCCGATCTGAGCTTGGAGCCACTTGTGATTGAGAAGGATAGAACTTGGGCTGATGTTTTTCTTGTGAAGCCTCTTTCTAGGATTTGTGTTTTTTTGGTCTTATCTTTAGTCTTTTTTTTTTTTAATTTCTGAATGTATCATGTTTTCACTAACGACCGAAAGTACATGTGATGTTTACTAGACTCGTTTCCCACATTAAAGTTCCCTCTCTGTTTTCAGTAGCTCAGATTCTTGAGTTTTTCAGGACAGGTTGTTTCTTAGCTGAGGCATTGTTCTGAGGAGGAGACTTAATAAAACCAGAAGTTTGTCTGTGAAAAGACCGTTTCTTCTCCAGGTCTTTTCCCGTTTGTCAGAGGGCGGGAGTGTTGTCCGAACGAACCTGTTAGGTGATTCCTGCAGCATGCGCTTTTAGCTGCCCCCTTGACTAAGGATCCCTTTGTGAGCTGGCCTTCAGCTCCTTTGCTTCTGTGTGTAAACCTCGGATGTTACTACATTTTATACCTACCAGAGCTATTCGAGCAATAGTATTTGAACCACTAGCCTTTTAAATAAAAGTCTGCCCCGTTGCTAATGTGCAGATACTGAGTCCACTTTCATTTCTTGCCAGCTTTCTTTGCACTGCTTTAGGCAGAGAGTGTTCATCTGTTTTTCTTTGATGGGCATCCCTGTTTGCTACAGTGACAGAACTTAATGCTTACCCTTTGGATTCCTCTCCGACTTCTCATGTATATGTAACCTTAACACACTGTCCAAGTGAAATGTCCTAGTTGTCATTGTGATTAAGGGGCCAACTTTCCAGACCGCTAGCAGAGGTCTTCTGATCCTCTCCCCAGCAAGTTTTAATTCCTTTGCCCACCCTTTCCGATACCCTAGCCGGCAGCTGGGGACGCATCGTAGATGCTGAGGTCGTGTGGCGAATGTGGCAGGTGGAGAGCGTGCTGCCATGGCTGACGTAAGGCTGGTGCTTTGCTGCCCGTGTATTCTGGGCTGCCGTGGGCAGTGGTCTGGCTCCCCCTGTGGGTCTTTTTGGATTGTTGGGGTTATCTGTCTAAACCTGAGTCTTCTGTGAAAAACCTTAATCCAGCATAACAAATCTTGAGTGGCTCATGCCCTGCCCTAAAGAGTTCTGTCTCTTGTTTAAAAAACATACAAACAAAACAACAACAACAAAGAAAACCCAACTTACTTTTTTTTTTAATTTTAACTCTAGTCGCTGTTTACAGTTGTATGCTAAAGCCTGAAATATTGTCTGTGCTATGGTGTATGAGCAATGCCAATTTTATATTTATTGCAGTGAAGAAGAAACTAAAAAATATATGAAAATGAGGAGCATGTCCACGCTCCTGAATCTGTGTGGGTGCATGTGGGAGAAGTGAGTTGGGGGTCTCTTGAAAGGAGGCTTTTTGGAGTGGGTCTCCCGGCTTCTCCTCGGTGTTCCTGCTTGGGGATCACTGCTGCTAGCTGACTGGACCTCCCCAACAGACGTCTGTGACTCTGCTTTGGCGAAGTTTCATTGACTAGTAGAACTCATTCTGTTTTAGTGCATATTTCAATATAAATGTAAACATTTCACTCAAACTTGCTCATGTCTTTCTGTCTCCTTTATCAGAGTTTGGATTCCAGTGGGGGGGGAAAGGGATGCCTTTTTCCCCTACCTTATCACAAGCACATTGGCTACTTAATCTGCTGCCTTTCTGAGGAACTGAATGTACTGAGCAGACCGCCATCACATCTCCTTGGGGCTGTGGGAGGGCAGGGTGGGGTGAGCAGATCGGAGGAGTCCTAAGTACATACATGGGAAAATTGCCCAAGGAAGTGTCCCCAGTTGGTTACGAGTAGCTGGCAGTTTAAAGAATTGATTCTTAAACCATTACACCAACCTTTTGGTCTTTTCTCCTAATTTCAATCTTTAGAATTTATTCACACTAAATTTCTAATTTCCAGTGTTTCTCTATTCCTCACACTAATAATCCTCCGTTTTCTTTTTTACACTTCAGAACATCTCTTTCCACTACTGCACCAGCATGAACTTGAGTGCTTTAGCTTAATTGCACCGTTCCAAGCTCCTGTGCCGTCTAGGGAGAAAGGCCTCAGGATAATATTTATATCCTACATGTAGCATGTAGGTGTATCCATCCCCATTTTACTGTTGGTGGAGAGGCCCAGGGAGATACGTGTGGAGTCCTGTAATTTCAGTGGTTGAGCTGGGATTTGAATCCAGCTTTACCTGATTTCAGAGTCCTTGCCTTTGCCACTACTCTTTCAGTCTGGGGTATCTTTTGAGCTATCTATTCTAATTGAGAGTTCATGACAGATACATCCCTAAGTTGCCTTTCAGTTGAAGGTCCTGGCAATGAAGTGACAGCAGCTTCCTTCAGTCTTTTCTGCAGCCGGTATAATCCTTTTCAGTTCCATCCTCCACGTGGCCACACGAGTATTAGAATTTATTTAAAGTTCATTACCAGGGTACCTTGGTGGCTCAGTTGGTTAAGTGTCCAACTTTGGCTCAGGACATGATCTTGCAGTTTGTAGGTCTGAGTCCTGCGTCTGGCTCTGCTGACAGCTCAGAGCCTGGAGCCTGCTTCCGAGTCTGTGTCTCTCTCCCTCCCCTGCTCACGCTGTCTCAAAAATAAATGAATAAACATAAAAAAAAAATAAAAGGTGCATTACCTGGCCATCTTGCTTTCTACCTTAAAACCAGCAGTAGACTGAAATGGTGTTTATGGAGCAAGAGATGTTGGTGGTGCACCTAAAGGGGTTTGAAGACTGGCTTGTTAAACCTGTCAGTTAAGTTCAGACTGACAGGAAGACACCTGGGTAAATGAAATTTAAGATCTAAAGGAAACAGGAAAGTGAAAGTATAAATGGCAGAAGGGTAACTAAAAGAGGAAGTCACCAGCTAAAGTATGCTGAGGAGTCGGGGTGGGGACCGCAATCGGAGGTGAAAACTAGGTGAAAACGGTAGCAGGCCGGCAGGAAGCACAGCAACCTCCTTTGCAGCCCACCCTTACCCAGGAGTCTGGAGTGTTTCCACAGTAGGTTGGTCTGGCTGTGTGCTGTAGACACCCTCAGCTGAAGATGAGCGGCATGAGTCACAGGATGACTTGTGACCGTGGGATTGAGGACAGGAAGCTTGAGGGTGGACACAGCTCTCATGTAGCACCTTTGCCTCCCCAGGCTACAACAGCCGACCCAAGGCTGACCTCTTTATAGCCGTGAGACTAGAGCAAGGGTCAACTGGCTCCGCAGGGCCTAACCTGATGACTAGTCACCAACCGCACCAGCAGTCATTCCAGCAAATTGATAGGCCAGTCCAAAGCTACTATGGTTTTTGTATCATTTAGTCTCTCACTCTTAATCACGGTGATGCTCTTGGATTAAAAGGTTACTCCCATAAGAGAAGAGAATATGGAGATACTGAGATGTTTTTGTTTTCCTAGTTGCCTTGGCTCACGTATCTAATCACACCAAGTTCCTCTCTGCCACCGCTGCTTTCCCCCCTCCACTCCCCAGCTTTGCCTTTATCAGCTGCTCACGGGTTCCCCTTAGATCACAGAGCAGCAGCAAAAGCAGCCTGGGTCCTGGAGCTTTGTTAACTGTATCCAGACTACCCCTGTAGTGAACCTCTTCACAAGTGGAAGAGACAGCAGTGGGGTAGAAGGGAAGGTTCCTTTACCAGCAGGCGCTTGGGGAAACATTGGACAAAACCAGCCAGAGAGTCTCTACTCTTCTCCCGCCACAGCAGGACTGAAGTCCTAACTCCACTACATAATTTTACACTGCCGTGAAGCAAAGATCCTCACTGTTTTGATAAGGAAGACCTTTCTTCTTCTCTGGACTGATTTTATGCTATTTTATGATCTCAAAAAACATTTTACATACTGGTCGAGCCTTGACCTTCATGACACAGCAGTGCACTGCAACATGTTCGTCGGTAACTCCTGATCATCCAAACCATTAGATCTAGTGTCCAGTGCTTCCCCTGACTTGACCCTCTATCTTCAATCTATATCCTCCCACCCCTTACTTTGACCCTTTGTGCCAATAGTGTTGAACTTTGAGTCTATGACTTTCCTTCAAGTTGAGACCCCTTGTCCCGAATTTGCTCCTATTCCTTTGCTAGGCTAGCTCCTACTCATCTTTTATGAACCTCCTCAGGGGCACCTCCTGGGGTGTTTTCTGATTTCTCCTGAATTCCCTGATTGCCAGCTCTGGTTTGTCCTAGGTCTCTCTGAGTTCCCATAATACCTTGTGTAAATCTTTATCACTGCACTTATTCTGTATTATATGCTTACGTCATTGCCTGCACTGTTAGATTATGGAAAGTGTCTGTGTCCCCAGCCCTTGGATCAGTGACTAGTACAAACTAGGCATTGAATAAATGAAAGAATGAATGAATAGGAGATTGATTTGTTCATGATCATCTAGATGGTAACTGTCAATATTGAAATTGGAATACAAATCTTTTGACTTCATTTCCTGTTCTTTCAATGGTACCATGCTGCTGCTTGTAAGAAACAATGCACGTTGTTCTTGGCTCGTGATAAATAAGGGCAAACAAAATTCACTTCACGATAACAGAAACCAGGGCATCTGCTTCTTGGTTTTGGCTCAGGTCACGATCTCCCAATTTGTGGGTTCGAGCCCTGTGTCGGGTTCTGCGCTGACAGCCTGGAGCCTGCTTGGGACCCTCTCTCCCTCTCTCTTCTCCCCTGCTGGTGCTCGCTCGCTCTCTCCCTCTCTTTTCTCCCCTGCTGGTGCTCTCAAAATAAATAAATAAACTTAAAAAAAAAAAAAAAGATACCACACATACTTATTACAAAAGGTTTTGAAATGTTTTCTAGAATTATTTGATTGAAACCAAATGGAATTATTAAGATAGTGTCTATAGGAAAAGTGAAGCTAAAAGAAAGAGCTAGACCAGTTCAGGTATTGTGAATGAGAGAATCCCCTTTCTGAAGGCTCTGAGGCCCGTGAGGTAACACAGGAAGCTATGGGCCCTGGCCTGTATGTGAACCAGAGTGTGAAGAGAGGGGCCCTTTCTATTATTGAGAGCAACTTGGAGTAAGGACTGAGTAGCTGCACGTGTTATCTTTAGATAACAGCCAAGAGACGAGGAAAGGTTTCTTGAGTTGCATCTTCTGATTTCGCAGCTGGAGACCCAAGCTTGCTTCAGATAGGAGCATGGCTTGCTCGTTTTTATCAGTGATCTTTGGAGACAGATTTGAATTAATTTTTTATCTTCTTGTTTTCAGCAGCCTGACTGAAGACCAGCTTCATTTCCTGGAAAGCTCTGATGTGGATTCCATCACATGGCCACAGGCAACAAGAAGCAAGGCCTGCATGTATTATTGCTCACATCTCCCAGTGTGAATGGTGAAAGCCCAGGAAATGGAAAGTGGCTGATCCATCTATGGCAGAAAGTTTGCCCACTCAGTCGAAATCACTCTCCCTCGACTCCCCTTCTACTCTCTAGACAGTAGTTCAGGATGAGGAATGCAGCCCGCCTCTGCCGTGCTGCATTTAGGAGATAAATGGAGCTAAGACATGACTCCTCATTGCCTAAGAGGCACAATGCAGGAGCTTAAGCAGAACTTTCTGACATCAAATTCCTTGCTTTTTCCATAGTACCATGAAGCCATGTGACAGCTCTGGGACCTCACCCCAGAATGACAGAGTAAATACTCTGACTCCTAATCTAATGTACATCCCGTTTTCACGGTCCTTGGAGAGAGAACCAGACACAAGGGCAGCCTGGAGAAAGAATAGAACTTGCATGATGGAAAGAAAGAAGTGCTGTATGATGCTCTTCCTGCTGGTGCTGCGTATGTCCTGGACGATTCTATTCGAGCTCCGCACAGATACACAGACCCTTTTATGGTCATGATGAAAACAGGGAACTTCAAGTCCATTTCCTTCGGAGGGCTTGGCTTTGTAGTTTTTTTGTTTTGTTTTGTTTTTCCCCTCTCCTGGGTTAAAGTTACTTAGTTCTAAAGTCTGGCTTGATCCTGCCACCCACCCACAGGCACGGCCACTCTCTACCCACCACCGTGCCCTACACGAGGTTCCTAAGTTATTTGACTGGATTCACCTAATCCGTCTAATGTGCCTGCCCTTGGTGCCGTCTTAAGGGCATTTTAACAACACACCTGACCAGCTGAAGCTTCCTTCCTGTCCTCTTGTTCCGAACCCCAAAAACCCTGTCACTTAAAACGGAACTGGAGAGCTGGGAGCCTTGTCAGCTGGCTAATGGTCTTATTCCTTAGGTCCTTTCTGCACTCAAGCTCAGAAGGATGGCCCACAGGGAGATAGAAGGAAGTCATCTGAGCCTGGTGACCCCACCCTGCCCTCATTACTGGGGCAGGGGTTGGGCTTTTTAGGTAACGGCAGAAAATGCAGTAGTTAGACCGCTGCAGAAGTCCAAGGGGGCCGCCCTGAGGCCTTGATATCTTTGCTCTCACGAGTCTGGCTTCGAGACCCAGCACGGCCCTTCTTTCATGCTAACTGCTGTAGCCAACAGAAAGTCCCTCTCTCCTCTCAGGGCTGCCAGACCTCAGAAAGGACGGATTCATAACTGGGTTGTGCTGTTTCTTCCCTGGGGGGTGGGGCAGAAGGGCTGAGGAAAGTTCCGCAGACCTGAGAACGGCGAGAAAGTCTGGGGCTGCTGCCCTCCTTCCCTGTTGGAACACTCAGGGTGCTGAGGATTCAAAGGTTAAACCCATGAGACCTTGCAAAAGGGAAGGGTCCCTTCTGGGTTTATTTGGATAGATTTCTCCTAAGCCACTGCTGGGGGAAAGGGAGCAAACAGAAGTGTCAGTAGTCCCAATCCAAGGTGTCTGGGCCCAGAAAGGTGGTTCTCAAAATTTATTGTGCCTGTCAAGCTTCTGGAGTGCTTGTTAAAATGCAGATCCTGGAGTGCCTGGGGGGCTCAGTCGGTTAAGTGTCCATCCGACTTCAGCTCAGGTCATGATCTCACAGTTCATGGGTTCGAGCCTCCCCATCAAGCTCTGTGCTGGCTGACAGCTCAGATCCTGGAGCCTGCTTTGGATGCTGTGTCTCCTCTGTCTCTCTCTGCCCCTTCCCCCGCCTCAAAAATAAAGTTTTTAAAAATGCAGATTCCTGGGCTGCACCTCCAGAGACTGTGATTCAATAACTGTAAGTAGTGTCTGCATATGCATTTTAAACAGGCCTAGGGTTACATTTTGCCCCAAAGCCTACAAGGCAGAGTTGGAGCACCGCCAGTTGGGGCTTATTCTGTGCAGTCACAGAACCAACGAGCCGTGTAGCTGGGACTCCATAATCGTAAACTTGTGGTTCTCAAAGGCACCCAGGGAAGTTCCTGAGATGGTAGGTTACGTCAGTCTAAGCGGGAAGCTCAAGCTCAGACTGGGAGTAGTTCTTAGAATTCCACATTGGCGAGTTAAAGAGGGCGCCCTCATGAGAGACAAAGTGAAGTTCACCTGGAACATGGATATCCTATATCGACTGTCCAAACTGGGGTGCTGACTGCACAGGCTTATAATGAAAATTCTTCCTGTTATCCTGAGGAACCTCTGATTCCAGTGGTCAAGCCATGTGGAGTCCAATAAACTACTCATGAGCTGGCCTTTTCTGGATTTCACTCTGCCTAACTGTAAAATAAGAGGTTGGCCTAGAAGACTGCTAAGGTTCCCCTTGGTCTGACTTTCTAGGGTTCTCCATCCCCTGCAGCTTTGCTTCTGGTCATCCTCAAGTATGAATGCTTGGGCAGGGGCCAGGTTTAATTCTCTCACAAACCATTTGCCTAGAATAAATAGAATAGTACCTGCACATAGTAGGTGTCTGTTAGATATTTATTGCAGGAATGAATAAATATCTATAATTGGTTATGAGATAAAATAGTCCTCATTGGAAGAAAGCCCAGAGAGTAAGTCAGGGGCAGGAGTGGAGGCTGCTGGAATCTCTTGAGCACAGAATTCTCACAAGCCACTGGCCCATGCAGCTTCACGGGGGGTATCAGACAATTTCAGAGGTAGCCATGCTACATTTCTTTTCCCTTAAACATACTTGTCTTATGATAAAAGAAATTTATGTACATCATAGAAATGCTATCAATTTTTAAAAGGCATAAGAACATTCTGAAACCACAGCCCAGTGATTTTTCTTTTTGATACTTTACTTTTGGAATTAGAGGGAAATGATAACATACTATTTTTTAAAATCATTTGTAATTCCAAGATTTTTCAGTGCTTTTCTACGCATGTCTACACATCTGGAAACCAGACTGTTGATATAGTGTCATACTGTGAATTCTCTGCTTACGTGTTCCTTAAAGTCTTAAGCATCATTTGAGATGGCTTCATGCTAATAGTACCTTTAACCACTCCCTCATTAATGGACATTTAGGCTGTTTCCTTTACGTTTGATATTACAAATATCGCAATGATAAGCATTACTGCCTACAAATTTTTAATCTGCATTTTTTATTTCCTTAGGATACAGTCCCAGAAGTCGAATTACTCTGTCAACGAGTATAAAGAAAGCTCTTTAAGCTTCTTGAAATACAGTGGCAAAATATTTTGTAGAGAAGTTGTCATCAGATTATACTGAAAGTCACTATCTTTCAATTAGCTTTTTAGCCGCCTCTACAAAGCGGAGAAACAGCCCTGCAAGCTTCCAGGCCGCTGGAGTTCAAAGGCAGAGTCCACGGAGGCTACTTCTGTAGTTCTGCCTCAGCCGTCCCTCCCCGGGGAAGGCGCCCGTCTGGTTTTCTAATTCTTTGAGGTCTTCCTTTCTTAATACCCCAGAAGAAAAAAATGGCCCAGGGATGGAGCATGTTGGTGGTAAAGGCAGTGAGGGTGGAAGTGGATCCTTAGGTTTGAGCACAAAGAAGACTTTGTGAACAAGAATCCAACACTCGGAGACCCTTCACGGAAACCTCCGTCTATTCCAACCAGAGCGAGCTTCCACGGACGGGCAAGATTACGAAAGAGGAGGAGTTGGTGGCGCCTTCCAGTTGGAGAACTGCGGCGCCTTTAAGGCCCAATCCGGGCCTTGGCCCTTTAAATCTGTGTCAGTTTCCCCTGACGTCAGCGAGCGGGCCGGCCGCCCTGCTGTTTACCGCCGCGCCGCGCCTCGCACTCCTCGGAGTTGCGAGCGCAGGGGCCGCCACGGCCGCCCGCCCTTAAAGGGCCCGCGCCCCAGGAAAGTCGCCGCGCCTCCCGGCGTCCCGTCGCTGCCGCCTGTCACGCTCCTCACCCTCAGACACCCCTCCCTTCCCGGCCGCCCCCGCCGCCGGCGTCCCTCCCTTCCTCCCTCCCATTTCCCGGCGTCTCCAAGCTCCCAGCAACCAGCCGCCCCCTGGCTCTCGCGGCCCTGGCTGGCCGCCGCCGGGTGTCCGGGCCGCCCTCAGCCCCTCGCGAGCTGACCCGTACCCCCACACCCCTCCCCTCGCTCCCGCCGCCCCTCCCCACCGGGCTCCCTGGGGGCGTCTCTGCGGCTCCGGGGAGGGGACGTTTCCTAATCTCAGGCCGGGGTTAAAGTTCTGGTCCTGGTGAGATGCTGGAAGCTGCGGCCCGAGCCGCAACCTGTCCCGGAGGTGTCCTGTCGCCTGTCGCCGCCCCTGCCACCGCTGCCGCCGCCGCCACTGCCGCCTCGCCGGGGCCATGTTCGCTCTGGGCTTGCCCTTCCTGGCGCTCTTGGTGGCCTCGGTCGAGAGCCATGTGGGGGTTCTGGGGCCCAAGAACGTCTCGCAGAAAGATGCCGAGTTTGAGCGCACCTACATGGATGAGGTCAACAGCGAGCTGGTCAACATCTACACCTTCAACCACACTGTGACCCGAAACCGGGTGAGGGCCGGGCCGGGCGGGGGGCTGGTGGCGAGTGGTTGAGCGGACCAGGGCTCCGAGGGGTCGGTCCACTCCCTTTCAGGAGGCCCACGAACGTGCTGCCCGACTGGGTTTCCTTTCCCCAGAACCGCACGGGACTCTTGCTTTGCCACCAGTGTTTCTCCGAAGCTCCCACTGGACGGTTTCTAAAGTTGTCTCCTTCCCATCTTCTGTGACTCTCCGCCCTCCACCAGCTGCGGTCGGAGCAGCACCGGCCTGCTCCCTACTCAACACCCAGAACGGGACGTCCCCTTCTGGGCTGGGCTGGGCTGGGCGCAGGGCGAAGCAGGCTAGCTTGGCCCAGGAAACCCTTAGGGATGAGACAGGCCTACTATGGAAAGGCTCTGCTCAGGCAACTTAGAGCTGAATGCAGGACTTCTCAGGCTGCTGTGAAGCTGGATGGCAGGAGAGAGGGAGTTTGTCGCCTACCTCCCCCTGACCTTCTGTTTCATTTTTTTCCCCAGCCATGACTTACATACGGTCGTAGCTAGATCTGAGAGGTCTAGACCCCAGGCGGAGCTGAGATTTGCAGAATTGTTGCAGCCTGACTCTATGGTCTCCTGCCCAGCTCTCCCCCATGATTGGAATTACTAAGAAGCAGTAGAACTGAGAGTGAGAGTCTGGTTATTTCTCAGAATAGGGAGGGATTTGCTTTCTGGGGCAGGCCAGGATCTGCCTTAAGTGCCTATTTCTCTGAGGTTTGATCCCCTCCTGCTTAGTTTTTCCTTCTTTCTCCCTGACATCTGGGGTCATCCTGAGGATTGTAGTCTCTGCCCCTCTGGGAAATGCTGCCCTAGAGCTTGGGTCTCAGCAGTCCAATGACAAGCACTGCCAGGATTTATTTAGCTTTATTATTATTTTTTTCTTTAAGCTCCCACTGTTCTAGGTACTTCCCTCCATGTGCCAAGAGCAAGAGTGTCTCCAGTTTACGGAGGGGGAAATTGAGGCCCGGAGGTGTGAAGTGACTCCTCCAAGGCTCTTGCCCTCGGTCAAAACTAGGGATGGAGTTTGGCTGCCTTAGCTTTTCAACAGTCTGCCCACCTCCCCACTGGCTCTGGCCCCCAGATTAGCTGTTGAATGGGAGCTTCCTGGCTTACATGGAAGAAAATTGAGGAGCACTTCTTGCTCTCCCGTGTCCCTGTGTGCATACGCGCACGTGTGTGCAGGCATGTGTAATCCCACGAACATGGAGAGGTATGAGGTATCCTGGGGATGCCCGAGGTCTCCATTGAGTTTCCTGTTGGGAAGCGAGGCCCTGCAGTTTCGCGGGCCCGATTCTCCCTGCACATCCCTGCCATCCAGAACCGGGCCGCTTCCAAGAGCCTCTCCTCTAACTCAGTGCAGATCCCTCCTGGAGCCTGGGCTGCTCTGGAGGAAGATAGGGCATCGCTATAGCCCCCCAGCCTGACCAAGATGGGGAAAGAGCAAGGCAGTTGGCATCAAGTAGGGCAGGGCTCACAGTCTCTGGAGAGTCATCAGGGGCCTGACCGAGGGGCGTTTCCATGTCATTCTGCAGACGGAAGGCGTGCGTGTGTCAGTCAATGTCCTGGACAAGCAGAAGGGGGCTCCTTTGCTGTTTGTGGTCCGTCAGAAGGAGGCTGTGGTGTCCTTCCAGGTGCCCCTAATCCTACGAGGGCTGTGAGTAGGACCCGGGAATCAGGGAGGGGGGTAGGCCTAGGCCAGGCCAGGCCCAGAGCCTCACCTTGTCCACGGCCTCAGACCACCCAGGAAGCCCTCTGTTTCTCCTCCCCATTCCCTGAACCAGGGGGCTGGTCAGTGGCCGAGCCAGCCAGCCTGGAGCCTGTCAGCCTGGCTGGGGAAGGAGTAGGAGACGTTGGAAACCAGAGTGGAGGAACCGGGGCCTTGCTCCCTTGGAGTGGTTTGCCGGCCGGGACGGGAATAGCATCCTGACTTTCTGCTTTGGGCTCTAGGTATCAGCGCAAGTACCTCTACCAAAAGGTGGAGCGAACGTTGTGTCAGCCGCCCACCAAGAACGAGTCCGAGGTCCAGTTCTTCTACGTGGACGTGTCCACCCTGTCACCGCTCAACACCACATACCAGCTCCGGGTCAGCCGAATGGACGACTTCGTGCTCAGGTCTGCAGGGGAGATGCGAGGGGACCACGGGACTGGCCTCCTTCCCGAGCTCTGGGAGTGACCGTGGCGGGGGCCCGGGGGGCTCTTCTCTCTCCAGGACCGGGGAGCAGTTTAGCTTCAATACCACAGCAGCCCAGCCCCAGGTAAGATCTCCCTGTCGACCGGCCCTCAGGAGGAGACGCGGGTACATGGGAGTGTGAGTAGTCAGCAGGCTTTGTTGGCTGTGTGCGCCATGGAGGGACTGGCTGGAAATGAGCTCTGGCCCTCAGGTGGTAAGGGACAGGCAGACTGGGAAGTGCAGAGGCCGGAGGTGTGGCTGCCACGTTTCCTACTTGCCTCTTGGGGCAGTATCCCGAGTGCCCAGCTGAGGTTGAGGGGAGCGATGTAAGAATATAGGGCTGCTTCTGGGCAGGCCCTTTCTTCCTCAGAGAGCCTCTAACGCCCAACTCTGAGAAGATTCACACTGTTCCCTTCTAGAGGGCCGGAGAGAGCATCCTCATGAGATGGGACTCTCCCTGCCCTTCCTGTGCCCTCAGTACTTCAAGTATGAGTTCCCGGAGGGTGTGGACTCGGTGATTGTCAAGGTGACCTCCAACAAGGCCTTCCCCTGCTCAGTCATCTCCATCCAGGATGTCCTGGTAAGCCGCCTGCCTTTCGCTCTCCGCCGGCAGGTAGCAGAGCTGCTAAAGAGGGGGCACGGGGCCCAGGTCCCTGCCCATTTACCTCTCTCTTCCTCCCCCCGTAGTGCCCGGTCTACGACCTAGACAACAATGTAGCTTTCATCGGCATGTACCAGACTATGACCAAGAAGGCCGCCATCACTGTGCAGGTAGGAAATGCGTGTGGCCCTGTGGAGGGTGTGGCCAGGTGACGAGCTTTCCAAACCCTTCCTCCTTCACTCCTGCCCCATTTCTACCCTACTGATAAGACTGAGTCTTGGCCTGCCAGTGCCCGAGGTTTGGGGCCCTCTGATACGTGAGCGTGAAATCGTAATCCTGGTTGCCTTTGGGGGCAGAAAAGAGCAGAGCAGCCTTTCTGGCTGTCCCATCTACTTCGTTCCCTGTAACGATAGCTAAGAGAGGACAAGGGGCCCTGGCTGATGGTGAGTATTGCCCTTGGCAAAGGCTAAAACCTGTGCTGGGGGCAGGGAGAGTGAAGCCAAGCGTCTGCCTCACAACATCCAGCCTTGCAACTGTCGGAGACAGCGGGGCCCCTCCACCTTTCCTCCTGGCTGATGCCCTGTCCGTGAAAGGGCACCCGTGGGAATTCTGATGGTGGGTCACACACATATTTGCCCACCTGGCCGTAGTGAAGGGTCATGGGTTTGGGCTCTGGAGCCAAATAACCTTGGCTCTACCACTGACAGGCCGTGTGATCCCTAGGCAGCAGGGACGGTGAGAATCCTTACCTCGTAGGGGTCTTTGTGAGGGCCCAGTCAAATTCTAGGTGTATAAAAGCACATGTGTATTGATTCTGATGACTGATTACTTTGATGTTGATGATGATATAACCATCGTCATCATCGGTCAGTCAAGCAGTCCTCCTCCACCTCCTCCCCCTCCTCTTCCTGTAGCGCAAAGACTTCCCCAGCAATAGCTTTTACGTGGTGGTGGTGGTGAAGACCGAAGACCAGGCCTGTGGGGGCTCCTTGCCTTTCTACCCCTTGGTAAAAGGTACCTTTGGTGCCCTGGGCCTGGCTTGGGTGAGGGCAGGGCAGGGTCCCTCCCGGGGAGGGAGAAGAGCCTCTGTGGCTGATGGGTGGAGCTGATGAGAGGCGGGGTTTGGGCCCACAAACATTAACCGAGCTCCAGGAAGCCACCTGTTGGACATTTTGCTTCCAGATGAACCAGTTGATCAAGGGAACCGCCAAAAAACCCTGTCAGTGGTGGTATCTCGAGCAGTCACGTGTGAGTGTGGGTGGCTGAGTGGCTCTTCCTCTCAGTCCTGGGGGAGGGAGCACCCTCTGAATGGGAAGGGTGATGGGGACCTACTCAGTGGACTGACAGGGTAGGAAGACGGAGTGTTCTTGGCAGTGCTCACAAGGGGAGGGAGGGCCAGGCGGTGGGTCCCAGCACGATGTGGCACTGATGCCTGTGGCTGACTGTTGAAGTACGGAGTTCTGGTTCTCTCTCCTCCCCTTGGGAGCACTGTAATCTCATTGAGCCTCAGTCTCTCTGTCTCTGTAGTGGGTCACAAGATCTATCCTGTAGTCTCAACAGGTTGTGAGGTTTAGCACAATATTAGCAGGAACGTACCAGGCCCCTTAGTCATGCTCACTAAATATTTACTGAGTGATTGAATGGAGCCCTTTGTAAACTGGAAAGTGTAAGATAAAAATAAGGGGTTGTGGTGGAAGGGGAAAGAAGCTGCCTCTGCTTTACAGAGTCTTTATTCAGCAAATATTTATGGAGCACCTTCTGTGTGCCGGGTGTTGTGTTCTGGCTTCGGTCCTCAGGGAGCTCCCGTTGAGAGGACAGGGGCCTGTTGCTGTGCAGGGTGCCGATGGCCGTGATGGGCAAAGGACAGGCTAACGGGGAACACAGGGCAGAGAAGCCTTCCCAGAGGACATAGTCCTCGAGCTGTGTTAGGAGGGAAACCGTGTTTGAGGACGGTGTAGGGTTCTTGAGGAAGAAGTACAGAGAGAGTTCTAGCGGAGGAGCGACATGAGCACAGACAGGAATCACGTCAGAGTTGGGCATATTTGGGAAGCTGCCCGTTGCTCACCCCGCTGGGCCGCTACATTTGCAGGGCGATGTGGGGAGAGCTTGGGCCGGACCCTTGTGTTCGCTGGCAGGCAATGTTGGAAGGCTTTGGCGTGCTCACCCTGCTGCTTCCCTCCCCACAGCCGAGGCCTATGTTGGTGGTATGCTCTTTTGCCTGGGCATATTTCTCTCCTTCTATCTGCTGACTATCCTCCTGGCGTGCTGGGAGAACTGGAGGTAAAGTGGGGCTGCTGGGTGCCCCCCTGTTCTGCGGTGGGTTGAGCAGGATGTGAGCCAGCCCAGCGTGGTGCTCCACACCATTGCGGGGCATAGGAAGGCAGGCCCCTTTTAGGGTCCCTGGTCCATGGGGCCTCTCCTCTGGAAACCAACCCCTCCCCTCAACCCTCTTCCCAAGCAGGCAAAGCCCACAGTGCTTCCCAGCCTGGGAGGAACCTTCAGATCACAGATGGAAGATGGGGTTATGGGGTGGAGAGGGTGGAAGGCAGGCCAGCTCAGCAAAGGAGGGATCCTCGTCCCACCCCCTGGTTTGCCTCTGGATTCTGTCCCTGCAGGCAGAGGAAGAAGACGCTTCTGGTGGCCATGGACCGAGCCTGCCCAGAAAGCGGTACCTCCAGAGGGCCTGGGCAGGGAGGGCCGAGTCTGCTTTGTGTTTCGGTGGGTGGTTTCCTTCGGGGGCTGGAGGAGGAAGGGCTGGCTGGGGCCTTCTGGATGTTCAGACTGAGAAAGAACACTCTGCAGACGGAAATGGGGCTGGGCTGTTGTGCCCTAGGCATGACCCTAACACGGCTGTCTCCTTGGCTGCCACTTGGTTCCTCCTCCGGGCCTGGCTACGCTGTCTCTGCCCCTCAGGCGACGTAGCTCGCAGTCTGGGGGGGTTGCTAACCTTTCATTCTCTCTCCTTTTCTTCCACCCCGCCCTCTCTGTCTGTCCCCCCTCCTGTTTGGGACCTTCTCTCTCAGCTTCCCTCCTTGGTAAGCACCAGGTGCTGTGGGCAGAGGAGCTGAATCCAGAGCGGGGGAGGGAGGGGACACACAGGGGTGGGCCCTGGGCGGGATGAGGCTCGCTGTCCTAGCTGGCAATGTAGATGCATCAATTCCTAGAACTTTCTGTGTCCTTAGCGAGGACAGAGGATGGCGAGTGTTTCCCCTGGGACACGTGGGAGGCGGGGCAGCTGATAGTGATGGCAGGGAGGTGTGTTTGTCAGGATAGGTGCGCATTCTCTGCTGCCGCCATGGCCTCTCCGTGTCTCTCTTCTCTGGATTCTTCCTTCTCTCTTCTTGGCTTTTGGCTTCAGGCTGTTTCCAGAGCTGAGGAGACCTTGACTTCTCATTGCAGGTAACCCCCGGGTCCTGGCCGATTCCTTCCCCGGCAGCTCCCCATACGAGGGTTATAACTACGGTTCCTTTGGTACGTGTCTACACCAGAGGCTGTGCTCGCCCACTCACAACCAGGCCTCCTTAGGCTTCCACCTCCAACGTGGCAAAATGGCAGCCGGCCACGCCTGACCCCAGCCTCCCCGTCTCCTCCCACCTGCCTCACCACCCACCATTCCCCGCAGAGAACAGTTCCGGATCCACGGACGGGCTGGTCGACAGCTCGGGCACTGGAGACCTCTCCTACAGCTACCAGGGTGAGTGAGCCGGGCCGGGCAGAGCCGCGCAGCGTGGGGCCGGAGCTGGCTGTGTGAGACGTGGTGAAGGGCGTTTGCCTCTCCTGCCAGGCGCTGGAACCCGGGAAGGGGCTACTTCTCCCTGCCCCTCTCCTTTCTCGATCTTTCCTCCTTGGCCCCACTTCCTGGTAACTTTCCCTTTCCTTTGAAGGGCACGAGTGGTTCAAGCGGCGCCTCCCCTTTGGCCAGATGCGGCAGCTGTGCATTGCCATGGGTAGATGTGGGGTGGGGGGGTGCTGCTCTGCCAATCAGCTCCTGCCGGGGCGGTTGACCGGAGCCGGTAGGCTCCGGGGCCGGAGAGACGCTTTGTGCATGGCTTCACCATCTAATACCAATAATGCCGGCTTTTGTGCCTTTTGAGACAAGCAGGCACTGACCTCGATGTTGGTGGGCTGGCACCCCAGCTACCCCCAGGCCAGGTGATCTGGTTCGCTGTCAGTTTCGCCAGCACCTCACTCCCTGGCCTGCCGGGGGAAGGCTCACGGGCCGGGGTGTCATGTCCTGGCCTCTGGGGGCTTTGGCCAGGCAAGGTCACAGGAGGAAGCTTCTGAAGGCATAAGAAAAGATCACGATAAAGGAACAGGTGCTCTTCCTAGAGGCAGCCTGTCACCCTTGCCTGCACCCCAGAACCCGCTGGGTCTTTACCCAATGGGGGCCAAGGCAGTGTCCTCTCAGAACCCACATGGCTGGGCACCCAATCAGCATGACTTCTGCCGAATTTGGTCCTGTTACTTCTGTCCAGGACCCAAGGTCTGCTCAGTGTCCTGGTCTGGAAGTCCTAGTTCGGTGAAGGGGGCCAGGGGTGGAGTGGCACCTGTCTGGTGGCCTGTTCACAGAACCCACCCTTGTTCCCCTCAAGGACTTAGGAGCACCCTGTACCTCCTCGCAGGGCCTGAGCCCACCTCCACCCCTGCTCTCAGTCCACAATCTGCCTCTTCCCATTGCCTAGTAATTGTGACAATTGCCCCAGGTGGGTGGGGACAGACCTTGGCTTCTGCGCCTCCCAGGTAACTCTTCCCTCCTGCCTACCCCAGATCGCTCCCTAGACCCTGTGGGCACTCGGCCGCGCCTGGACTCCATGAGCTCCGTGGAGGAGGATGACTATGACACATTGACTGACATCGATTCGGACAAGAACGTCATTCGCACCAAGGTCTGGCGCCATGTGGGTTGGCCCTGGTTGCGGGTTTCCCAAGGAAAGGAATACTGTGTTCGGGCCCCAGCACATCTCCCTCTGGGGTGACATCTTAACGTTTTGTTGTTGCTGTTGTTGTTGTTTTGAGAGACAGACAGATCGTGAGTTGGGGAGGGGCAGAGAGAGAGGGAGACACAGACTCCGAAGCAGGCTCCAGACTCCGAGCTGTCAGCACAGAGCCCGACGCGAGACTCGAACCCACAAACTGCAAGATCATGACCTCAGCTGAAGTCAGATGTTTAACTGACTTGAGCCCCCCCAGGCACCCCTCTCTGGAGTGACATCTTAGAGAAACAAAGCGAAAGAGCTCAGCTGGGTCAGGATAGATTCAGGGGAAGCCGAGTCCGCTCCCAGCCCTTCCGGGCTGATCTGCCAACAGCAATGGGATGGCCTGGAACCCCGCCCAGCAGAACTGCTGCCTGTTGGGGGGTGGGGGGGCTCCTCCTGTCCCCCTGTCACCTGGGCACCAGTGGCGAGTGTCGGGGGAGGTTCTCCCAGTCTCCCGGGCAGTTGGAAAGCGGGTCTCACTCCAGCTTCTCCTCAGCAATACCTCTATGTGGCCGACCTGGCACGCAAGGACAAACGCGTCCTTCGGAAAAAGTACCAGATCTACTTCTGGTGAGTGGGCGGCACGGCCAGGCCTTTCTGTTATTGGCAGGGTGGTGTGGCGGCGTCTCGGGGCCTGCCCCCTCACCGCCGCCATCGTCTCACTCCTCAGGAACATCGCCACCATCGCTGTCTTCTATGCGCTTCCCGTAGTGCAGCTGGTGATCACCTACCAGACGGTGAGCAGCCGGGCTGGGTCCCTGGGCCCAGGGGGGTGTGCCCTCCCAGGGCTGTGTGCTCACCATCGCCCCAGGCCGAGAATCCAGGCTGGGCTGCTGGAGTAGGCACAGGTCTCAGGTCACAGGACCCGGGTTCAAATCCTAACTCTGCCTCACCAGCTGAGTGACCTTGAGCAAGCTTAAGCTCCCTGAGCGTCGGTTTCTTCATCTGCAAAATGGGGCGGCGTGATCTCAATGACGGCATCTTCCCCAGCTTGTTGCAGGGTTTTTGCAACAAGAGTCACGGGACTTTGTCAGTCTCGGTTTCCCTTCCCTTTTCTCTGTACTGTGGGGCAAGAACTTCTGTCACGGTCATGCCCCATGATTTTTAGCCCCACCTGGTGACCGTGCCAAAGAGGACTGGCCTGGCGTACGGACGCACACGCATGCTGGCTGTGTGGCGCTCTCCTGTCCTGTCGAATGGGGCTGGGTGGGATGGCCTGGGCTCAGGCCGGGCTCCCTCTCTCCTGGGCTCTGGCTGAGTCAGGTGCTTTCGTGTCCTCTCTGTGCCCCCGTGCCCTGCTGCAGGTGGTGAATGTCACAGGGAATCAGGACATTTGCTACTACAACTTCCTCTGTGCCCACCCCCTGGGCAACCTCAGGTGGGGATGGCCTTGGGTCAGCTAGGGTGGGGGCAGGGGCTCTGCCGATGCCTGGCCCGGGTAGGGAGGAGGCCGGAAGACGGGGCCGAGGCAACGCACCCTGTGTCGCTCCTTCCAGCGCCTTCAACAACATCCTAAGCAACCTGGGGTACATCCTGCTGGGGCTCTTATTCCTGCTCATCATCCTGCAGCGGGAGATCAACCACAACCGGGCCCTGCTGCGGAACGACCTCTACGCCCTGGTGAGAGAGCATCTGCCCACTGAGGGCTCAGCTCCAGACCCTTTCTGAGCAGGCCCAGCCTGGCCTGGCCCACACCCCACTCCATTCCTCTCTCATGCGCTCCCTTTTCTGGGACCCTGCCCGCCGGCCCGCCCCCCTCCCCATTTTCCTCCCACCTCACTTCTCTTTCTCTTCCTTCTCCCCAATAGGAATGCGGGATCCCGAAACACTTTGGCCTGTTCTATGCCATGGGCACAGCCCTGATGATGGAGGGGCTGCTCAGTGCCTGCTATCACGTCTGCCCCAACTATACCAACTTCCAGTTTGGTGAGCGGGGCCTCCCTCTTCCCTGGCTGAGCCGTCCCCTACCATCCCCACGGTCACCCACGGGGGTCCCCACAACCCAGCTCTGGGTGCACACATCCTAGCTTCCAGAAGAGACAGCTGGGTGCTCTTTCCTTCATCTGTTGAGTGTTTCTCATGTATAACCACTGAGAAAATGAACATAATTAAGATATGGTCCCTGATCTCAGGGTGCTCAGACTAAGTTGCCCTTGTTGCCGGGGGAAATGGAACTGGGTGGCAGCCAGTGGGGCGACAGCATGGTGTCACAGGGACTGTTGAGGGACCGGAGTCCGCCCACCACCAGCTGGCTCTGTCGCCATGATGAGGTGGGGGGGCTCTCGGCCGCCCCGATCGCCTGGGCTGGGAGGTCCGTGCTGAGGTTTGGTGGCTGTGTTTGCAGCGCACGTTCATGTCCCCCCCACCCAGACACGTCGTTCATGTACATGATTGCCGGGCTGTGCATGCTGAAGCTCTACCAGAAGCGGCACCCAGACATCAACGCCAGCGCTTACAGCGCCTACGCCTGCTTGGCCATCGTCATTTTCTTCTCCGTGCTGGGCGTGGTGAGGCCCTGGCCCGCCGTGTTCACACTCACCCCGTAGGGAGGGTGCACACGTGTATGCGCACACACACCCTCTCCACCTCCCGCATGCGAGATCCCTGCTCCCTCCCTGAGGCACCTTCCCCCTTCCCCAGGCTCCTGTGTGAGCCACAGGGTCCCCTGGAGGAAGAACGGGCTGTGGGAGCGGCCTTCCTCAGCGCCTCCTCAGCTCTGCCTGCCATGGCACCCCCCCCCCCCCCCCACCCAGGTCTTCGGCAAAGGGAACACGGCATTCTGGATCGTCTTCTCGGTCATTCACATCATCGCCACCCTGCTCCTCAGCACGCAGCTCTATTACATGGGCCGCTGGAAGCTGGGTGAGGGCCTGCCCAGGGCAGGGCGTGTGGGAGGGGCCAGAGGTTGGTGGCCTCAGGGACCTGGGTTCACGCAGGCTTGGGGTTCTGCCCTCCTGCTGGGGGCCCTGGAAGAATCACCGAGTGAGCAGTTTGATGAGGGTCGGCGTGGCTGTGCCCTCCGAAGGCCTGGGGTCCTCTCAGCTGGCGTGGGCCGGGGTGGACAAGGAGGGGAGCTCGTGCCCTCAAGCACTGTCCCCTCTTGCAGACTCGGGCATCTGCCGCCGCATCCTCCACGTGCTCTACACGGACTGCATCCGCCAGTGCAGCGGGCCCCTCTACGTGGTACCGCCCGGCCTCCCAGCCCTCCCCCACATCTACTCTCTTCCCTCTGGCGGGAGGGGGGGCGGGGTGCAAGCCAGAGCCCAGGCGAGGCGGGGGGACCAGCTGACTTGGGCCTTCTTCCACTTTTGTCCCTGTCTCTCTTCCCCTCTCTCAGTCCCCGTGTCTCTGCTTCCCTCCAGGACCGCATGGTGCTGCTGGTCATGGGCAACATTATCAACTGGTCACTGTGAGTCTGGCCGTGGTCTGTGCTAGCCTGGCTGGGCGGACAGCTGGGGCCGTGGCCTAGCCACTGGCTGCCGTGGGGGCCACGGACAAATTCTAAGCTTTGGGTGTGAGAAATGGGGGCTGAGGAGAGCAATGTCGGCACGTGGGGTTCTAGAATTTCTGTGGGCCTCTGAACCCGGCCTCACATCATACGAAATCGTGGGGTAGGAGTGAGGGAGAGCCCTTTCCTCGCTCTTGGCCCTGCCCTGCTTCAGTGGCCCTTCCCCCCTTGCCAGGGCTGCCTATGGGCTCATCATGCGCCCCAATGACTTTGCCTCCTACTTGTTGGCCATTGGCATCTGCAACCTGCTTCTCTACTTTGCCTTTTACATCATTATGAAGGTGAGTGGGGGTGGCTCGGCCTCCCCTGCCGGCCACCCTGCTGTTGCGGGAGGGAGATGGGCACAGTCTGCTTCAGAGTAGCCCCGAGAGGGAGCCGGAATTGTTCGTTCTTGTCCTTGCCAGTCTGGGGAGGTGAAAGGCCCAAGTCTCTTGCATGTACTCCAGCTGTATCCAAAGACCCATTTGCTGAGCCCCTTCCATGTTCTAAGAATGAAACTGGTAGCCCTGCCCGCTGTAGTTGGGAAGTGCAGAGGGGGTGGGGGTGGGGCTCCCCGCCTCTGCTTAGGCTGGAGCCTCTGAGGGCCAGGTGCTCCCCAGGGACACTGGTGCCATCCAGTGTAAGGAGAGCCCCCTGGCCAGTCCGCCCTGACGGCACAGGGCTCCGGGCACGTGGAGGCCTAGGCAGGGCGGGCGTCAGGGGCGAGGACACCAGGCTGCTGGCGTGGAGCACGCTGAGATGTGTAGCCGGGTCAGGTGATGCTGTGGATCCAAGATGGCTTCCTAAAGGACCCTTCCTGTGTGTTGGGAACTGGCATCAAGGGCAGGCCGGGGGCATGGGCCGGCCCAGGGCCTGGCCCTCAGGCTGCTCTCCACCCCCACCCCCCTGCCCCACCCAGCTCCGCAGTGGTGAACGGATCAAGCTCATCCCCCTCCTCTGCATTGTCTGCACCTCGGTGGTGTGGGGCTTTGCCCTCTTCTTCTTCTTCCAGGGACTCAGCACCTGGCAGGTGAGTAGTCGTCCTGCCAAGAAGGTGGGGGGTCGCCCACAGGCTCCTCGTGACCAACAAACACCCAGTTCTCTTTCCAGACATGGTTTGTGAGCACCTACCGAGCTCCTTCGCAGCTGCTTTCTCATTTAATCCTCCCAGCTTTCAGTATGCCAGCATGAGGATGTCCCCATTTTACTCATGAGGCAGCTGAGGTTCAGAGAGGCCAAGTGACCTGCCCAAGGTCACACAGCCAATGAGTAGCACAGCTGGGGTTTGAAGCCAGAAACACCGGGCTCTCCCCTCCCCCTCATAGGCACCTGCCATGAATCAGGCTTCAATTCTGTGATCAGAACTAAGTCTAGCATGGTCTCTTCCATTGAAGTACTTGTAATCTAGTTGAAGAGAGAGAGATGATCAGTTCCTGGACTGCTCTTTGCAGTATGATTACAGGTGGTGAAGGTATGGCCCAGAGAGGAAGGAGGAATGGACACGAGGGCAGAGGACAGAGTTAGGAGATCCAGGAAAGCTTCCCGGAGGAGGCAGACTGTGCTCATGGCCTCAAAGGCCCTGGGTGATGAGAAAGGGCCCTGTGGTCCACAGATGCTGTGACCTGAGTAACGTTACAGAGGCAGGACTAGATGAGGCAGAGGCAGGACTAGATGAGGCAGATTTGGAGTCAGTGAATGCACTAATTTGGGAGCTAAGTGAAGACTGAACTCCTGAGGGCAAGGCAGGTGTCACCTTCTCAGTGGCCTCAGCGTGTGGCACAGACGGCCCGTGGACTCAGGGATGTCTGGGCAGGGTTTGCTGGAGAGGGGTTATGGGTGAGCATGGAGGACCCCCAGCGCCTTAGGCCGTGGCCCACAGGTCAGAGCCCCTGTTGTCCTCGAGCAGGGCTGTGTGTCTTGCCTGTAATACTGTGGAGACAAAGTGAGCCTGGAGTCACTGATTAGAGGAGGGGGCAGAGTCCCCTTGGCACAGAACCAAGTTGGGAGGCTTTTGAGGCCTTCTAGCGCCTCCAGGTGATCTCAGCCCTGTGCTCTTACATAAAGGGCGGAAGAAGCTGAGGGTTAAAGTAGAAGGAAAGGAAAGGAAAGGGCAGAAGCCAGCATCCTCAGGGAGAAACCTGGAAGAGCCATTTCTTAGATGCGGGAGACGAGGCAAGGGCGAGTCAGAAAGAGGGCGCTCTCCTGCCTGGCACAGGGAGCAGGGCAGCCAGGGGGAGCGGGCACCGGTCTGGCCCCAGCCTTGGCGGGCAGCGTCCGCAGGCAGCTCTCCCCGTTCCTCCCCAGAAAACCCCTGCAGAGTCTCGGGAGCACAACCGAGACTGCATCCTCCTGGATTTCTTTGACGACCACGACATCTGGCACTTCCTCTCCTCCATTGCCATGTTCGGGTCATTCCTGGTACGTGAGACCCTTCTGCCCAAGCACGGGGAGAGGCCAAGGCCGCCTCTTTGCCTGCACTTGACTCCGCGTCCCCCCTCCCCCCCCCCCAGGTGCTGCTGACACTGGACGATGACCTGGACACCGTGCAGCGGGACAAGATCTATGTCTTCTAGCAGGAGCCAGGCCCCTTGCTCTATTCACGGGGCCCTGAGCTCCTCTGCCTCCCGCCCAGAGCCCCCATAGCTCTGGGGGTGTGCGTCCGCGCCCTGCAGCCCGGTGTGGGGGGTGGCGGGACGACGAGGCCCAAGCTGGGCCCGGGACAGTCACAGCGGTGAGCCTGGCGGCTGCCCTCCACCAGAGAGGAGGCCTGCTCCCGCAAGACCCCAGATGTTGGCCACTTGCTGCTGCTTCTCAGTGTTGAGGGCCTCTCAGGGGCCCTGTCCGTCGGCTCTCCGCCTGTCCCTCTGCAGGAGGTAGGAGGGAAGTGTTGCCCTGCCCATCTCATGCCTTGCATTCTGCCCGTCCCTCCCCTCCCCACCAGCCTACGACCGCGAGCCCTTTCTTCTCCCCGAGTTCTAGGCCAGGGCCGGTTGGGCCTGATTCTCTGTCCTGCACCAGGGCCTGACAGCCCTTGGAGGCCATACCTGACTGCCATTACTGCCCGTCAGGATGCATGGGCTGTAGGATTTTGGAGGCTGGCCAGCTGGTGCCACGCTTTTGGTGCTATGGCCTAAAAGGGGCTTCAGGCAGCGCTGCCTCCCCCCTCTGACCTGTGCTTGGGACCGGCTCTGTAGTAATAAGGGTCAGCCCGTGTGTGAGAGTCGCCTTTGATCTGAGG
Source organism: Hyaena hyaena (assembly GCF_003009895.1). Lineage (NCBI taxonomy): Eukaryota > Metazoa > Chordata > Mammalia > Carnivora > Hyaenidae > Hyaena > Hyaena hyaena. Next base: position 3,362,305 of record NW_024080669.1, on the reverse strand, counting down.
GGCTGAATTCAGAGGTCACCTGCTTGTCCCGTCGGCTCCCAGACTGATGTTGGCACCAGGATCAGAGGAAAAGTTGAATTCACCCCTTTTCCTTCCTTTTTCTTTCTGGGCCCTCAGTCCTGCCAAGCCCCCACTGGGGGGTCATTCAGTGCCATTGACGCTGCCCAAGAATGTCCAGGGGCAAAGGAGCGGGACACAGGCGCCCAGCTCCTCTTGTCTCCTCACAGCCGCGGGAGCCCCAGTGCCTATCTTAGAAGGGGGCTCAGGAAGGGACATGATCTTCCGGTCAGTGTCCCCAGTCCAGCCTCACTCTAGGACCCAGGGCTGGCTCCCGTGTTTCCGTCCTGTCTTTGGCCAAGTTTTGTGTTATTCACACACATATACGTGTATGAAACCTTGAAGTTTACACTGAGCTGCCCCAGCTCTGGGCCCCCTGGCTGCTCTGGTCCTTCGATCCCCTTCCCCCTAACTGGTCCATTCCAGATGCCAAGACTGGGGGAGGTCAGGTCAGGCCTCTGCCTTGGGGATGGGAGTGCATCTTATCTGCCCAACTTGTTTTTACAGCTCTCCCTTGGGCTGAGGAGAGGAGGTGGATCTGGATCTTTTTTCAGAACTCCGTTTAATGTCTGTTTCCATGCTATGGTTGCATTTCTGTTTTCTATGAATGAGTCTGCATTCAATTAAAGAAACAACCAGACGCAGTTCTTGGGCCCCTGTTTGCTCCTCCTTTCTGGGTGGAGATGTTGCGAATGAAGGATGGGGCAGAGGTCCTTCATTTTCGGGTTCTCCTGGTCTACCTTTCTCTATTCAACAAGAGATTCCCCCCTTGTCTTCCCCACGTGTCCTCGATTCCCCAAGGTTATTCCTGTCCTTTGAGCAATAGCATCAATCCAGGAAATACTTACCAGGGGCCGGCTTCATGGCAGGCACTGTGCTGGGCAGAGAGGAGAGTGTAGTGAATAAACTGTAGCAGCCCCAGCTCGCCGCTGAGATCTGCCACCCCTTTACCTGGCTCCCCACCTACGAGTCAGGCCGGTTTCACTTCTGACTGAGCCTCTCCCTGCTGGGCAGGCTACATGTGCAGGCAGGACTTCCTGACATGACTTTTTTTTTAAGGGTTTTTTTTTTTGGATTTTTTTTTTGTTTTGAGAGAGAGAGCAAGTGGGGGAGGGGCAGAGAGCAAGGGAGACAGAACCCCAAGCAGGCTCAAACCCCCAAACAGAGAGGTCATGACCTGAGCCGAAATCAGGAGTTGGATGCTTAACCCACTGAGCCACCCAGCCCGCCCCCCCCCCCGCCCCGCCCCGCCCCAGGACTTTAATAGGGAATGCAGGCCAAGGCTGAGGAGGTCCGTGGGGGAACACAAGACGGTGGGTAAGTGCGCATGGGTGGCAGGCAGGCTCCCAGAAGTGGGAATTTTGAAATGACCCTAGAAAGTTGATTTAGGTTCCAATGGGCCTAGGATGCTAAGATCTGGGGCGGCTAGGAAGCTAGTGAATTCGCAACTCACCAGGAGTCTGCTGCCATCTAGCTGATCTCCCGCCCTTCTCCCTGCTCTTCCCAGCAAAGCCCACTGGGGGGCACTCTAGCTCTGTGCCACTGGGCTCTGAGCCGGGAGGTGGGCAGGCCTCCCCCGATAGCCAGGCCTGGCTGACCCCCTCCCGGAGGTGCTGGGTGTGCCGGTGTCCACTGGAGAGTGTTAGCTCCTCCCTGCCAAGCTGCCCTGGGAAAGGGGGTGGGGTGGTGCCACAGCGGGCAGCCTGGAGAACCCACTGCAAGTCTCACCTTCTACCCCTTCCCCAGACACCCCCCTGAGGCCAGGTGTAAGCCACATAGGAGTGAGTCTCCTTCCTGGAGGGATGGAGTCCAGTCTGTTCTCTAGGGGAGGTTCAGTCTGTTCCAAAGGGAGGCAGGGAGGCAGGGAGGAGAGCGTCACTGAGCCTCCCACCCAGCCTTGGTGTCTCAGCCCTGCCAGGCCTTAGAGACCCTCTGGATGGGGGCCAGGGTCCACTGAGCTGCTGCCCAGCCCTCAGATTCCACCCTGGCTAAAGCATCTAAGTCAAGACCCACCCCTACTGGAAGCTCCCAGCCGGAGCAGCATGGTTACAACTCACAGCCTCTCAGCTCCCACACGGGGGGGCCCCCCCGCGGGGACATCCGGCTTCTGCCACTCACAGCCCCCCACGTGGCCTTGGGTGAGACATGCACCCCGAGTCTGTTTCTTCATCTGTAACAGGTCAGTAATTGTCCCACCGCGTGGCTGCAAGGATTAAATGAGAGCATTTGCAAAGTGCCTGGCCTGTGCCAGGTCCTCGGTAAAGGGTAGTTCCTATCTCCAACTAGAGCCAAACCCTCAGGAAGACAGGGTGGCGGGTTACTCCCCGCCAAACCTCAGGGACCCATCCCCCAGCTCTTTCCCTCTCTCTCTAGCCAGACTCCCCTCAAACACGGGGGCAGGAAGCAGTGCCGAAGGAGCAGCCCTAAGGCCAGACAGGAGGGAAGGCCTTCATGGTCCTGTCCATAAAAGGCTTTTCCCGGCTGCTTCCCGGGCGGCAGCGCAGCTCCGCCCCGCCGGCTCCATCTCCAAAGCACGCAGAGAATGTCTCGGGCAGCCCCCGGCAGACTGCTCCAACTTGGTGTCTTTCCCCAAATATGGAGCCTCTGTGCAGTCACTGGGGGGGCCAGGGGTGGGGACCGGGCCGGGTTCTTCTGGCAGGGAGGGGGCCGAAGGGTGAGCCAGTGGGGGAGGCTGACATCACCGCAGCAGCAGCGGCCCTTTAAACCCCCACCCAGCCAGCGCCCCATCCTGTCTGTCCAAGTTCAGACACGGAGAGCTCATTCCCGCCTGCGAGTCCCAAGGAACCCCTGTAAGTGCACGTATCCCCTGGTTGGAGGGGAGGCGGGCTGGGGCTTGCCAGTAGCGGTGGGTGTATTGCAGACGGGCTCTCAGGGGCCCTTGGTCTCTAACCCCCTGGCTGGGGAAGCACATCCTCTCCGTGTGCATTCCTGATCTCCAGGTGGGGAGGTGGCCCTAGCTCAATGGGAGGGCCCGGGTGGGGGGACATGGGTGACATTGCTAGAATCTCGTACTTGGAGTACTTGCCTGGGCAGCCCCAGGCTGATCTTAAGATGGCTTGGCAGGCCAGAGGGACTGACAGTGGAGACCTGAGAGAGAAGGTGACAGAGAGGCTCCCCATGTTTGGCCACAGTCATACCCACAGGGTGTGTGGTGGGCTCCAGGTGTTGCGTTAGACCCAAGGCTCTGTCTGTTGAGGTGAGGAGGTGTGCGAGCCTACCAGTGCCGCAGAGCGGTGTTCTGCTGGCGGGCACTTGGGTCTGAGCAGCACAGAGGCCCCAGGGAGCCACTGAGGCAGTGGGGAGGACCCCTAAGTTCTTGTACCCTGGAACAGTCAGGTGGCCTGGTGCGGGGACCTGCGAGAGCTGCTTTTTCTAAACACATGGCTCCTTCCATCCTCTGAAAGTGGGAGGTGACCCCACAGCAGGCAGAGGGCTGAGGGGTGGGCACCGTCAGGGCTTTGTAGTGTTGTCCTGGGTGGCTTGCACAGGGCTGGGTGGGTCCGGGACCCTGGGCCCTTCCCGAAGGGTCTGGCTGGCTCCCCTCAGTGGTTGCTGTCCACAGGGCAGCAGTGACTAGGGCTGCTCCTCTCTGCTCCCAGAATTGAGGAGCCATCCCTCCTGCCATCTCAGAGAGCCCCCTGTGCCTGCCCCTACTGGCTGTGTTCTATTTCGAAGAGAGAGGGGGCCGGTGGTCCTGGAGAGACCCCTGCTTCCTGCCAGTAGCAGGTGCACGCTGTCCCTTCGCCGCTGGCCTTTGTCCCTTCCCTCAGGGGAGGGGAGGTCAAAGCAGAGTCCGACTGGCCCGCCTGCGGTGCCCCAGGAGCCTTTGTCTGGAAAGGCCTCTGGGTGGGCTGCCTGGCAGCCATTTCCCTCTGCTTCTCTTCTTCCCGCAGCTCCAGGGTGGGACCGGGGAGGTCTTGGTCAGAGGACTTATTAAGATTTCTTGGAATTCTCCGCTTTCAGACTCATCCCTGGGAGGCAGAAGGGTGGGGTTGGGGTGGGTGGGGTGCATTTCATCCCCTTCCCTGTTCTGATAAAAATCCAGATATTGCTTCTGGATCTACGGGCTGCAGCTTCACGTGCTTGTCACCCAGCCTTGACACCTCAACTATCTGCTCTGAATCTCTTAGACTGAAAGCCGGGGGGTGGGGGCTGCTGACGGAACTCTGCTTCTGTCCTGCTCCTCACAGCGGGCGCAGGGTCTGGGAGGGTAGGTGGGTGGGGAAGACCAAGGGGGCAGGGTGGGGAAGGTGGGGTGTGCACTGCCTGCCTGGGCTGGTGGGTGAAGGCTGAGCAGGGCCCAGGATGAAGGATGGGCTGAAGGCACCCGCTCCCGGACCACTAGTCTCCGCCCTCAGGTGGTTGGGAAGCAGGGGTGGGGCAGGGAGGGGTTGGGCTGTCTATAGGAAAACAGAGACTCTGCTTTTGGATTCTCTGGCATCACTGGCCAGATGAGGGTGGCCGTGCTCAGAGGTGGCCCAGCCTTCTGGAGCTTTACAAGCCCAAGACAAGTGAGAAGTGAGTTGCCCTGTGACTGGAATCAAATGAGTCCATCCCCCGTGTTCTTTCTCTCAAACTTTGTTGTCCCCTCAGGGGATGACTTGGAAAAGGGGTGGAGGCCGGAGTGGGGAGCAACAGTTTTTATCCCTGGGTCAGGGGTGGGTCTCCCAGGTCACCACCAGGAGGTGAATCTGGGAGGGAGTCACAGACAGTGCCTGGGTGAAGGCACAGCTCTCTGAGGGAGGTGACATCATCCTCAGTGCACAGATGGGGGACTTGAATGCAGGGAAGTTGTCAGTTGTGGGGGAAGGAAGGGTTGGGCAGCTGACCTGGGACCATGACAAGCTCCCCACAGTGGTGCAGGTGGTGCAGGGGAGAGGGTCTGATATCGGCAAGAGGGGGAGTCGGGGGAGCGCGCCGACTGCCCCCATCCTGAGGTCATTCTCTCCCTCCCAATCTCCCCTCTCTGAGGCCAGGTGATGGGTCTGGCCTCATTTGGTACCTCTCTCAGAGGGCTCTTCCGGTGAGCTCTGGGTGATACCTGGGGCCAGGTCAGGTTCCTCTTGACCAGCCACGTCTGCCCAGAGGCCTACCTTGCCCACGCTGCTGCTACAGCCTTCCCCCTGCATCCTGAGGCTCGCCCCAGCCGTGCCGGCCCCAGACTTTCAGGGCAGGGGGAGGGGCTCCCCACGCTCTTGCTGGCAGATTCTTGGCTCTGGGATCTCCTTGGAGGGCTCAGCCTCCTCAGTTACTCAGCTACGACAGTGGCAGGAGCCTGAGGGTATGAGAGAGTCTATGGGTCTATCAGTGTTTTCTCTCTCTCTTTCTCTCTCTCTCTGTGTGCACGTGTGTGTGTGTGTGTGTGTGTGTGTGTGTGTCTCCTGACTCACCTGAGAAAGGACAGCTTCTTGACCAAAAGCTCTTGGGTTTTGCTGGCTTCCTAGACCTTGCCAGGGGTGGATAAGTTTGAGCCCCTTTAGCCTCTGCAGGCCAGAGGCTGAGCTGACCTGGCAAAGAGCTGTGGTTTTGGAGCTCCAGCTTGGGGTTAGAGGATACAGCGGAGGGACAGGTAAGGCAGGACCGTCTCAGGCCTGGCTGCACAAAGAAACCTGCTTCATTTTGGGAGAGCAGTGTGGCCTCCTCTGGAACGTGTCTCCAATGCCTCTGGCCAATCTTGGCAAAGAAAGAATGCTCTAGACCCTTGCCAAGCTACAGCCCATAGGCTAAATGCAGCGTGCTGTGCTGTTTGTTTGTGTAAAGAGAGTTTTATTGGCTCAAAGCCGTGCTTACTTGTTCCTGTATCATCTAAGGCTGCTTTCCTGCTACAATGGCAGAGACCACATATCCTGCAAAGCCTAAAATACTTAGTGTCTGGTTGCTTACAAAAATTGGTTGACCCTTGCTCTAGACTTCTGAAGATCTGGTCTCCCATTTCTCTGGTCTCCAACTTCAGAGCCTTCCTGGACTCAGGGGATGAGCCTGGCCCAGAAGAGCAGTGCCATGAAAAAAAACGAGGGAACGGGGAGCTAAATGTCTAGGATGGGTAGCACCCCCTGCCCCCCATCCTCCTAGAAGCCTGAAGGCCTGCCTAGCACAAGTGAAAGCAGAGTTGTTCTCTGATCCTCTGACCTTTTCCCTTCTGTGGCCTGTGCTGCTTTAGCTCTCCCTCAACATGGCCAACAAGGGTCCTTCCTATGGCATGAGCCGCGAAGTGCAATCCAAAATTGAGAAGAAGTATGACGAAGAGCTGGAGGAGCGGCTGGTGGAGTGGATCGTAGTGCAGTGTGGCCCAGATGTGGGGCGTCCGGACCGCGGGCGCCTGGGCTTCCAGGTCTGGCTGAAGAATGGCGTGGTGAGTGGCACCCTGGGAAGGGGGGCCGGGGCGCAGCTGCAGTCGTGGGGCAGGCGCCCCGAGCTGAGTGCCCAGCTGCGTCCTGTGCCTGGCAGATTCTGAGCAAGCTGGTGAACAGCCTGTATCCCGACGGCTCCAAGCCGGTGAAGGTGCCCGAGAACCCTCCATCCATGGTCTTCAAGCAGATGGAGCAGGTGGCTCAGTTCCTGAAGGCGGCTGAGGACTATGGGGTCACCAAGACTGACATGTTCCAGACCGTTGACCTCTTCGAAGGTACAGAGAGAAAAGGGGTCGAGAAGGCGGGTGCCGGACAGGAAGCTGAGGCAGAGGGATGAGGGCTGATCAAAATAGGCCACCAACGGGTCTGCAGAGCAGGACCCAAGGGCATCAGAGGGTCTCCTGGAGCTTCCTTTGATCCCGGGACAACCTTTGCCCCTGGGGTGGCCATTTTTCTGAGAGGTGGGGCAGGCCCTGCCCTGGAGTCTCAGGTACATGGCCCTGAAGTTCACGGCCCCATCCGCCCTTTCTTCCCCCAGGCAAAGACTTGGCAGCCGTGCAGAGAACCCTGATGGCTCTGGGCAGCTTGGCAGTGACCAAGAACGACGGGCACTACCGTGGAGATCCCAACTGGTTTATGAAGTACGTGGCCACCGGGGGGTTCCTTGTGCTCTGGGCGGGTGTCTTTGTGGGGGAGCGGGAGGCGGCCTAGGCTGGGCTGTCAGGCCCAGGGGGGAGGGGAAGCAGATAGCTGGAAGGCCCAAAGTGAAGGTCTAGGCTCGGGAGGAAATGGGTCCCTGATACTTGCCAGTCTCCCTGGTCCACAGGGCGAGCCAGGTAAAGGAAGCAAGAGAAGTGAGATGGGGGGTACATGGGACCGAGCTAGGAAGCGACAGAGGAAACAGCGCGGGGCAGGGGGGCAGGAGTGAGAAGGTGGGGGGATGAAATGTGCAGCCCTGACAAGTCTTTATCCCGGTTTCCCCTCTTGCAGGAAAGCCCAGGAGCACAAGAGGGAGTTCACAGAGAGCCAGCTGCAGGAGGGGAAACATGTCATCGGCCTACAGATGGGCAGCAACAGGGGGGCGTCCCAGGCGGGCATGACGGGCTACGGACGACCTCGGCAGATCATCAGCTAGAGGGAGAGGGCCAGCCCCCAGCCCTGCCCTTCCCCAGCTCGTCGGCTGCAGCCATCGCGCCTCGCCCGCCTCACCCGCCCCCGCGTAGCTGCTCAACCCCGGGCAAGCTTCGAGGCTCCGTCACTGAGCAAAGGTGACCGCGCTTGGGCAGCTCTCCCCCCACCCCTCAGCCTCAGCCCAATTTCTTACCCTAAAGCACCGCTCCCCTGACCCTCCACCCAGCTCCCCGACCATCTCCCACCGTCCCTCCCCATCCTGGGCGGGGCAGGGGGAACATGGGCCGAGGGGTAGCCTGGGCAGGGGACAAGTCCACTGGCCTCCTCGGCAGCAGACACCCATTGAAGGTAATCCTGCCCAATCTCCCCCCCATTTTTTTTTTTTTTTTTGCTGGAATATTTTGGGGGTTAAAATTCAAAAGGAAACAAATACATACATCGATCTTTTCTCAGGCCTGGCTGGCAGAGTTTGATTTGCCCTAGTCACTTCTGATTCTAGGAAAACACGAGCAGGGAAGAGGCAGGCAACATTTATGTGGGTTCCAGAAAGCCAGCTCTGAAGGACCTCTCAAATCCCAGGACCTCAAGGGGGGGGTCGGCCTCCTTCAGAGGGCCAGGCGGAGGAGGAGAGTGGCTCTCGGGGACCAGGGACCGAAGGCCAAGGGGAGCAACTCAGCAACTGCTCTGGGAGGCAGACGACAGGAGCTGGGGAGCCGCAGAGCTGCGTGGAAGGTTTTTATTTTGGAAAAGCTATGCAGAAAAACATTCAACCAAATGTTGCTGTGAAAAGACAAACCCAAATCTTAAGCGTTAAAAAAAATTTAGCTCAACCAAACTAGCTCAGAAGAGGGGAGGAGGCCGGTAACGGGGGGAGGACTCACAGCCCGTGAGGCAGACGGCGGGCCTCCAGCGGGTAAGGCCATTTCCCTGAGCGCTTTGTAGAGGAAGACAGGGCGGTCGCAGGGCTGGAGTGGCAGTGGTCGCGCCCTGTCACGGTCCTGCTGCAGACTACCGCAGTGAGGCGGCGCGGGGCCTGGGGGGCCGTGCCAGGAGCATCGTACCAATCCCTCAGGATGGAGGGCGGGGGGCGGGGGCGGTGGTGAAGGAGTCAGGGGTGTGTTCAAGGTTGGCTTCCGATCAGGGCGAGTGGAGGCAGCTGCTTTCAGGGCGAGTGGGGCTGGGCCGAGGGCTAACTGCCCTCCCGGGAGGGCCTCGGTTCCAGGTTCCAGGCGTAGGCAGGAAGGTGAAGGAGGGAGAGGAGGAGACTGCAGTTTCTAGGTCCTGGGCCATTAAAGGGACAGGCATATATGCAGGGGCTCTTCCCAGCCTTCACCCCGAGCCCTCTTCCCAAGTGACCCCAGCGATGTTTCTACTGAGAGGCTCTTCTGGTCCTAGCGGGCACCGCCCCACCCATGCATGGTTGAGGGTCCCTGTGACCCACGTCACCGGCCTGCCAGGGAGAAATGAGGAAGCAGGCCTGCTGAGCGGGAGGGGCCGAGCCCTCGTCCAGAGCCTTCTCACCAGACGCGTTCAGGAAGAGGAGGGTCCTGAGGCTGTGGCCACACTGTTCTCTGGCACCATTCCTCTGTCACTGCACCTCGAGAAGTCCCTGGCCCTCCCTGAATGTCATCACAGGACTTCCCATGTGAGCATCAGGGCCGCCGTCTCCCCAGAGCTCCCGGGACTTCGGAGCGGCGTTCCAAGCCGCCCTGGCTCGGGGAAGGAAGAGCTCGGCCCGTGGCGAGTCTGCCGGGCCCTGGGTCAGCAGATCTGCTCCTCCTTCCCCTGCAGCAGGTCTGGGGGTAGGTGGTGATGAGGGCGGCCCAGGGCACTCCTGTCCTGGGACAGCCCCCAGTCCCCTTGATCCAGCAGGTCCGGGACAAGATCAGACGTGGGGGCAGGGCCCTCACTTTCCGTGTCCGCCCCATCCGGGCCCTTGCTGTCGCACAGCGGCACTGATTCTAGTTCTGTCCCCTCCTCCCTGGCTTTTTGGCTTCGTTGGGGCCAGTGGCAGGGTCCGCTCCTACAAACGCGGTGAGAGGCCACGTGCCTCTGGCTCAGGTATATTTCCAGCATGTAGTAAACGGTCCAGAAGATGGTGAAGCTGCCTACCAGCACCAGAGTCTGGGAAAGGTCAAGCACCTAAGTTAGCGATGGTTTCCCAAAGCCCCGTGGCTTTTCTCAGCCCGGAACAATAACCTCAGAGAGCCTCTCACCTCCCAGGGACCCCCACCCCGACCCCAAAGCACTCAACGCCATGAAGGAGTGCCCTCTTCGAGCTGGCTAGTAGAGTGGGGGCCCGGGTCTTCCCCAGCCCTCACTTCTCAGGCCACCTGGAGCACCCCAGCAAGGACTGACCCCCCCGCAGCCCCCTCCGCCCCTGCGGGCCCTCCCGCCTAGAGCTGGAGGTTTGGCCCTCGTACCTTGAGAGTGTTAGGGGTGATAGTGTAACCATCTTCCTCGGGGATTTTCAGCCCAGGAGGACAGGGCAGAGTGAAGCCATCATGCAGGTATTTTCCACTCATGGCACTTTCTAACAGTCTGCGGGGAAGACGAGAGATGAGGACACCCTCCAGAACTTGGCTCCTCGGCCACCTGCCCTTACCCGTCCTCCCACTTCACCGCCAAGGAGAGGGAGGTCCCAGGGCAGAAAGGGGGTGTGTGTACTGTGGGTTTCCAAGGAAGGGGGGGCCCTCAGCGGCCTCTCCCAGCCCCCGGGAGTTGCCGTCCCTGTGGCACATGCGTCGGGCACCTACCGCTGTCTGTCCCTGATGTCTACTGGACTCCACTCAGAGCCATACAGGGTCAGCTGCCACTGCCGGAGGGTGCCGGCCTGGGGTGTCTGGTCTCCTGGAGGGGCAAGCGACGCGCCGTGAGCCCCGCCCCTGTGCTGGCCGGGGGAGCAGCAGAGGCCCTGCCCGCCCCCCAGCCTGCTGCAGCTGGCTATCCGCGTCCCCCTGGCTGGGGTGGCGGGGGGGGGGGGGGGGGCCGAAGACTGCCTCACGGGGTGCCCTCAGGGATGGACACGGGGAGCCGAGAGGCCGGGGCTCCGAAGTAAGGAGGTTCTGCCTTTAGCTCTTTCATATTTTCGGGTTTCAGCTAGGATTTTGCTTGGGGGAGAAGAAATGTCCTTCTACTAAGTTAAAGGAAGGTTTGAAAACCACCTGTCTAGGGAATACCTGGCTTGGCTGGAAGCCAGGAGGGCTGGGGTGTTTCCAGTCTCCTCACTGGAATACTGTATGACCCTGCACCAGCCACGTCAGACCTCTGAGTGGGCCTCGGGTTTTCAAAAAAAGGAAAAAAAAACCAACAAAACAAAACAAAACAAAAAAGCCAAAAACCAAAAAAACCAAAACCAAAACAAAAAACGGTGAAAATTAGTCCTGCCCTTACCTGCCTACCAGGGCTGGCCGAAGGACGGTTATATGTGAAAGGACTTGAAATGTGGTTTCAACAAGGAATTTTTGTTGCTATCCTGAGGAAAAATGGATCAGTCACTTCTCCAAGGAGTATGAGAGGTGGTGCCAATGAACAAGTTGATTTCGGTGCCCATACTCTAGATGGGGCGTACTTCTTGGCCTCTACCCTGTTCGTCCAACGGCAACCCTACGTATTCCCCGTGGGACGGTTTCCGCGGGGACTCTGGGCTCCGGAGGGGCCAGACGGAAGGGCAGCCAGGCTTACCCACATCCCTGACGACAAGTCTGTAAGTCCCCTTCGCTCTCTCCCCCCAGCACCGCACAGTGGAGAAGGTCCAGTCATTGAAGCCGTTGGGATCTCTGGGGGAGAAAAAAGTAGAAAACCTAGCAGGTGTGGGGCAGGGAGCTGACCCTCGGCCCACAAACACGATTTCCTCACTGAAGCAGCCGTGAACACGCAGCGGCTGCTGCCTGAGCTACAGTCACTGGGGAGCATGGCACGAAGGGTCCCCGGGTGCCGCCCCTTCCCTGGACTCCCGTGGAGCAGAGGGCTCGCATCAATTTGTCGTCGTGGGAGAGCAAAGGCGGCGAGACCACAGGCTGCAGAGCGCCACTGATCTAGGCTTCCTGTCACTTCCTCGGGTTCTTACTAGCTTTGTGACTTGTTTCCACATTTGCAAAGGGAGGTTACAAAGGATTACAGAAAATATCTGTCAAGTGCAGTGCTTAGCACATTGTAAGCGACTTGAACAAAGCAGGTCATAAATGGCTTCCGGCTGCTACGGTCAGCCAGCGCCATGCTAGCTCAGGCCAGTGCCGGTGTCTGCGCGTCCTGTATCTTTTCCTTGCAAAGACCCTGGTTGCAAAAAGAGCTCAGAAGGGCCGGGCAGGTGTACGTACGAGTCCATGCTGCGGGGGGCGCCGATGAGGGACATCATGCCACTAGGGCAAAACAGTTTGAGTTCCAAGCTGCCGCGTCGTGGATGACTGATGGAGACGGTCACGGCCACGTGCTCCAGGGTCTTCAGCCCCGACATCTCCAGGTCCGTCCTGCTGACTGTGGGGAGTCAGGCTGGGCGGCTGGGGAACCAGCCCCATGGGCACCTCCGCCCTCACCCCGTCCCAGCACACACAAGGGCACACACTCATTGAGGCCACGTACAGACACCGACGGCGGCCCTCACTGGGAACTAGTGAGTAAATGGAATGCAGTGGCTGCTTTCAAGGGATTTACAATCTAGTTTTGACTCTCACTGGGGAGAAAACATACTCAAGACACAATGTAAGAACCAAACAGAGCAAAAAAATTCATTCATCCAAAAAATAATTTAGTGAGTACCTCCTACATTTCAGGCACTGTACTAGATGCTGGGGATAGAAAGGTAAGTTGGACATGATCTCTGCCTTCTACCTGCAAGTGGAGAATGATACGGCATGAGGACCACACAACGGATGCTAGAACAGAGAGGAGTCAGGCGGGTTCAGGCGCGCAGCACTGAGACCCTCTGACAAAGGAGATGGAGACAGACTGGTAGAGAGAGTTGGTAGGTAGCGGTGCAATCCAGGCGGGGAATGGCACAAAGGTAGAGGTGGAAAGGAGCGAGTTGCATACTGAAGGCGATACAAATCTCTAAAAAAACCTACTGAAGTAAATACACTTCAATGAGATTATGCTGAACGAAAAAAAGCCACTATCAAAAGAATACATGGTGCGTGATTTCCTTTGTGTGATATTTGTGAATAACCTAAGTGTGGAGACAGACGCCAGACTGGTGGCTGCTGGGCGCTCGCAATGGGGCGGGGATGACCACAAAGGGGGGATGGAAGCCCTGTGAGGATGGCAGGTTCTGGATCTTGGTTGTAGTGGCAGACACACAAGGCCACACACATGGTACAACTGCATGGAGCCCCTCCCCACCCCGACACACACACACACACACACGCGAATGCACGTCTGACCGGTGAAATCTGAATGTGTGTTATAGATTGTAGCAATGCCACTGTCTTGGTTTTGATACCGTACTATAATCATTTCAGATATTAACATGGGGAAGAAAGGAGCATGAAATCCCCCTGAACGTGCCTTCACAACCCTGTGAATCTACTGTTATTTCAAAGCAAAGTTTAAGAGAATCACAAATGACTGAAGTAGAAGGTTCAATTGGGGAATGTTAAAAAATCAGGTGGCAAGGAGAAAAAAAAAAAATCTCTCTAAAGCACTTCTTCTTCCACTTATTCATTCCAACAGGCGAAGCAGAGCCCAGCGCCTGCACCTTACGCCGAGAGTGTGGACAGCCAGGATTGAAGGAGGAGGAGGAAGGGAAAGGCTGGGGTCTGTGGTGCCACTTCCTGTCCTTCCCCCACCCTGCGCCCACTGGCCTCCTGACCCCGCTGCGCTCTGGGAGGCGCCGGCCCCCTCATCCGCCAGCGCTCCCAGGACAGCCATCCCCTGTCGTCACTTCCCATGCCTTCCCTCCTCAGCTCCAAACATCCTTCTCCGCCCCACTGCCATGACCGTACCCTGGGCCTGCTCATCATCTGGGGCTGCCTCACTCCTGAAACTCTCATGGTGGGTTTTATCAGATAAGCAATGCAAATTAATCGAAGACAAATCTGAAATGTGGTTGAGCTAAAATGAAAGCAAAGAAGTCCCGCAAGCCTGGGTAACACTTTGGCAAATACCCATCTCGAGCTCTCGCTGGGCACACGTGTGCATGTGCACATGGTCTTCAATTCCATCTGGTTTGTCGTCAAAGCCAATGTCCCATCTGTTCTGGAAACAAGGACATCTTGTCCCTCCGCTTCCCTCACTCCCTTCTTGACCCCTTCCTTCATTTCCTTGAGATCCATCCAGCCCCCCTTTCCTAATGGCTAAGATCCCGCAACTCAGCTCCCCAGCACCTCCTGTTTACACTCTCAAGCCCCTCTGCTTTCTTTTCCCTTCACAGCAACGGGCTGGCAAGGGTCCAACGAGGTACCAGCCCCATTATCCATCTTCTAGCTTATGTCTTTCCTACTGCAAATGAAAAACAAAAACAGATAAACCCTTTCTCAACTCTTCGCTTCCTTCTACCCACCGGTGTTAAGAATGTGGGCTCTGGAGCCATCCAGCCTGGGTGCACACCCAGCTCAGGTCTGTCTAGCTGTGGGAATCAGATTTGATTCCTCACGTGTAAAATTTGGATAATAACGGTACCTACTTCATAGGGTTCCTAGGAGGATTATATTAGTTCATATACATATAGTACTTAGAACACGCATCAAATATTAGGACCACAGAAGTATCAGATATTATTTCTTTTCCTTTACTTCTTGGAAAAGATGTCTATACTCACTGTCTCCACTTCTTACCCCCTCATTCATCCCTAACATTTTTTCCTGTCAAGATAGCATACATGGTTTTAAAAGCAAATTGGCTCAGGAGGGTTTAACATGTAAAAGAGCAATTTCCTACCCCATCCCTCACCACCTTCATGAGCCACTCCGTAGGAGCAAACACTTTTTATTGCTTTTGGTTGTTTTCTTCTGGGATCTACCTTCATGTTTCCAAATAATCACGATGTATGACTATTCCATGGTTTATCAATTTTAGACATTATTTATCACTGTTTGACTACAGCAGACGAAGACTTAACACCCCGCCCACACCCTACCTTGCCCTCCCCTCCATCTTCTCATCTTTTCTACACGGAATTTAGCCAAGTGGTATATAACGATTATATTTCATTTTCTGAACAACTTGCTGCCTTCCCCTCCGGAGTGAATAACTGCCTTCCTTTTGCTTTACTTAAATTCATGGCCCTGTCACTGGGTCTTCCGCAGCTGCACAGAGGAACCATACGAGCTCTCTGAACACTATCGTTCTTCAAGTCAACAAATTGGAAGCTCCCTCAGTGCCACTGTCGCTGGGAGCCTCGACCTCTGCCGCCCCGTCTCCGGCTCCCGTCTGCTGCACTGCGGTGGGGGTGGGCCCTTGCCTTCCTTCTCCCTTGGGCTTCTGCTTCCCCTCTGTCTGTGCTGCCTTTCTGCCTGCCCCGTCTGTTCTTCTCTGGGTGTGTCCGCCCTCTTGGAAGCACGGCAGTCTCCAGGAGCCCGCGACACACGGCGCATGAGCAACACTCGCACGTCCGAGAGTATCCGTATTCCCCCCCTCCCCCCCCCCCCCCCCCCCCGCAGGATAATTAGTCGGGCTGAGTTTTGGCAACTGAAAATAACTGTCCTCGGGATTTGGAGGTTTCTTTTTTTTCAAATGGCCACGATCCTTAGTACTTTCAAAAGCTGGCTGGAAGCTCTAAGCATGAGTGGAGGTTTTTATGGTAGGCTTCCCTAAAACTGGCCAGCCTGGGGCCTGACCGGCTCATGGAGGAGCCCTGCGGAGCAGCAACTCCGAATCTTTTGATGACGGGCTCTTCCACAGCTCCCATCACCTGGCTGCCAGGGCCTTGGGGTCTCTCCCAGTGCACTCTGCACCTCTAGAGAACAACCTTCCCAGCTCCAGCCAGGATAAGGAAGGGGAATCACCTGGCTGCCAACGACGGGAGGAGGTGCCCAGGAGTCTTTTCCCCCCGCTCCGTATTTCTCGCCTCATGCCTCGTCTCTGTCTCCCGGAGCACATGGGGCCCCCGGGTCCTGCGCCTTTTGGGATTCTGTGACACGAAGGGGCTTGTCGCTTAGGATCACCTTTGTAGGTATTTGGTATGCAATTTTCTCAGCCCTGCTCACTTCTCCATTCATTTTCCAGCTTCCAAAACTGTGATGAGATCTCTCATTTGCTGGTTCTCCCATTCTCTTTGTCCCTGTGCTTATACCATTTTTATGCCTTTATTCTCATTTTGGTGAGGTTTGGGGAGAAAGCAGAAATAAAAGAACAGGTTCAATTTGCCGTCTTTAACCGGAAGGCTTCTCCTGTCCCCATTAATTATTCAACCGAGTGCAATCCAGCTTTGCCCCGTTGACTACACTGAAACAATACTCAAGGTCACCAGCGGCCTGGGTGGCAAACCCAGGGACGCCCTTCTGTCCTTGTCTACTTCCCCTCTCACTGAAACTGCCCTGAAATCCCGTGGCGCCGTCGTCCAGATTTCCTCCCACCCCTCAAGCCATCTCCTCTCTCCCCATTTGTCTTCAGAGGCATCTTTCCTCTGTTCACTCCTTTAACGTGGTCCGTGTCCTGGGTCCCCTTTTATCCTTTGTCTGCCCGCCAACCCTGGTGACTGTTTTCTTCCCCAGACCTTTTCTGCCATCCCCACACTGGTGACTCCCGAATCATTACCGTCAGTCTAGACCTTTGAACGTATTTCTTCAACCGCTCTCTGGATATAACCTCCAGATGTTGCCCAGAAGCCTCCCAACACCGCAGAGCCAAATTCCCGGCCTCAGTTCTTCATAATCCATAGCCTGTGCCCAGATCTGGTTTTGACCCTGCGTTCTTAACCTCATGTGATGGCATCACTATCTAGATGTTTCTCAAGGTAAATAACTTAGAAATCTTTGTATCTCTTAACAATTATATAATACTAATTTATATAAATGTATGAATGCACATATAAACATACGTACACTTATATGTGTGTACATATACACACATGCACACACACATATATATTTTTTATTATGGAAAATTCCAGGCATATATAAAAAAATAGAATAGATGTTCTCAACACCTAACTCCCATAATTATCAATATATGGCCTTCTGGTTTCATCAATGATCCTCACTTCTTACCTTTCCCAGAGTCTTTCGACAGCATCCCCAGGCACAAAGTAATGTCATCAGGAGAGATTGAGTACGTATTTCTAGAAGATAAGAGGCTGCTCTCCTTCACCCTTCCCTACCATCAGTTGGTGCCAGCTCATCTCGAAGGCTCCCCACGCACAGACTTCAAGGTCAAGTCCAAACTCCTCACCTGGGGTTCTATCTGGCCCTGCCCCTCACACCCCTGTTCCAGCCACACACAACTCGCAGCTCCCCGATGCCCATCGCCTCTACACGCGTTGCTCCTGCTGCCTGGATGTCCCTCTCGTCACCTCTTCCCTGGCCAGCTACCTGCTGAAACTCAGGCCAGTGCCTGGCTCCTCCGAGAGCCCTCCTGACTGCCCTGGACACCTGCGTCATCTCTACTGCAGACGGTGACCTCCGAAGGGCAGGAATCCCGTCTTATCTCCGAAGCCCCAGAACCGCATACAGCGCCTGGAATGCGGTGGGCCTCGCGTTCTCAGAATGAATGGGTGAATCAATCAAGAGACAATCCAGAGAAATAAGTGAAAGACTCCATTGCAGGGGAAGGGCCGGGGGAAGACCTGGGCAGGAGCCAGGGGTACAGGGGGCGGATAGCCCCGCGGCTGCACGTGTGGGAGCCTGGGGGGTGGCAACGGCTCTGATGGAAACAGAGGAAACCTGGAAAGCAAGCTGGCTTTTGAGGGTGACAATGAAATCTAAACATTTATGTGTGAAATGCCGCATGCTGGCAGAAACCCGAAACGCACGGTGACTTAGGGATGGAAAGATGAAGGGAAATACTGGCGGCATGGTTGGAGGAGAGCATTAACACGGCAGAGAAGGGGCTTACGGAGAGTAAATGACATGTTCTAGAACATTACGGAACAGAATGGAATCCAGAAAGGGCCCCGAGAGAGCCTGTCTGTGTTCAGATGTGCGCACGGTGGCATGCTACGTGCCTTTCTTATTGGTGTGTAGAGCTGTAGGTGGTCGTGCGCGTGTAGATGCTAGAATTAAGTGAGCTAATACACTCAATGAGTGAATACTTAGAATAGTGCTTGGCACGTAGAAATCATTCAAGTCATGGTTGATGATGATCATCTTATGATTATTATTTGCCTTTGGTAAGCTGGGGTCTTTTTCAACCCTCACCCTTTGGCCAGAAGATCCCAGGGCTTTCTTCGCTCATGATCGTGTGGAAGCCATCACGATCTCTATCCTCCCACTGGTAAGGGATCAGAATAAGAGATTTCTATCTAGGGATCGTTTGTGGAGGGGTGGTAGCCAAAGTCAGGAAAAGTACTACACAGCCAAGGGAGAAGCCAGAGGGATGAGAGAGCTGTGGAATGAGTCTGAAGAGGCACTCGCGGTCTGGGAGTAGTGACAGAGAGAACAGAGGACACGTGGACCTCGGGCCGAGAAGCTGGAAGAAGGCTCTGGAGCAGAGGGTCCCGGAAGCTGGACAGGAGGGAGGCTGCCGCCAGGGCCCCATGCGTAGGGTCAGAGCAGCAGGCAGGTGGAGAAGGATGAAGTCGGAACCGGCCCCTGGGCCCGGCCAGGAAAGGGGCGCTGTGAGCAAGGAACCAAGTCTTCAGCAGTAGAGCACGGGTGGTAAAAGTGAGCCGTGGCTTTACGTGATTTACTTGGAAGGGTTACAGGTTACAGGACAGCAAGGACTTTCGTTTCCTAATAGGTGAATGGAGGACGTTTGAAGGCAGAAGGAAGAGTTGGTGGAGAGGGAAGGAGTGGGTCGGACGGGGAAGGTGTAGGGAAGTGAAGGAACAGGACTCATCCCCTAGGCAGGGGGCGAGACCATTATACTCAGACTGCAAGTAAGGATACATAAGTGCAAGGGGTTTCAGGAAATTTCCGTAAATACACACAGACTCCCTTGCGTTTTAGACACTCGTCCCAAACCCCACTGTCCCTCCCAAGCCCCTCTGGTGGGGATTTCAGACCCAGAGTCAGATGTGAAGGAACTAAGGGCCTCCAATCCCTTTTCATCCATATCCTCTGTCTTGCTCTAGTAACTAGCCACGTGTCGTTACTTAAATTTAAATATAATAAAATTAAAACTTAGCTCCTCACACTAGCCACATTTTAAGTGTTGAATATCTTCCAATGGCCAGTGGCCACTGAATCGAGCACTGCAGACAGAGAACATTTCTATCGTGTGGAAGGCTCTAGAGTCTTAGAGGTATTTCACCTCTTCTCCTATCTCAGCAACGTTCAGTTCCCTCTACCTTACAAAAGGTTCCTTTTGCGCCCTCAGACACCGATTCTCCCAGGTCTTCGGGGCGGAAGCCGCCGGGTCGCGTACGGGAGCGGGCCGCTACACCGTCTAGGACTGAGTCGCCCCAGTCTATGTCAACCAGACTCCCTACAACCCACGAGCTTGGACTTTCTGTCCTGTCTGCTCGGGGGGCAAATGGAGTCCCGCCGGAGGGGAAGACACCTTTGCTGGCCTCAGACGTTCACAGCTGGCCTGCCCGCTGCCCTCCTCGCGAGAGAAACTCTGGGTCCGGGCCTCAAACTGCTTCATCCTCTTCCCCCCATTCCATTCCCACTGTCCCCGGCTCAGGACAAGTTGTCCTTTCTGTGCTGCCCAGCGACGGACAAGTGGTTGTCAGATTCCTGTATACGTAGGAGGTTTGTCACACATGCTGCGGCAACGTCCCCTGGTCAGGGGGACGCAGAGGGTGACGAGACTGGAAAGGCCCCCAACCCTCTTCTAAGTCAGCTTCCACTGGACAGGTGCGACTATGGGCTACTCTGTCACTTAAAGGACAGGGGGCTGGGGGAGGGAGTCCTGCGGGGGGAGGGACAAAAGGCACGCTATCTCCAAGACACACGATGGCAAAGCCCGAGGGCCCTTCATTCCCAGGAATGTTCCTGCACTTCTCTGCCTTGGCCAATGCCCTTTCCAAGATAGCATTCCTTTTACGGAAAACGCAGTGAACAGGGCCCGTGGATCTTCTTCCACATAGAGGGAAGCTGGGCGAGCGCTGGACATGGTTAGGGAGAGCCGGCGGAACCCTCCTCGGGGAAACCTCCGCCCCAGAGAAGCTGTCCCCGCCCGTCCCTGCTTTGGCCACTCCTCTCGCTGTTGCTCTGATCTGATCACTTTCTAGGATCAAACCGGGAGAAGCGAGGACGGAGTTCTAATTTGGGCACAGAGCATGGCATGCTTCAATCTTCACATGCAAAAAGAGCAAATAACCCTGCCTGTCAAAATTCTTCAAGGGAAAAAAGCCCCCCTTCCCCGCCCTGAGATGCACAAGCATCACCCTCCGGCTTCCTTCATCTCTGGGCAGGCGCTCAACCACATCTCTGACTTGCAGACCTTCCGATAATCCACTGACCCGGGATGTGAGGGAGGCGGGGACTGGGATGGGTGACTGCACCCCAGGGTGACATCTGCGTCTTCCTGTCCCATTCCTGACACACCCCATCGGACTCTCCGTGTATTAGACAAGCTGGAGAATCAAAGGTAGAACTCAGCTACTTCATCCGAAGGCCACTGGGCTGAAGAGAACTGCCTGGCAAGTTCCCGGCATGGAAGTCAAAGGAGCATCTTTCAACCCCTGCCTGCCTGCCCAAGTCCCAGTGGCGCCCCTCCCCCAGCCGTTCTGACGGATTGCTCAGCGGCTCGTCTCCACTACTAGTAACTCAGGAGAAAGGTCTTATTTAAGCAGCCAGGGGGCCAGCCAAGTCAGAAGCAGCAACATGTCCTAAAATGGTCAAAGAAAACTCCACAGGTCTGGCTGCAGCTCAGCTCCTAAAGGAAGGGGCTAGAATCGGGCAGGGATGAAGTTTGACTTCCCCCATCACCCCGCCTCAAACCTCAGGCCGCGGATTAACCCCTTTCTGCTGACTACTTACCATTCCACAGGACTTCCAGCGAGTGGGGGGCCAGTGGGATCGCCCTGTTCTCTTTTAACACAGGGCTGACATAGGAAGCTAAGTAAGGGACCGAGGTCCAGATCTGTTAAAGGAAAGGGGGCGGCAGTGAATGAACAAGATTGACCACACGTGCACGCACACACACGTCAACTTGATTGTGAGGGGCCCACTCTCATTTTCCCTCTCTTCACCTTCTTTCACTCTTAAGGCCCCTGCGGGTCCCCGAGAGGGCTCCCTGTGGAACCAGAGGCCATGGTTGTGTCCAGGGCGGAAGATGAGAACCACAGCACCCTGAGAGCCCCCAGCTCTACTCTCTACCGAGAGCTTGGAAATCTCAGTGACAATGTTGAGCCTGCCTCTTCATTTGAAAAGTGGGTCATCAGCTGACATGAGGGTAGATGAAATGAAGAACACTGAGTCCCCATGATGCGCCAGACTACGTTTTAGGTGTCTAGCCCCCTTCCTTGGTCGCTCCATGCAGGGGTCCCTACCCTGCCAACACCTGCTCACCTTGGCCGCATTAACGAGTCTCCACGCATTGAGCAGGCCAAATCCATGCTGGTGGCTGTGGCTGAAGCCGGCCTCGTTGGTGACCCAGTCTGCCCGGCGGTCCTCATACTGAGAACAGAGGCCCTGGTTAGTCTCGGGGACTTCCAAAGTACAGCTGACCCTTGAGCAATTCAAGGGTTAGGGGTGCTGACCCCTGCCCCCCAAAGTCGAAAATCCACGTAGAACTTTTGACTCCCTAAAACTTAACTACTAATAGCCTACTGTTGACCGGACGCTTTACCAACAACATAAACAGGTGGTTAGTACATCTTCATATACGTATTATGTATTGTAGCACATCTTTCATATAAGTATTATGCGTTGTATTTGTACAGTAAAGTCAGCTGGAAGAGAGAAAATGTTATCAAGAAAGCCACAAGGAAGAGAAAATACATTTATAGTGGAGCCACGCATTCAGGCCATGCTGTTCAAGGGTCAACAATAATGTCAACAACCTAATTCTGGTTTCCTTGCTTGCCCTGCTGGCTGACCCGGTCCAGACTCTCCCACCAGAGCTACTAGGAATGGATTCCCCAAGGAAAGCTGGGACAAAGGGTCAGAGCCCCATGATGTCACCACCTCCATGGCTTGCTTCTAGAGAGGGAGCCGGGAGTCACAGGCCCCGGAATGCGGTAGCCCAGCCAGAGCGCCCCTGTGCAGGTGAGACGGCAAAGGCAGAACAGGGACGGGTGAGGTGAGGCCTGGGGTCTTGCCTGAGTCCCCACACCTGTGCTAGACACGGGCACCCCACTTCTGGGACGTTCAGAGTCTGACGCCTCCTGATCCCTGCAAGTCCTTGGAAGCAGAAGTCTGGGGAAGGCCGGGCCAGGCCATGGCTCTGGCTGCTAGGGTCTCACCTGGGTGGCCGTGAAGACAATGATGTGCTGGACGTCGCGCCAGGTGAGGCAGGGCCGCACCTGCAGCATCAGGGCTATCATGCCCGCTGCCAGAGGGGCTGCGGCCGAGGTCCCTGTGTGGCCCTCGGTGCAGCCTGTGCCCTTTTGAAGGTCCCAGTCAGTGGTCACCTGGGAAGTAGATTGGGGGGTGGAGGGACCGGGTTAGACACTGAGTTCACAGGTGCTGTGGAGAAGGGGGTAGGGGACAGGGCCTCAGAAGAAGCCTCTCAGGTGGGCCCTTGCGTTGTGAGAGCTGAATCTTTGACTGGAGGGAGGCCTGCTCATGGGTCAGGACAAAGGAGATCCCGCATTGCCCTCGGCCCCGTGGACGGGCTCTGAAGAGCTGGGAAAAGAAGGCAGATTACAGGGCTACTCAGGAGGGTCCGGCTGTGGCAGAAAGGAGACGGAGGTGGGGAGAAGTGACGGGCAGAGGACACTTTCCTGATTCCCGCTTCTCTAAAGACTGTGTCTGGATTTCCCAGCCCAGCCCTCCAACCCCCGCAACCAGGCTAGACAGAGGAGGCGGCTGGGGGGCTCTCAAGCCCCAGCTGGAGCCGGGACGGAGGTGACGGCACCATTCAAGGAAATCCAACTTGGCAGCTCGGCGACAGGGGCTGGAGCGACATCAGTGGGAACAAAGGGTGAGTGTTCCCAGGGAGAGGGAACCGGGCCCTCACCCACCCGGTGAGTTCAGCATGGGCTGGGTGTCTACACTGCCTGCCCGCCCCGTCGTTCTGGGCCTGGTGCCTCAGTGTGGTTCCCATGAGCCCCCCTGCTCTACCTGAGGCTTTCAGCTGGGAGGTGACAGTGGGGGCGGGAAGGAGAGCTGCCTGGTGGGGAGAGAGGGCCCCCAGTTCTTCTCATGCTCTAGTCAACCCTGGGGTCACACAGGTCTGCCTCAGCCTGCCCCACAATGTGGCACATGGTGCCGATGTTCAGACTTCAGAGCGGTTTTCTCCCAGGCTTCTCTCTGGGTCACTGCCAGGGAGCCAACTTCTGCCGAGAGCTGCCCTCTCTCCATGGTGCTCACCGCTTCCCTCCCAGCTGCTACAGCGGCTGCCAAGAGATGTGATTTGCACTCAGACGCTGTGCGCTCCCAGGAGAAAAAGGAAAAAGCCCTCCGAGCTGCAGCCTCAATGAGAAGGGGAAGGCTGGTCCGTGCCAGGGAGCAGATTGACTTTTTCCCTGTTAAGGAAGCAGCGTCACGGGGACCATCTCGTAGCCTGCAGGGCCGTGAACAGGCCTGGGGTGGGGGTGGGGGAGGGCAGGAGCCCTGGGAAGCCACGGGAGAGTCCGGGGCCGCAGCCTGGACGGCCTCAGGGCAGGCAGTGCCTGCCCGCGCCCTGTCCTCAGGGAGACCGCTCCTCTGGGCTGCTCACTGCACACAACCTGGCGGCACGGTTTCCAATGTCTTTCCATCTCTGGACAAATGACAGTTCGGATGGAAGGCGGGGGCAGGGGGAAGAGGTCGAGCTGAGTTAGGGAACGGCTGGTGCAGCAAAGCAAGAGTGGCCCCGGTGCTGGGGACGCCTCCTTGGGAGCGGGTTCCCCGGAGTTCCGCCGGGGTTCACTCCTGCTCTGCCTCCTCACCCAGCCTGGCCCCGGCCGGGGTGCCCTCTGGACCCAGACCCCTGCCTGCCGGGCAAAGGGCCTCTTAGGTTCTCCCTTCTCCTTCCTCCCCGGGCGGGGGCGGGAGGCTGAGGTCCTGGCACGGGGCCTTGGAACCATGTGTTGGCCAGAAGTCACTTACTGGCAAAACAAAATTTCGGTTTTGGAAAACGAATCTGACCCGGCAGGAAGACAAAGCAGCCCAATTCCCAGGGCTTCGGGAGAGACCTCCGCACCTGGGCCGCTGGAGAAACGGGACACCCCCCGGGCTCCCCCACCCCCATGCTACTCTGTTCTGCGCGGCAGGGACAGGCAGGGAGCTGTAGGGTCACAGTCTGGAGACATGGCCCGAACCTGGTAAGATGGAGCTAAGCCAGCGGGGAGCAGGCCTCTGACTCTGAATCCTTTAAAAGGTTCCCATAGCCTCAGAAGCTCCATTGCGCGGCTCCAATCTCTTGGGTGATATGGCTCTGATTCTCGCTCCAAGGAAAGAACTATTTATTGGGCGGACAGACATTTCCCGGACTCCTTTTCCCGCCCAGCCCATATCCCGTAAAGACAACTGCTAGCTTTACTCCCGATGAGGAACGTGACCAGACCTCACAGTGTTTACGTAAGGGCTGCAGGATAATGGAATGAAGGTTTTTTCCTAAGCCCAAAGGAATTCGCCAAAGCCCAAATTCTACCGAAGGACGACACCACAAAGGAGTTTTTTAATCAGTGTGATGCTTAGAAGTTCCTATAACAAAATGTGTATTTGTAAGTTAAAAATTGTAAAGATAAAGCCTGTTTACAGATTTGTAGAGCATCCTCGGCTCTGATCTTCCAACAGTGGCAGACCCTCAGCACCCCGGCCCTGCCAGCGGAGGAACGTACGGACAGCAGACCCGCGGCGGGACGGGGCAGGGAAGCAGGGGCCCGAGGAATCTGGCTGTGCTGCCCGAGGCAAGTCTCGTGGGACAGGGGCGGGGAGCGCGGGGCCCGGGAGGCACTCACAATGCTCCGGAGCATCTTGTCCCCACCGCTGAACGTGACGGCCAGCATGGAGGCACACTCTTCTGCATAGAAAGGCATCCGTCCCTCCTCGTCCACCGCACCTGGGGACAGGGTAGGGGGAGTGGGAGCTGAGTTATCATCTGGGAGGCTGTCCTGGGTTTCAAAAATGGTCTCTGTGGCTCAAGTGCCCCAGAATGCCCATGTTCATCACCTAGAGAAGCAACCTCAAGTGCAGAGGCTGTTCTGTGCCCTAGGACCAGTCTTCCCATCGGTTCCAGGGTAAGACAGGGGTGTGTGCCACCTCTATACTGACTCACCTGTTCACACACTCATTTTCCTCAATGTTATTAATTATCTACTGCAAGTCACGTGCTGTGAGGGGCACTGGGGCCACAAGGAAAAGGCCATAGTCATGATCTCAAGGAGCCTGAAGTCAGGGAAGAAGTTGGGTAAGTAAATAAATACAACGGGGACAGCAGGTGCTATGGTAGGGAGCACAGGTACGAGACACTGAGTCCAGGCTGGGGTGGGGGTGGGGGGTCAGGGAAGGCTTCCAGCAGCAGGCTGGTGGCTCACGGGAAGAGACGCTGGAGCAGAGGCCTAACCAGATGGTGGGCTCAAAGTTCCCGGAGTATGGTGTCTGCTAAGGGCGTCCTGAGATCCTATGAGAGCAGGGCTAGTCCCTCCTAAGTATGCGAGCCTGAAGACAAGATGTGCTTGAACAGTTAGACAGATACGTGGAAGCTAGGGCGCCCCAAAACACGCAACCCCCTCACCACCGAGAGATACATATCCCAAAACACACAATCTCCTTACCACTGAGTCACACACACTCACCAAAATGCACAGTCTCTTCACCAGTGAGTCCCCCACACCCCAAAACATAAACCCCCCTCACCACTGAGGTACACCCCCCCCCAAAATATACAATTCCCTCACCACTGAGCGGTACATATGCCAAAATGCAGTGTCCTCACTACCAAGTCCCACACATACTGAAACAGAGTCGCCTCTATAGTCGCTACCTATGGTGACGGTGTAGATAGAGTTGGCGTAGCCATCATAGTTGCAGTTGTCGTTGTGCTGGCCCCCGTTCCCGCTGGCTACCACGAAGATGCTCCCGAAGCCCCGGCGGCCAGCAATCACCCCGTGTTGCAAGGCGGCCTGAGGAGCAAAACCACCCTGGGATCAGCTGAGAAACCCCTAGAAAGACCTCTACCCTCCATACCAATCGCCTCCTTCCCTTCTAGAAAGAAACGGGGAAAAAGCCCAAAGGCACTGGGGCATGGGAGAAGATTTAAAGACGGATACAAGAAGGAGAGGAAGCCGTCAGACGAACAACTATCTGAGGGGTGTGCGCCGCTTATCAGAGAGGGCGTGGCCGGAAGTGGGGCCCTGAGCCCCAAATAACAGGGAAACAACTCAAAGCACTGTCCCACTTCTCTAAGAACCAGTGTCCCCCAAGTCCCCCATCCCCAGGTTATACGCATTCTCCCAAAAGGAGGAGGGAGGGCTGGGTGATGTGAGTCTGGCACCACAAAGGGGCGTAGGGCGGGAAAGGGGGCAACCCGTGGTAGTTGGAGGATCTGAATGAACACAGCGTCCTGGGTCTCTCTGTCTTCATGCACTTCACTTACCTTTCCAAGCTGATGGGGGCCATCCACTGTCTTCCCATCATCATCTGGTCCCCAGCTGTTGAGAAATAACCCAGAGGGGAGAGCGACCACCACACCCCCCGGGTCTCAGCTGACCCCCTGCCTGGCCTCTTCATCTCCTCCCAAGTGCTCCGGTTCAGGATGGTCATGATCACAGGGCATGGGGTGCAGGACCCAGCCCTCACTCCCAGGTGGGGAACAGAAGTATGTGAAGAGGCTCTTTCGTCCCTTGGAAACATTCCCACTTTAGGACTATGTTAACCTGCCCCCAAAGATCCTTTCTCAGGCCCTCGTGAGCAGGACACAATACATGTTAGTAGTGGGGGACGGGGGCCACATCTCCTGATGTAGAGCTCTAATGCCAGGCTTGATGGCAGGGCACCCCCAAAGGAAGTCTTGGGTCTGAGGAGTCCTCGAATCCTTCTCTAAGAGAGATGGGTGCTGAGAATGAGGCCCTGCAGTTAAGGGAGCTTCTTGGGGGGTGAGGGACAGGTGCTCCCGGTGCCACAGGGCAGCCCAACTTCAGTTCCTCCTTATGCCAGAGCTCAGCCCCCGCCCCCTTGGCAACCATAACGGTAACCTGAAGCTGCACATGTATTTCCCTGCGTCGGGTGGCGGGCTGGGGGCTGGGCATTCGGCTCGGCTGTGGCTGGAGAGGAGGCCCTGTGAGCTTACTAAATGCACGTGGGCCAGACTGGAGCACTCCTCGTGTGGCAGCCTGATTGCTGGGGTGACGTGGGGCTTAAGACTGAGGAGGGACCCAGTGGCCAGGGATCTGGAAAAATCTGAGTGATGGACTTCCGGGTCGAACCCAGTGAGAGGGCCCGCGGCTGGGACCTGGCCGTGCCAGCCCATTTCGCTGTTCTCCTGTGGGAGGGTCTGCGCTAGGTGCCGCAGCCTCGCCCCCTCCCCGTGGTCCTGGCTTACCTGCAGCTGTAGATGTCGTTGATCTGATAGTGCTTGTTGAACGCCACCGCCTCCATGCTGTCTGTGAGGGGTCCATCCAGTACCCGGATACCTAGGCAGTGAAGGCCACGTCAGCTCCTCAGTCTTGTCGGTCCCCTGGGGCAGGGGGCGGGGGGCGGGCAGCGTGGTGGGGAGCCACACGTGGAGACTTAACTTTTCCCTCTGAGTGCTCTGGTATCTTTGGATTTTTATACCACGTGTATGGACCAGGGTGGGTTCTAACATACTGCTAAATCTTAGGTTTTAAGGGTCCTGGGGTCTGGTGGGTGGAGGCCTGGGCAGGAATGTAGGCAGCTAGGTTCCTGGACTTGCATCCTTAATCAGGTCAAACACCAGTGTGGTGCTTGACACATGGAAGGTGTTCAATAAATGGTACTCATTACCATTACTATTCCATGGATGCCTAATTTCACCCTCTCAAATGGGGCGGGTCACATCTGGCGACCATGTAAGGACAAACGGAGCTTTCAGAAGGGACTTGGTCCCTGGAGTTTCTGGCTCACTGTGTAGCCTCGTTTATGGAGAGGGTTGCTGACCTCTGCTGGCCTGTGAGAGGAATACAGCCATTCTAGTCCGTGAGTACGTCCGGAGCATGTACGCCCAGTAGTGGGGAGGGCTTCCCCATGCATGCTCTTCAGGCTCTGCTCTGATGGACACAGACTGAGAGAAGGACCCTTAGAACGACCCCCAGTGGGGGCCAGCGCTTGCTCAGCTCTCTTGAAAGGATGGAGAGGAGACAGCGACCATCAGAAGGGCTGGGAGGTGGAGGGCTGGGCCACGGCAGAGGAGCCCCCAGACATTCAGGGTCAAGGAGGAAGGGCAGGTAAAGGGATTCTTGGGAAATTATGAAAATACAAATATAACCTAGATAAGGAAAAGGAGTTACCGGTACAGTGAGTCAGGTCATTTGACGGGACATAACCATGATCAGAAAAAGGGGGGAGGCCATGGGGTGGCTGGGGCTCGAGGTCACCACCCCACATCGAGACCACTCTCACTTTTATCTGCTTTATGTGATGGGGTTTGCGGCCAACAGCACTTTTGAGACGCCAAGGCGCTGGCAAGCCCCAACGAACCGACGTGTCCCACAGACACCGATCGTGCTACGTGGGTTGAGAGCGGGATCCACGAGGTTCAGAATTCGGGGGAGGGGCAGGTAGGGGATGGAGACTGTCCTCCAGGGGAGGCCCACGGAGGCCGGGGTGGCGGGTACCTGCTATGCGGCTCCCGTACGCCACTCCCACCGCACAGAAGCTGTTGTTGGGCACCGCGGCGATCTCGCCCGCACACCTCGTGCCGTGGTGATTGCCGTTCTCCACGTCTGGGTGGGGCATAGGGTCAGGGTCGTTGGAGTTGAGGTCATAGCTGCCCTCGGGGCTCTGAAACAGGGCGGGGGTGACATGTGGTCATTCACAGGCTTGAAGGGGTCGGGCCCTGGAACTCAAGGAGACAGGAGACCTGGGGGAACCTGGGACTCTGGGGCTCTGAGCCAGCGCAGCGAGCCTGTCTGTCTCTCTCTGCAAACCACACAGGCCACGGACATGAGGCAGGACACACGGGGCAAAACGGAAAGTGCCACAGGGCTCTGGAAACTTCCCTCTCGTCCACTGTGGACATGGTTCAGGAGGCCGCTCCACAGCTCGGGAAACCCAGGTAAGGGAGACTCAGGGCTACCCGAAGACCAGGTTATAGAAGAGGAAGGTGCTCAGAGGCCAGTTGCCAACGGGGGGCCACTCCTTACTCCCCAGGGCAGGGAGCAGCAAGCGGAACCAGGAAGTGCCACCCGGAGTGCTGTCCCTGTGTCTTAATTGCCAGAGTGGAATGCCAGCTGGAGGCAGGGGGAAGCTCAGCCCCCCAGATCCCAGGCCCCTCTGTGTGGCCCAGTGACCTCTACGAAAGGGAACCAGACTGAGGCAACATCAAGAAGGAGGTAAGACACAGGGGTTGGAGGGCTCGTTCCAGGGCCACTCACATAGTTGGGCGCGATGTCCTGGATGGTGTGCTCCACCCCGTCGTCCACTACCACCACAGTGACCCCTCGCCCGGTTACATTGCGTTCCCACACACCTGTCACGTTGATGTCCCTGCCGGGGCTCCGCCGGTTGTTCTGTAGGGCAGACAGGGTGAGGGGCTGCTCTCAGAGCCCTGGGAGCCCAGTGACACACAGCACAGCTCACAGACGGACAAGCTAGCAGCCCTTTTCATGCCTGGACACCATCAAAGTGCCACACAGAGGCTGTAGACCGATAGGTCGAGTGAGGACAGACGGACGGGTGAGGGCTTTGCCACAACCCAGCTCTCCGGGAAAGCCTGGCGCCATTCACGGTTGACAGAAGTGAAACGGTGGCAAGGTTAAGGGTTGGATGATACAATTATTATGCCATATAATACAGAGCATATTGGGGCACCTGGGTGGCTCAGTCGCTTAGGTGTCTGACTCTTTGATTCCAGCTCAGGTCATGATCTCACTGTTCGTGAGTTTGAGCCCCATGTTGGGCTCTGTTCTGACAGTGCTTGAGATTCCCTCTCTCCCTCTCTCTCTGTCCCTCCCCCGTTCACGCTCTCTCTCTCTCAAAGTAAACTTAATATATATATATATATAATTATATTACCATTATGTAATAAAACAGGTTGCAAAGTACCGTGTTTCAGGCACACGTATATTAATTCACTCATCCTAACCGTGACTCCACAAGGTAGTAGGTACTGTTACAACCTCCATTTTACAGAGGGGGAAACTGAGGCACAGAGCGGTTTAAGCAGCTTACTCCAAGGCGTGTGTTGGCGGGTGGCGGGGCGGGATTTGAGCCCAGGCAGCCTGGTGCCGGCCCCCACACCGTCACCTCGGCAGTCCACCGGCCCCCCAGAAGTGGACGCAGGGAAGGTGAAGCCCACAGAGGTGTCTCCTCCGGCAAAGGATGGGGGCAACAGAAGAGTAACACAGTCAAAAGCCCACTAATGGGTGGAACACCCAGCACATATGCACCAGAAAGCTGAAAAAGGCAGGGACGGACTCACCAGGTGCCACTGCTGTGGGTACTTGGGGTCATTGAAGTGGACACTGCGCTTGGCCCGCTTGAGCAGCCTCTGCTCTGAGTGCCAGCGCACGGCTTCGTGCCCGGCGAGCACGGTCTCCGCCCGCTGCCGGGTGGCCTCCACCTGCTGCTGCCCAGCCGGCTGGACAAAGAGGTAGTATCCGTGGAGCTCCCCGACGCGGCCAGCGTTCAGCAGCCCCGCCGCCCGGGCCAAGGCATCTGCCTGCTGCTCCTGGGTCTCTTCCTCCCCTTCCAGGCTGTCCAGATGCACGGCCCAGCTCAGCCCCCCCAGACCCTGGGCTCCAGGTCCCTCGGTCCCTGCCAGGCCCATGACCCAGGGCACCAGGAAGAAGAGGCCGGCTAACTCCAGCCAGAGGCAGGTGGGCAGGCCCAGGGGGGCATCCGAGTGTGGCACTTTCTGCCTCCCCTTCGGCATCAGAGCAGTAGGCTGCAGACAGATAGAAAAGACATCAGAGACCAAGCCACCAATGTCTTACACCTAGAAATGCCCAACCCACTCCGTGTAAATGTTTAGATACTGGATCCTCTCGTTTCATTCACATTTATTCCTGAGCAACAGGGATAAGTCCTCAGGTGGGGTGTGGGCCAGTACTAATCCCAGCGGATACCTCCACAGCATGAAGGGCCAGTCGCCCTCTCACCACATAATCAGGTAGAATGTCCAACTGCTAGCAGGCAACTTGCCACTGTTGCTCTGAAAAGGGCTTAAACGTCCCATCGCTCCCATAGATCACTGGCAGAATCATGACTGGTCTTTATTTTATTTATTTATTTTTTTTTATGACTGGTCATTAGAAGAGACCTTCCTCCCTTTAGAGGGGACATAAATCCTTCCCCAGCTGACATCTCAGTCTGGTTGTCCTCAGGGCCGACTCCCCACAACGGTGCCCCAATCCTACCTGGACTCTATGTGGGGTTGAGCTCCTGGTCTGGCTAACCGCCTCACGCTCATTTTGTGCAAATGGAGAAAAGGCATCCCTTTCTCTGAGTAGCGTCGACTCTGAGCACAGACTGCAGACCTGTGGGCCCCAAGAAAAGAAGAAATGGTGTCTTCCCTAACGCGGCGGAACAAGCAGACGCTAGCCATGAACAGCAGGACCCGTGACCAAGGGAACTGGCCAATGATCGAGTCTCATCTTCAGGAATCTCGCATTGGCTACAGACTGGCAAAGAAGTGGCCAAGTCAGTACAGAGCCCCGAAACCCTACTTCTCGTCCTAACCGTCATGCTGCCCTCTTCTTTTTTCCCCACAGGCCTAGCAGAGGGCTTAAACTATTACCAAAACACCCTCATCGCGAAGCAGGGAGTACTGCTTCCTAGTAGTCAAGGTGGTAGCCAATTTCCTGATTTCTGGATCTCTGACGGATGCCAGGGGAAGTAAGAGTAGGTAGGAAGCAGTGGAAATGGGGAAAATCTGACGGGGTGCACGAAACTCAACCGGTGTAAAAAGCAAGTGGGCAACCGAGAAGGAAGAAATGATTGGAAAGTAGCACCGAGGGGCTACCCCTTAGGTACTAGCTCGGCAGGTGGGCTTGAAGTGAGGGCTGGCTCCAAACCTGGGGCTGCCACCCACGGTTTGATCGCAGAAGGGCCGAATTTAGAACTGGTGGGCAACTATGGGGACAGGGACGGGTGGGTGGGCAGCGGAACGTGTGTGTGCCCACGGGTGACTGGGCTCCTTCAGAATCATCTGCTCGGCACTCATGTCACACCGAGGCAGGGCTCAGTACCCCCACACGTACCCAAATGGCTCCAGCTCAGAACGTCACAGAAAAATAGGTGTTTTACTGAAGTCTCTTTGGAAAGGGAGAAGGGTACGTAGGCCACCTAACTTTTCCCTCCAAAAGTCTGCATTCCACATCTCATTCCTCCTAGCCCCAGGCAGCCTCCACTGCCCCAACACAGTTAAGATGCCTTTCCCGCACATGACTAAGTAAGACAAAGTCTTGCTAGATAGCCAGATTATGCCCCACCTAGGCAGGCCCCTTCAGTCTCCTAGATCCCACTGATTTCCGGAAGAGAAGAGAAACCTGACCACCACTTCCTCCTTTCTTTCTGGCAGAGCAGAACCGTCTCCTACTCCCACCCCAGGTTTCTGGGAAAGGAGCCTTAAATACCCCCTGAAGGCAGAGCACAGCCTCACCCTACTGCTCTGTGCATCTTTACAGGTGAAAAGAAAGAACACGGGCAGCCCAGAGTCCGGGAGAGAAACTGTCCCAAGAGACTGTCTAGTACCTCTACGCCCGCTTCCTAGAAATCAGGTTGCATCCGCAACTGCGGTCAGTTTCACGGACTTCCCTCTGCCCCGGGCACTGGGGGACCCGTACCACCCTGGAACCCGGGACCCCACTGCCCCGTCTCCCGGCGCTCCCCAGAGCCAGGACTGAGGGCGCCCGCGGGGCAGCCCCCTTGTCCTCGGATGCCGACGCCCCCCCCCAGCTCTGGGCCGCCCGGACTTGCCAGGCCCCGCCCCCACCGAGCGCCCCACTCACCGGCCCGGCCGCAGCTGCTGCCGCCGCCTGCCTGCGGAAACTCGCGGCTTCCCCGGAGCCCGGGGAGCCGGTGACAGTAGCATCACTTCCGCCCAGCGGCGCAGCCAATCAGCGGCGGGGCCCCGGCCGGGCTGAGCGGCCCGGAGCAGCGGGCGCTAGGGGGCCGGCCGCTCCGGGCATCCTCTGCCGGGAGAGGAGCGTGCGGGCGCGGGGGGCTCGGCTCGCCTGGCCCCGCCGCCCCAAGTTATCAGGGCGTCCTCAACTGGGGCCCTGCCCGGAGGGACCGCCTTGCCCTTCATGGCGTCCTCTGGAAAGGGCGTCTCGGTTGCGACCTTTACAAACACCTCGTTCCTCTTCTCTCTCTGATCGCCATGGGCCCGACTCTCCCTGGGACCTTCCCAGAGGGGCTCCTCCCTCCGCGGGGTCTCCTCCCTCCTCGCGGTCGCCTCTCTTTTCCTCCCCGCGCCCCCAGAGAGTCTCCTTGTTATCTTAGGGGGCTTCCGCCGAGTCTGCGGCGCTCGCACGGTGCCAGCTCTGGCCGCTAGGGGGCGCCGTCGGGGGCGGCGCGGTGCCGCCGCGGCCGCTCCTCTCCCGGCCGAGCCTCGCCCGCGCCGCTCCCGCCGCCGGAAGTGGGAGGTGCCGCGCGCGGGCCGGCGCTCGACCCCTCCCCCCAAGGCTCGGCCGCCCCCTCCCCCCGCTCCGCCCGCTCAGGTGCGTCCCGTCCCTGCCCCCCCTTGCCTCCCGGGGGCGCGGCGCGGGAGGTGTGTGCGGGGCGGGCGGGCGGGGAGGGGGGCTGCGACGCCCGGGGCCCGGGCAGGGGCGGGGGGGCGTGGAGGGGGCCGTGCGGACGGGGCGGGGGTCCCGGCCTTAGGAGGGGGCCGGCGCTGGCAGCGCGGTGGGGGGCCGGAGGGAGAGGTGCGGGGGGGGTCTCCGGTCGGAGGAAGCGGCTGGCTTAGCGGTCCCCGGTCGCAGCGGCCGTGATCGCCGGCGCCGCTTCCCCCATTGTCCCCTTCGCGGCCGTGCCCTGTCCTCCCCCGACCCCCTTCGCTCCTGGCGTGGCCGCCTCGCTGGCGGCCGCCGCAGGGATTCCCTTGATGCGTTCGACTTCCCAGCCCGCGCTGCACCGTGCAGCGCGCGGTACCTGCCCCGCGCCCCCTTAGGCTCTAGCCGCGGAGTCGCCCGGGGGACCCGTGCCCTGCGGTCTCGTTTACCGGGCACCGAGGACCCGCGACCCCGGGCTCTGTTGGGGCAGGCTGTTTGCACCCGACGGAGCAGGAATGGCGACCTGGGCCCATTCTCTCCCAGAAGCTTTGTATACTGGGGGAAACTGAGGCACACAGGGTCCCTGGCCTGTGACTGAAGTGTTGACAGAGCCCAGTCTCTTAAAGGTGCGGGGGGGGGGCGGGGGGGAGATACCTGTGATGCTATTAAAATAAAAACAAGAATTTAAACGAACCCTATGTGACACCCCCTAGCCGCCCCCCTCACATTCTTTGCACCCCCTTTGTCTTCACCATAGAGGACCGCGAGTTTGTCCTGCCTCACAAAGGATGACCTTTTGATCCAAAGTCCTGGTTCCCTGACTTGGGCTACCCCGTTTCGCAGCTTCTCTTTTTCTTGGTGGAGTACCCGAGATGCTTGTACTCCTTTGGACCCTTGTAGTAACTTTTAAGAGTGTTTTTTTTCTCAGTCACTGCTTCTCCAAACATTTCCCATCTGTGGGGAGCACAGTGACCGGAAAAGAAGCTAGGGTTGCCGGATACAGTGTTGCTTTTTTTCCCCCTCACACTGCTCACCACCTCCAAAAGCCTTCACTTAAAATTAGGAAGAATGCTTTTCATGGTTTAAAAAGTATAAGATGTTATTGATTATGAGGCCCCTCCCCCTACGTTGTTTGTAAATGATACGTTAAGGTAGACGAGTGGACCATTTGGAAGATTCTCACAGACTAGTCTGTTTTTAAATCACTGCATTTCTGCCAAAAGTGAAAAGGCTTTGTACAGACTCCTCACTGTTTCTATAAACGTGGCGATTGCTGGCGATTGATGTCCACGGGGGCCCTGGCGTAGCCAAAGGATCTTCTTAACCCCTGCTGCAAAAAACTCTGAAGCCTTATTCTCTCCTGGGACCCAACTTTTGCTTTGTGTTTCTTTCCTGGAACTCTGTCCAATGGATGTTCTCAGGGGGAAAGATACACTTGTTTCAACATTTGGAAACTGTAGCCTGTAATTTGTTTCTGAATGTACAGAGCATGATGGCGGCGGCGTCTGAGGTGGCTGGTGTGGTGTCCAATGCCCCCAATCCTCCAGAACCCTCTTCTAGTTTATGTGCTTCCAAATCAGATGAAGGTCTCCCAGACGGTCTAAGGTAACGTGTGCCTACCTGACTGCAAAGGTTCACCGGGGCAAAGGGCTTCTGAGATGGCTTCCTAGGGAAGCATAGCTGGGCTTTCCTCTTTTTGGCTCTGACGGTGCTGTGCTAGATTAAGCGCTTCCAAATGTGTATTTACGGTGCCTAACATAGCACCTGGCACTCAGCAGCCATGCTAGATATGTGTTGAGTGAATAAGATTAGAACACGGGGTCAGACTTTTCCAAAAATGCAACTATTTTACCACCCTACTTTACATGGGCTATACGTTCATTTACTTATGTGTGTATGATACATAGTATACCTGTGTGTATATCTACGTATTATATCTATGTATTTGTTATAATTATATATATTTTATATTGTGTTATATATCATACTGGTATATTTATACATGTCTTCTGTCTTACGTAGAGATACAGACTTATACACATACATATACATGAGACAGTTATACCCACACACACAAATATATGTATATCTATGTTAGCTACAGATAAATAGATCGCTGTGTTAGTATGGCTTACTGCTGCGTGTAGATATTCTGCCTTCTCTCTAAGCTCTTGAGGCCTGGAGTTATGATTGCCCGACCTTGCACCTTAGAGTGCTTAACATACAGTTATGTACAGTGTTGTACTACATTGTATATTCCACCTCAACTGTGTTTTAGAGTGCCTAGGACCTGATGTAATAGTTAATACTTTACTAACGGTTTTGTACATATTAACACAGTTAATCTTCCCAACAAACCCGGTGGAGGGGGGGGGGGTGCTAATACTATTATTCCCATTTACAGATGAGGAAACTGAGACACAGAGAGGTTAGTAACTTGTCCGGGGTCTCCAGTCTACAGTCAGAGTTTGAACCCAGGCCTGTCTGACTCCATAGTACTTAATAAATACTGGCTTACGTGAAGAGACATTTGTTAGCGAAGGGGTGATGTGGGCAAATGTTAAGGAAGCCTAACCATAAACTTGGATCTTCATTTTATAAATAGAATCAGCCGCATACTACTAGTAATAACGGCAGCTGAAGTTTATTGAATATGTACTGTGCCAGGCTCTGTACTAAATACTTCACACGTGTGATTTCCTGTCATCCTCACAATAATCCTATGAGGAGGGTAAGATTTCTATTTTACAAATGAAGTTAAGCAGCTTGCCCAGAGTCAAACAACCGGTGAAGAGCAGACTCAGGATTTACACTCAGGATATACGGGAATGTATATGCCCCCAATTAATAATTAAGTATCTTTCCCCCACCCCCACTACCTCAGGTAACTCTCAGCAAGGAATCAGCCAAAAGTGTTTATAAAGGTTTTTGTATCCCAGGATGCTCTCAGGTGTTCTGTTTTGAATGCCTGTACCTATTGAGAACGGAAGACACCGTGACCTAAAGCCTCAGTCGATGCTGGCTTGGGGGTAGTAATGGGTGTTTTAAACCAGTTTTAAAAAAAAGAAGAGGCAAGGAAATTTAACATAGATGTAGTCATTATTCCTTGGTGAGAGACTTAACTGTTCTGGATGTGAGATGTCATTGTAAATCGATTTTAAAGATCTCTTCAAAAAGCAATGCATTGAGTGGCCACGACAAACGGTAAAGAACTCTCCCAGTGTTGCACACGTGTGTACTTGCCTGGGACAGAATTTCTACTGACAGCTTCAGTGTTGGATTCAAAATTGTCTTTGCCCCAGACAACTTGAAGTGAAGATGCTATGTTCCAGACAACTCTCGAAGAACCTAGGAAGTGGTTCTGGGCAAAGATCTGTATAAGGAATTTGAACATTATTTTTGGGGCAGTGAGAGTGGAACATTTTTAAGTTCCTATTGTATTTACTAGAACATTACATGGCACTAAGTACATGTAACTAAGTGAAATAATGACGAGCATTATTAGGCTATTTCACCGACATCCCTAAAAGTTATTCAAATTGGATCTCAGAAATTTTTGCATCCTCATAGTCATTTATGTGTGTTTATTTACCATGACTGAACAGTCAAGGTCTGTCTCCACAGGCCAGGTTCTTAACCGCCTGACTGTCCTCCCTGTATAGGGCATAAAAAGTGCTGGACAAGAACTAAGTTCCGTGTCATTCTGATAGTTTGGGGGGCTTGTGTAGCCTGGTTTTGTTCCTCTAGTCGTGATGTTAAAGGTATTGTGTATTAATACCTTCTTTATTGTGTATTAATATTGTGTATTAATCCTCCTTAAGATTGGGTGAAGAGAGAAACTTCTTGTCTTATGTCTTTGATAGCCCCAAAGACCCCGCCCAGAAGCACAAGAACTCGCCTCTGTCGAGTGTAAGTAGCCAGACGATAAGCAAGGAGAATAACAGAAATGTCCACTGGGAACGGCCAGAGCCGAGTCCTGGTTCATCAGCAGGTGGCACGTCAGCAGCGCACCGGGCGGTGTCAGGAGAAAACTCGCTAGCCACAGCCCTTGGTCTTTCTGGCGGTGGGTCTCAGGCTGATTTGAAGGACGTGGCCAACACGGCAGGAGAGGAGGGGGACACGTGCCTCCGGGAGAGCCTCCGTCCCGTCACTCGGTCTCTTAAGGCAGGGTGCCGCACGCAGCAGCTTGCCTCCGGGAATTGTTCGGAAGAGAATTCCCCGCCAGCCTCCATCCTAAAGGAAGGTAGCAGGGACACAGGCTGGGATTTCCGACCTGTGGTGCCCCCCGCAAATGGGGTTGAAGGTGTCAGAGTGGATCAGGATGATGATCAGGATAGCGCTTCCCTGAAGCTTTCTCAAAACATTGCCGTACAGGTCAAGTATCAAGTTTCTATTACTACAATGGAATTGGGGCTCTTTATTTATTTACGTACTTATCGAGGGTAGGAGACGTTTCTTCATAGGTGGCGGAGAGCTCCTCCGTCTCGTTTTCTGGTCGGCAACTACCGTACGATTTTCACACATTGCCGTGTGAGGACATCCTTCCGGTGCTCGATAGATAATAAAGCCAGGAGCCAGTGTCTAATCATGGCGACCAGGAACTTTGTGACCTCCATATATCTCTTCCACTGACTAATTGGTCGTAGTCGGTCGTTAGCATTCGTATTTCCCATCTTTGTCCTTGCAGGAGGATTCCTTGTGAATTCTCTGACCTGCAGCTTAAGAAGTTCATTGCATCCCGCCTCCTAGTGACCAGTGTCTTTATTGTAGGAGGAAGGATGGGCACGATCGGTTGTGGGGTCAGGATTCTTACTTCACACTCGAGGCTGTCTGTCAGTCCTTGGGTTGTCCTGTGGGACGCTGCTCAGTGCGGTACAGAGGTCAGCGTCTATGTGCCAGACCTACTGTCCTCTTGCTAGGAAGCCCGTAAGGGGAAAGCAAAAAAAAGTTAGCTTCTTAGTTACTTGTGGCAGATTTCTAGGTGAAACTACTGAAGACTAATTTTGCCTTTTAAAATGTCTCTGAACATTTCTGAATATAATTGTTTCTTTCTTTGTAGACCGACTTTAAGACAGCTGATTCAGAGGTAAACACAGATCAAGATATTGAAAAGAACCTGGTAAGTATTTAAACAGTCACTGTGATATATGAGACCATTATCTCTGACTATCTTGAGTCATATCATCTCAGTTAGAAATGGTGCAGGAATCTCCTTTTCAAATTCCTGACAGATGGTCAGCTAACTTCTATTTGATCACTTCCAGAGATGGGAAGCTTATTACTCATAAAGGAGCCGATTGTATTATGAGAAATAGCTCTTATTGTTGGATCTTTTTTTTTTTTTTTAGTTTAGTTTTTTTGAGAGAGAGAGAGAGAGAGCAGGGGAGGGGCAGAGCGAGACCGAGAGAGAGAATCCCAAGCTTTCTTTGCTGTCAGCACAGAGCCCGATGCGGGGCTTGATCTCACAAACTGTGAGATCATGACCTGAGCTGAAATCGAGAGTTGGACACACTGAGCTGTCCAACCAGCTGAGCTGTCCTGGCCCCTCCCATTGCCAGCTCTCATTCCGAGATGAGGACAGACCCCTAATGCTGCCTGTTAACAGTGTTCTCTTGGGCTCCGTAGAGTAAATCCAAGCCCTCCTTTGTTTGTTTGCCCTACATTTACTTGAAGGGTTTTTTTTTTTTAATGCCTCTTCCTCTCCCCCCTCAAATCTGAATCTTTCCAGAAAAAAACACATCCAGACATTTTTAACATTCTTCTTTTCTTCACGGCATACGTTTCCCAGCCCTTCCATCACCCCAGTTACTTTTCCACTGGGACACGTCCATTTTGTCAGTGCTTTGAAAATGTGACCCTAAGAGCTAAGTACAGTAATCCAAGTACAGAAGAAGTGATTCGCAGCACAGTGAGATTCTCCTTCTCTCTTTCATGCCAGAGGCTGTTTCTCAAGCTTACCTGTGGCAGTCTTCTCACGTTGCTGAGCTTTCTGTACATTTTTCTGGCATATTGTTGAGTCGTATCTTCCCTTTTTTATTCCTAGTAATTGGCTTTTTAAAACCTCAAGAGCTGCTCATTAATTGTTGTGAAAATGGCCTCTGAACTATCCCTGGCATTTATGCGATAAAAACTTCCCATCGCTTGAGTGTACGGATCTCAAAATACGTATTTTTCAAGAGGAAGGCTGAGGCTGGGAAAGGCACCCCAGCATCGGGAAGAGGTCTGTAGGGTAGTACGTGGTAACCGCGTGCAGGAAAGGAGGCAGAGTGCTTGCAGCACCCGACTAGATAAGAAAGTGAATATTTGATCAAGTTGAAGACATTGAGGGGCAGATGGAAGGAAGGAATTATGGGAGCACATTAACCAGATAAAGCAAATAAAGTTTTTCACATAGAGAGCAGCAACTCAGGCATCACTCGTAAGAGGTGGGTAAGAAGATCCTACAGATGAGCGAGCTGATGGGGGGTGCTGGGTGGACACCAAGCTAGAAGAGAAGCCCCAGGGAAAGGGGGTAGAATTCACTGTTTCTTGAGCACTTACTCTAAGCACCTTCATGCAAAGTACTTATTTCATCCCCACAGTTGCAGGGTGGCGTTCTGATGCCTGTAGCAATCTAAGGGGCCAGCTAAGTTCTACAGAAGCTGTAGCACCAGTGTGAAGCAGGAGCTGAAAGCCAGCCCACCATTGGGCCAACAGAGGCCCGGGGTTCTATTTTGTGTAGCTGTGTTCTTTGGCCCACGGGCTTTTAAAAAGGCAGCGGAGCTAGGCGTTAAAGAGTGCGCTTGTTGGGATGAGCGCTGGGTATTTTATGTAAGTGATGGATCACTGGGTTCTACTCCTAAAGCCAGTACTACGCTGTATGTGAACTAACTTGAAGTGAAATAAATACGTAAAAAATAATAATGACCATTATTTTTTATGGGCCAGAAAGCCTCAAGTTTAGTGGTTGTTCACAAGTTAAGAAATGATGGAAATTTCTATGCTTTGACCCATTTATCCCACTTATTTGAATTTATTCTCCCAAATAACTAAAAGTTCATTAGAAGGCAAGAGCTATGTAGCCAATGGTTTTCATTTTTTGTTTTAATGGAAACAACCAACCCTTAAAATGAACTATATGCAACATGGAAAATGCTTCTGATACAATAGTGAAAGAATGAAGGCGATGCAAACTATCCACATAACAATCACCACAGAAAAATATGCCTGCAAATGGCCTCATACAAATCTTCCTGGTAAGAGAGAGGTCACAGCAGGAGACTCTTCTCTTGGTAAACATTACACAAATCAGGAGATCCAAGTGTGGGGAGCTGGGGAAGGTAACCGGGGTAGAAGCGGAGGTGCAGCTCTTCCTTCTGCGTTGTCCTGGACCGGCCAGTGGCCAGCGCAGGTGCTGCAGGGCACGTTCCTCCAGTCCCCCCGTTTCCCAGCCTCGGTCACTGGTGTAAACCGTTGTGACATTTGTTACGTTTTTATTCTGTTTATCTTTTTATTTTATTTTATTTTTATTTTTTTTAATTTCTAGGAGAGAGAGAGAGAGCGTGTGAGCAGGGGAGGGTCAGAGAGAGAGAGGGAGTCACAGACGGAAACGGGCTCCAGGCTCTGAGCTGGCAGTCAGCACAGAGCCCGACGCGGGGCTCGAACCCACGAACCGCGAGATCATGACCTGAGCGAAAGTCGGACGCTTAACCGACCAAGCCACCCAGGCGCCCCATCTGTTTATCTTTTTATTGAAAAAAAGTTTTTTTAAATATTTATTTTTGAAAGAGAGAGTGTGAGCGGGAGAGGGGCAGAGGGAGAGAGGGAGACAGAGGATCTGAAATGGGCTCTGAGCTGTCAGCACAGAGCCCGATGCAGGACTTGAACTCCCCCAACCACGAGATCATGACCGGAGCCCTAGTCAGATGCTCAACTGACTAAGCCACCAGGCGCCCCATTATTCTGTTTTTCTTAATGATGTTCTCAGAATTGACTTTAAATCTGATCATTCTTTTTACCTGGCTGGATTGTAACTACTAGTAATATTTTGTTGGTTACATTTTTAGTGCATATTGAAATTAATACAGAACTATTTTTAAAAAGGCAGTGGCACTAGGCAGGTGTTAAGCTTGGTGGCGGTACAAGACACTTGGCTTCTGTTCTGTTTGTTTCCCTTCTTGTGAATTTATGGTAATTTCCCACTGCCTGCACTTGAAATTGGAACTTCTGATCCTTGGAACCAATTAGCCACCCCATGAAACAAAGTGACTTTGGCCTGTTAAGATGAGATGATTTGGATCGAGTAGTTTACTGTGTCAGTTCTCTGTGTGTGCTATTAGTATGTACCTCCAGCCTTCTTTCTTACCATGAAACCGGTGGGTATTTTTGCCGTCCTGAGTTGTTCTAAATATGCATCGTGGACAGAGGAGGTACCACAAGGAAATAAAGGGAAAGAGCTGTGGTTAAGAAAGAAAGGATTCCTCTTATCTACTAGTTGCGTATGTGTTTTAACCTTTAACTTTTCTTGGGTTAAAGTCTTCTTTCAGAATGGTGTTTTATTTTGTTTTGAGAGAGAGGGCGCAGGTGAGTGACGGGCAGAGAGAGAGAGTCCCATGAGGGGCAGAGGGGGAGAGAGAGAGAGAGAGAGAGAGGAGCAG
Organism: Hyaena hyaena; assembly: GCF_003009895.1. NCBI lineage: Eukaryota > Metazoa > Chordata > Mammalia > Carnivora > Hyaenidae > Hyaena > Hyaena hyaena. Next base: position 3,320,090 of record NW_024080669.1, on the reverse strand, counting down.
GACTCAACCAAAGTGGGGCTTGGGTTCACCCAATACAGGGCTTGAACTCACAAACTGAGATTATGACCTGAGCCAAAGTCAGATGCTTAGCTGATGGAACCACCCAGATGCTTCCAGAATGTTTTGAAAACATTAATTCTCATCTCAGAAAAATGTATCTCCCTCCCTCACCCCAATTTCAGAGAGTTCACAGATCCCTGATGCCCGTTATAGGCCTCCAGTTCAGAGTCCCTGTAACAGTGTGACCCTGAGGAGTCGTCGGGGAGCCTGAGTCATGTTTCAGCACCTGCACTAAGGACTAGCGTGTCCCAAAGCTGTAGTCCCCTTTGAGAGCTTTTTATTATCATAACATGATATGTTTTCCTTCTTTTGCTTCTAAAGCCTGTCTTTGCTTTGAACATAATTGTCCTTATCTTTTTAAAATTTTTAACATTTATTTTTGAGAGAGAGAGTGAGAGAGAGTGCATGTGCAAGCAGGGGAGGGGTAGTAAAGGGCGGGACAGAGGATCTACAGCAGGCTCGGTGCTGACACCAGAGAGCCTGACGCGGCTCTCACACCCACCAACCTCCACAAGATCATGCCTTGAGCTGATGTCAGACACTTAACTGGCTGAGCCACCCAGGTGCCCCCAAAATAGTTATCTTTTAATGAACAAGTCCATTTGAACTCTCACAGTTTAAATTTTACATGGGCTGCCTTATACCAGATCCATTTTAAATTGACCATCTTTTAAGTTTTAGTGTCCCTTTGAAAGGTAAGCATCACTTTTCTTGATTTACGGATGTGAGGAGTTAGAACTGCACTGTGGTTCTCAGAAGCCTTAACTTCTGCTCCTCTATAATACGAGGCTTGGCTGAGTGACCCAACCCGAATACCGTGTTCGCCAGACCCCTTTAGTGGGTCTGTCCATTTTTAGCACTAGTGACCAGTAAGGAATCCTGTTTTCTGGATGCATTCTTGAGTAGGTGATCAGTTTTTTTGGTCTTTGCCCATTCATTTCTTCTTGCTCTGATAAAATGCCTCCTTCCTCTTATCCCTAGAGCAGTGACTGCCAGACTTTTTTGTAAAATGTCTGATGGTAAATGTCTTAGTCTTTGGGGCTCTATGGGTTCTGTTGTAACCATTCCTCTCACTGTAGTATAAAAGCAGCTTGTAAGCCATATGGCTGTGTTCTGTAAAGCTTATTCGTAAAGGCAGACAATGGCTGGATTGGGCCCACAGGCCATACATTGCCAGCCCTCACCTTAGAGTAGTGTTGTAGATAGAATGTCCTGTGATGATGGAAATGTCTTGCATCTTGTGCCGTCTAGTACGGTAGCCTTTTGTTATTTGTGGCTACTCAGTACTTGGAATGTGGCTAGGTTACTGAGGGGCCGTATTTTTAAAATCTCTTATTTTAATCGATTCAAATTTGTATAGCCACACATGGCCAGCAGTTAGATCATTGGATTGTGCAGCCCAGGTCTCTGCACAGTGCCTTGAAGAGGCATCTGGTGACTGTTTTTTTACAGTTAGATCGGGGACTTAAACTTCTCTTCTCTGGTTACAAACAGGACAAAATGATGACAGAGAGAACTCTGTTGAAGGAGCGTTACCAGGAGGTCCTGGACAAGCAGAGACAGGTGGAGAATCAGCTCCAAGTGCAATTAAAGCAACTTCAGCAAAGGAGAGAAGAAGAGATGAAGAATCACCAGGTTTTCTGTTTATTAAAATTGTCAATAAGTAAAGCTACACTTCCTAATCAAACTTTAATTTTGTTTCTGAATTAATAGAAATAGAAGAGCATTATTTGTTTTTTAATGGTTGTCTTAGAATTTTAGGAATAAAAAGAATTTTTGAAGGCACCTTGCTCAAACTCTCACTAGTATTTTAGTTCAGAGAGAAAAGTTATTTATTTAACATATTTTGTTGACACAGTTGACTGTCTACCTACAAAACCATGTGATTAGACTCTTACGTTATAGTAAAACATATAATTCTAGGTAAATTAAAACTCTACATGTGAAAACTGAAAAAAATATAAATTAGAAGAAAGTTTAGGAGCATGTTATAAAACCTTGAGTTGCAGGAGGTCATGTTAAGCCCGGCAAAAAACCCAGAAGCCATGAGAAAATAAATCAAATTTATTATATATAATTTAAAACTTTCGATACGGCAAATGGTACAAAAACTACTCAGAAGTTAAATGTTAGACTGGGAAAATGTTTGTGGCACATCTGATGAACGGTTTAATATCCATATCTGTGTTCTGAGACTTCTGTAGATTTGTGGTAAAAGTCAAATACTCGAGAGAAAAACCAGGAAAAGTTATATAGTCTCCTGTTGTTGCTGTGACAAATAACGATGAATTTGGCAGCTGAACATGATATAAATATATTATAATTCTCACGGTCCTGTAGGTCAGAAGTCCAACCTGGGTGTCACTGGGCTAAAATCCAAGTGTTGGCAGGGTTTTATCCCTTCCTGGAGACTCAGGGAGAATACCTTTCTCTGCATTTCTAGCTTCCAGAGGGTGCTTGTGTTCCTTGACTTGTGGCCTCCTTCTCCATCTTCCAAGTCCGCAAATTTCCATCTCTGACCACTCTTCCCTAATCACATCTTCATCTGATCACACCTGGGAAGGGTTCTCCACTTTTCAAGGCCTGGATGATTAGACTTGGTGTTTGATCCAGGATTCTCTCCCCACATCCAGGTCTTTAGCTTGGTCACACCTACACAGTCTCTCTTCCCGCGGAAGGTGACATATTCACAGGTCCCATAGATTAGATGACAGTGTGGACATATTTTGGGGGAAGAGGCTACTATTTTGCCTACAACAGTTATACTTGGTAATTCACAGAAGAGGAAAAGCAGGCGGATAATAAATAAACGAAAAGAAGCTCAACCTCACTGGTATTCGTTCATTCATTCATTTAGCAAGTATTTTCTGAGTTCCTGATCTCAGCTCTGCAGATTTAGTGGTAAAGGAAACATAGTCTCTGCATTGAATGCTGCTTCAAGTTGGAGGAGGCAGACATTCAAAACAGTAAAGGATGGGAGTTAGGAAAATGCTCCCTAAAGTTATTAGATAGCATTCCTCTCTCTCCCCTCAAGACATTGGCAGAAGTGAAATAAGTTGTCAGGGGTGAGGAAAGATGAACTCTTTTCAGACATTTGTAGATGTATGCATTGTTACAACCGTTTTGGAAAAGTTATTAAGAATTATCAGTTAGGGGCGCCTGGATGGCTCAGTCCGTTATGTGGCCGACTTCAGCTCAGATCATGATCTCACAGCTTGTGACTCCGAGCCCCGTGTTGGGCTCTGTGCTGACAGCTCAGAGCCTGGAGCCTGCTCAGATTCTGTGTCTCCCTCTCTCTGCCTTTCCCCACTCACGCACTGTCTGTCTCTCCCTCCCTCCCTCTCTCTCTCTCTTAAAAATAAACACTAAAAAAATTTTTTTTAATTAAAAAAAATTGTGTTAAAACTTAAAATGTTCTGTGACCTAGCAGTCGTACTATTAAGTCTGTTCTACAGAAGTAAACATTTTGAATGAAAGTATAGACACACACAGTATTTATTACAGTATGCTGTGTAGTTACCAAAAACTGGAGTCAGCTTAATGGACTCGTAGCATAGAATGGTTAGATAAATTGGGTATGTACATATTATGTCTTACACGGCTATTTTTAAGTTAAGTCTGTATTGACAGTGTGTTTACGTCAAGTGGGAAAGAGCATGCCGAACAATGTGTATAAAATTCTCTCGTTTGGAAAAAACACAAAAGCAAAGAAATACATAGATAAGTATGCATGTGTTTGTGTGAGAAAAGAGAGAGATGTGAAAGCATGCTCCAAACAGTGAACGTCATGTTTGTTATGGGTGGACGTAGGGTGGACAAGGGGTGACTTAACTATCGCTTTATTATTTGACATCTTACTACAGTATGTATATATATATTTTTGTTGTTGTTTTACTTTAACAACAACAACAAAACACCTTACACAAAATAAAGTAGAACCTTAACAGAACAAAACAAGACCCTTTCTGTTGGGAGTAAGAAATTCCCACTCTGTACAGGCATTCTTTTCAGGTGTTCATTCAGCCTTAACTGAACACGAGTAATAGAGAGGTCATTGCTTCGGAAGGCAGTACATTCCGTTTTTGAACAGTTGGGATTGTTAGAAATTCTTTATCCTGCTGAATTGAAATCTACTTTATTGTACCTTTCTTCCGTCTAAATACTGGCTTTCAGAGCCACTCATCAACCAGATTCTTTTCACTTCAACTTGAATTTACTAAAGTCAGTGTGTTAATTTGTGTTAGTTAAAAATAACCTTCACACCAAAAGAACTAATTCCTTTCCTTCTTTATTTGTGTGTGACTGTAATTATGGGGGACTCAGGAGATACTGAAGGCCATCCAGGATGTAACAATAAAGCGTGAAGAAACAAAGAAGAAGATAGAGAAAGAAAAAAAGGAGTTTTTGCAGAAGGAGCAGGATCTGAAAGCGGAAATTGAGAAGCTTTGTGAGAAGGGCAGAAGGTAAATGGTGCTGTTTAGAATAGAACCCTGCCTGAGTGCATGTATGTATTTGTGCAAAAGTAGCCCGTCGTGTTTGTGTTCCTACTTTCTTTTCTTTGGGTCTAATTCTTATTTGAAAAACAAGTGCACAGATAAAATCCTCTAACGACTTTAGCATTCTCAGCACCTTGTGTGAGCTTCAATAAAAACAGTTTTAGGTTCAGTAATACTTTGAAATAATAGCAGCTGCTTGTTGAGTCCTAAGTATGATCAAAGGTTTGAGATGCATGTAACAACCGTGTCACTTGCTTTGAACCTGATTCTTGAGAAGTTCAGACTATGGAAGTACTCGGATTATGTTATTCACTAAAACAGATTTCAAAGAGTAACGTTGTAAGTCAGCTGTTTGGAAAGAATTATTTAGTGGATCTATGTTCTCTTCTGGGTATTACAGCAAGAGCAAAGTAGGTACAGAATTTGGTCAGATTTTCAGTTTTCCAAGTTTCTTAATGTTGAAATCAAAATAACTATGAACACTGAGGATTTTATTTAAATTCTAAAATGTGCTTTTATTTGTCAAGAAAATCTTGGCTTGCTAATGAGTCAGAGCTCTGAGTGAAAAGTAGCAAGCTCATCTGTTGAATCATTTTCCCAAGCATGAGAGATGGTACCGTGAAAGGTCAACGTGAGAAAGCACGTTTGGGAAAGAGCCTCGGGACCAATCTGTTTTGTTGCGACTGGAATGATAACGATTACACGGTGGGTCGGTTGTGGGCGCTGAGCCATGCGCCGGCGGTTCTGGAGAGTGCGCTGGGACCGATCCCCTCCGTGGCGCTGCGAGCCATCGAATCCGCTGCCGCTACCCACTGACAGCATGGCCTTTGCCATCGTCTTCACGGTCTGGGAGGGAGGGGTGAAACAGAGGCATGTGTGTGCAAGCAGCTCAGCAGCAGGTGCCCCAGTGCGCAGAAGCCAGGAAGGGGCGTCTGTAAGTATATTCTAGACTCTGTGAAAGAGTTCCTTTTGATGTGAACTCTACACTCCTAACATATCTCCGACCACTTTCTTTACCCTCTGATTGGATGGCCCCAAAGTGGTTGATAGAATAGTGTGCTGCTTGTGCTCTTGAAGATCCAATTGGGGTTTTTTTACACGTGTTGTAACTATCAGAACGATGCTTTCTGTCCCTCGTTTTGTGGCACGTGGAGTTCACTTTTCCACAAGTAGGAGGGAGAAGTCTTCTGTGTGTGTCTTTGTTCTGGCAGCGGTAGAGGTTTTGTTTCGCATTCCATCGTCCAGAGTAACTGTGGGCACGAAGCTTCTGGTCATTACATTAGTTTGCTTGGGCTGCTGGAACAGAGTACCACAGACTGGGTGACCTAAACAGCAGAAATGTTTAAAAAAAGAAAGAAAGGAAGGAAGGAAGGAAGAGAAAAGAAAAGAGAATAGAATCAAGACGAGCAATAAAAAGCCCACCACCACCAGCATGACAACAGCACAGAAATGTATTGTGTCACAGCTCCAAAGGCCAGAAGTCCCAGGGGAAGATGCCGGCAGGGTTGGTGTCTGGCGAAGCCCGTCTTCTTGCTTGCAGACCCCGCTGCCTTCTTGCCCTGTCCTCAGCCAGCCTTCCCTCCGGGTGTGCACGTCCCGGTGTCTTTCCTCTTCCGTGAGGCCACCAGTCCTACTGGATTATGCCCTCATTTCACTTAAATTACAGGCCTTGTCTCCAAATACAGTCACATTGCTGGTTAGAGCTTCAACATAGGACTTTGGGGACACAATTCAGTCCCTGGCAGTCACCTTTCCTATTTGCAGCTCTTTCAGTCAGTCAGTCAGTGAGTGCTTACGGAGTGTCTCCTGTGAGCCAGACAATACAGCCTCAAGAATAAAAAGTCCTCAGGGAGGACTTTTGTTTGATAAGGGAGGTGACAAGTAGATAATGACGAAATAGTATAATGATAACCATATACTGGTACGAGACCCAGACTGGGTAGGTGGAGTCAGAGAGGGCTTCCCGGAGGAAGGGGTTCCAGAAATAAATCCTGAAAGATAAAGGGGAACATGAACACCAAATTCAATGCATGATCCTTGGTTTGATCCTGGATTAAACAAATAAACTATAAAGGACATTTTGGAATAAGTGGGAAAATGTAAATATAGATTACATATTAGATACTGTATTGATGTTAAACATTTGGGATACGGTGGGCTATACTGTTGCGTGATTATGTAGAGGGTTGTTCTTGTTCTTCAAGAGATACTTGCTAGAGTTTTAGGGGCTAAGTGTCAGGATGTCTGTAACTTTCAGGTGGTTCTGAGAGAGGCAAAGTGAACGTGGCAAGTAAGGGTAAGAGCTGATGAATCTAGATGACGGGCACGTATTTATTATACTATTTTATTAACTTTTCTGTTGGATTGAGACTTTCAAAGATAGGGTTACAGGGTGGGGTCAGGTACCAGGAGGAATGAGTGGGGCAGAGAATAGGGCAAAAACCTTGCAGGCAGGGGGCCTGCAGCTGAGAGCCACAGCTGAGCTGTGAGCTGGGACGGAACGAGGCCAGTGAAGTAGTGGGAAGCCGGTCACAAAAGATTCCGGTGTCGTGTTCAGAGTTTGGGTTTTTCCCTGATAGACACACGGAAAGATTTTGAGGGAGGAGAGATATCAAAGGATGAGCCCTGTGTTCTAGATAAATGACCTGGGCAGGTGGAAAGCCGATTGGAGTGGCTGGGAGGGCCACGTAGGTGACATCTCTGTCAGAGCGCCACCCGCCAGCGGGGACGAGAGAAGGGGACGCGTTTGTAAGGAGCACTGGGAGGTGACAGGGAGGAGCTGGAGAAATTCCCATATTTCTGGACCTGAAAATGGGGGAAATAATGGGGTTCTTTTATAAGATGTCTTAGGCATTTTACTTTTCTTACAAGCTTCAACTTAATTTTACTTACTTTGCGACATCGTCCTTATCCTGAGCTAATTTCTGATTTCTCTCTCCTCAGAACATCTATAAAGCTCTCTGCCGATTTAGTGCTTATTTTTATATTGTACCCTACATTTTTTCCCACCTGTGTATGTTTCAGCTGTCCACTTACATTGGCCTCTTGAGGATAAATACTAGATTCTCTCTGTCTATGTATATGTTATTTAAAAAAATTAATTCTCATTCTTTTATAGTATTTCCTTCACTGCTATATGTCTGGTAATTATTTGACAAGTATTTGTTGAATCACTGGATAGAAAATTAAGAGAATTTCACATTGGGGTGCCTGGCTGACTCAGTTGGTTAAACGTCTGACTCTTGGCTTCAGCTCAGGTCGTGAACTTATGATTGGTGAGTTCGAGCCCCGTGTCCAGCTCTACTCTGACACTGCAGAGCCTGCTTGGGATTCTCTCTCTCCCCTCTTTCTCTATCCCTCCCCTGTTCTTTCTCTCTTCCTCTCTCTCTCTCTCTCTCTCAAAATAAATAATGTTTTTTTAAAAAAGAGAATTTTAGGGATGCCTGGATGGCTCACTTGGTTGAGCGTTTGACTTCAGCTCAGGTCATGATCTCACAGTTCCTGGGTTCGAGCCCTGCATCAGGTTCTGTGCTGATAGCTCAGACCCTGGAGTCTGCTTCTCACTATGTGTCCCTCTCTCTGACCCTTCCCCGCTTGTGCTCTCTCTCTCTCAAAAACAAATAAACATTAAAAAAAATGAAAAAGAATGTTACATTGATGTTATATAAAGGTGAATTTAATAGAAATCTGCTAAGTGCTTTGTACTATTTGAGGTAGTCACTATGTCTTTTATTTATTTATTTTAAGTTTATTTATTTTGAGAGAGAGGACTGAGTAATCAGTTTATTTGATGTTTTTCTCCTGGGTACTTGGTTGCTTTGTCATGGACGTTGTCTTGCTTTCATGGGACACTTCCTAATTCCCTGTTTATATTCTTCGAGTTGATTCCTGGCCTGGGGAAGCTACTGGCTTCCGTGTGCATGTTGTTCCAGGGAGGAACTTCTTCTTTTTTTTAAAAAAGAATTTTTTATGTTATTTTTTTATTTCTGAGAGAGAGAGAGAGAGAGACAGCGTGAGTAGGGGAGGGTCAGAGAGAGAGGGAGATACAGAATCTGAAACAGGCTCCAGGCTCTGAGCTGTCAGCACAGGGCCCAACGCAGGGCTCGAACCCACGAACCATGAGATCATGACCTGAGCCGAAGTCAGACGCTTCACCGACTGAGCCACCCAGGTGCCGCTTCTTTTTAACATTCCTGACTTAAACTGTGACTCATGGAGAATGACAGCAAGTAGAGCCCTTCCTCAATAAAAGATGGTGAGCTTGCGCTTTAAAGGGCATCATCAGTTAACTCAGAAAGTAGCCTGGGACCAGTAGCAGGAAAGCTGCAATATTAGGCATGATTCTTCTTTTTTAAAAGATGTTCTGAGCTTCCCTGGTGAACTCATATGATAGAGTGATAGTTAAGTAACAGATCAAGGGACTTAGTGTTGGAGGCATTACTTTAGATGTGATACAAGAGCCGGTACTAAATTGAAATAACAGGGTGCATGAAGATTCATTTTGGAAATTGCTCACCAAATCCTAGTTTATTTAACTGGTATGCATGGCAGCCCTAGCAGCTTGCCTAGTAATCAGTCAGTCTGCTGAGTGTTTCCTGCGTGCGCAGTGGTGAGTGCGCAGCGGTGAGTGCGCAGCGGTGAGCCAGGCTGTCACAACATCCTGTCACCACAGCCTTCAGTCCTGCCAGTGGTCGGCTTGTCCCCAGTTAAGTCTACACTTGGACTGCTTCGAGTCCCCTCTCTCTTTTAGGGACCTCACTCCTTTGCCACCACTCCTCCAGTGGCCGCCCCCCCCCTCCCCTGGAAGCATGTGTTTCTGTAGCCAGCCTAGACCCGTGGTCCACTGCTTGAATTACTCCCTTAGTGACTGTTACCTCCATTCTCTTCCCCTGAATGCTTCTGTAGCCCTCCAGTCCTGGGTCAGGTCAGCCACCTGACCGTTCTTCTCGCCCTGGGCTGCTGAGAGCTGCTGGAGACAGTCATACGATGGTGAGTTTTGGGTCAGAATCAATGTATGACTGCTAACATCACCTGGGTCCTCAGGGCTCCCTCTTCCTCTGAGGGCTGTCCCAAGCTTTCACCTCCCCCATTTCTCTCCTTAGTTGTAGCAGGTGATCTCGCTTTTTATTTCACTGAAGAAATAGAGGCCATCAAGTGAAACTTCCTTCAGTTTCCCAGATGTTAGCAGACACATCCATTCCTTCTTCCTGTCCCTGTATCGGAGTTGAAACTTTCTACCTGGATGTGAACTTAGTTCACCTTTGCTTCTACTGTTTCTCCACAGTCGTCCCCCCCCCCCCCCCCCCCCCCACCGTGCCTGAACTGAAACACTGAGTCATCCTATATTCTTATCTCACAGACTTTTACCAAGTCCCCTACATTCTTTTTTTTCCTAATGTTTTTTATTTTTGAGAGAGAGCACGAGTGAGGGAGGGGTAGAGAAAAGGGAACAGAGGATCCGGAGCAGGCCCTGAGCCGACATCGGTGAACCCAGCGTGGGGCTCAGACTCATAAACCGTGATCCAGTGTCCAACACTTAACCAACTGAGCCCCCCAGGCTCCGCAACGATATGCCGGTTTATATGTACCACGACATGAACTCACTTAAAACTCAGCCTGTGTTATTTCCTCTAGAAAGCTTCCCCACACCCTCTCCTTCACACGTCACGAACACGTCACTTAGATGAGCCTCTGTACTCACGAGCATGCTGTGTGTACCTGTCTCAGCAGGTACCTCTGATGGTCTTTTTACTTGAATGCCTCCTCCATCCTATAGTTAGCTTCTTGAAGGTAAGTGTTTTGATTATCTACTGCTGTGTAAAAAAGCCATTATAAAACTTTGTATCTTAAAACAGTAATTTCTGTTGCTCTCACAATCTTTTGGGTTGCCTGAGTCTCAGATGGGCGGTTCTGCTGGTATCCCTTAGAGTCATTCCTGTAGCTGTGGTCAGATGGCGGCCGGGTCTTGAACACCCATGATGGCGTCACTGATATTTCTGGCACCTTGGCAGGGACACCTGGAAGGCTGGGCTCACCTGGGACACTGACACCTCTAGGCCTTTCCTCACTCTCTTTCTCCGTATTATCTGAGGGCTTTTTCCTCTCCAGGTGGTCTTTCCAGCACAGGGGCCAGATTTTTTACTTGGCAGCTCAGAACTCCCAAAAGTGCAAAAGTGGACATTTCTAGACTTTCCTAAGGCCTAGACTTGGAACTGGTGCAGTGCTACTTCTGTGGCATTCTTTCGGTTAAAATGAGTCATGGGGCCTGCTCAGATTTAGTGCTAGAGGGGACCGTGACGAACATGGACACCAGGAACCCCAGTTCAGTGGGAGGGGTCCATATCTGGACATCTGCTACCCACAGCAAGTAACATATCTTATTTAACTTTCTTTTCCTGCTCAGCATAGATTAGTATCTTTTAAATTATGGGGAATCATGGAAGTTATACAGATAGATACATAATTAGAGATGTGTTAGAAATATGCAGGATGAATTTTGAAGAGAGACCGAGGCTGGGACATCAACCTGGAGAAGCTATTACAATAAATTGAGTTTCTGAGGATCCTTGTAAGAGTTGTGATGACGGAATGAAAAGGAAGAAATGAATTTAGGAGGAATTGATGCTGGATTATTTTAGGTATCAAGACTGGGGGATGTGTCAACACTAACTTTACTGTATTGACCCTGGGAATCGTTATGTGCTCCCTGGACAGTAATTGGGAAATGGAATTCCAGTTCTAAGCTTTGAGGGTAAAGTAAGTAATATGATGATACGAGACATACAAATGAAAATACTCAGTTGACTGTTGGAAGGGGACACTAAACTGGAAGAGTTGACTGTGTAGAGGTGATAGTTACGATCCTGGAAGTGAGTTTTCTGTGGGAAAAAGTATAGAGTAGTGCTCAGTTCTGAACCCTGAGGTACACCTACAGTTTGGGAGTATAAAGAGGAAGAGAAGGCAGAAAGGAAGGGAAATGGCTTATAATAGTACAGGGTTTCAAAGGGAGAAGTGCCTAACAATGTCAGAAATTTCAGACAAGTAAATAAGAACCAGGTCTGAGTAAAGGCCATTGGCGTAACCAGCAGGGAAAGGTTTTAGGCACAGGAATTAAATGATTGGATTTACTTTTCCCCCAGTATTTTGTTATGAAAGTTTTTAAACACTAGGAGAAGTTGGAAGTATTGTACATTAACACTCCCCACCTAGACTCAACAATCAACATTCTGCTAAATTTGTTTTAGCAATATCTTTCCATCCCTCTGTCTATGCATCAATCCATCTTTTTTTTCCCCTGATGCATATCAGAATAATTTGCAGCCATCAGTAACTTCACCTTTAAATCTGTAAACATGTATATCATTAATTAGAGTTAAATATTACTTGTATTTTCCTCTTTTTTGGTAGTAAGATGTATATGCAGTTAAATACATAAATCTTAAGTGCACTGTTCCATGAATTTTGCAAATGTATGTGCCTATGTAATTCAAACCCCATCAAGGCATAGAGAATACTACTGTTAAACCGAGTGGTTCCCTCATACACTTTCCCAGGCATTTCTTTTTCTTTTTCTTTTTTAATCTAAATCCAGGTTAGTTAACATATAGTGCAATAATGATTCCAGGAATGGAATTTAGTGATTCATCACTTAACGTACAACACCCAGTGCTCATCCCAGCAGGTGCCCTCCTTAGTGCCCATCACCCATTTAGCCCAACCCCCAACCAGCACCTCTCCAGCAACCCTCAGTTTGTTTGCTTTATTTGTGAGTCTCTTATGGTTTGTCTCCCTCTCTGTTTTTTTCTTATTTTTCCTTTCCTTCCCCTATGTTCATCTGTTGTGTTTCTCAAATTCCACATACGAATGAGATTTTATGTTATTTGTCCTTCTCTGACTTTTCTCACTTAGCATAACACACTGTAGTTCCATCCACATTGTCGCAAATGGCAAGATCTCATTATTTTTGATTGCTGAGTAATATTCCATTATATATATGTACCACATCTTTATCCATTTGTCAGTCGATGGACATTTGGGCTCTTTCCAAATTTGGCTATTGTCAGTAGTGCTGCTATAAACATTGGGGTGCATGTGCCCCTTTGAATGAGCATTTTTGTATCCTTTTGACAAATACCTACTAGTGCAATTGCTGGATCATAGGGTAGTTCTATTTTTAATTTTTGGGGGAACCTCCATACTGTTTTCTAGAGTGGCTGCACCAGTTTGCATTCCCACCAACAGTGCAAAAGAGATTCTCTTTCTCTGCATCCTCATCAACATCTGTTGTTAATGTTAGCCATTCTGACAGGTGTGAGGTGGTATCTCATTGTGGTTTTGATTTGTATTTCCCTGATGACAAGTGATCTTGAGCATCTTTTCATGTGTTTGTTAGCCATCTGGATGTCTTCTTTGGAAAAGTGTCTATTCAGGTCTTTTGCCCATTTCTTCATTGGATTATTCATTTTTTGAGTGTTGAGTTTGATAAGTTCTTTCTAGTTTTTAGATATTAACCCTTTATCTGATTGTCATTTGGAAATATCTTCTCTCATTCTGTTGGTTGCCTTTTAGTTTTGCTGATTGTTTCCTCCTCTGTGCCGCAGCTTCTTATCTTGGTGAGGGCCCAGTAGTTCATTTTTGCTTTTGTTTCTCTTGCCTCTGGAGACATGTCTAGTAAGAGTTGCTGTGGTTGAGGTCAAAGAAGTTGTAGCCTGTTTTCTCCTCTAGGATTTTGGTGGGCTTCCTGTCTTATATTTATGTCTTTCATCCATTTTGACTTTATTTTTGTGTATGGGCTAAGAAAGTGGTCCAGGTTCATTCTTCTGCCTATCGCTGTCCAGTAAACATACTGAAGAGACTGCTTTGTTTCCATTGGATATTCTTTCCTGCTTTGTCAAATATTAGTGGGCCATACATTTGTGGGTCCATTATGTGTTCTCTGTTCTGTTCCATTGATCTTTGTGTCTGCTTTTATACCAGTTCCATTCTGTCTTGATGATTATGACAGGTTTGTAATACAGCTTGAAGTCTGGAATTGTGTTCCTTTGGTTTTCTTTTTCAGGATTGCTTTGGCTATTCGGGGTCTTTTCTGCTTCCTTACGGATTTTAAGATTGTTCTAGCTCTGTGACGAATGCTGGTGTTATTTGATAGGGATTGCTTTCCCGGTCTTTTCTTGTCCTGTCTTCCAAAGGCAACTGCTGATTTCTGATTTTTTCATCAGAAATTAATTTAGCATGTTCTGGAGTGTCACATAAATGAAATCATAGAATATGTACTCTCTTGTGTAGGACTTCTTTCATTCAGCATAGTGTTTTTGACATTCATTCTTGTCTCTTTATTGTCCGGTAGTATTCCTTTTGTTAATATACCACCATTTGTTTATCTGTTCTCCTTTGAGGGGCATGTAATGATTTCCAGATTTTGACTATTACGAATAAAGCTGCTGTCAACAGTCAAGTACAAGTCATTGTGTGTACATATGCCTTTATTTCTCTTGGGTAAATTTCTAGGGTAGAATCACCAGGTTGTAGGCTAGGTATATGTGTAGTTTTATAAGAAACAGATAAATTTCCCAAGTGGATATGCCATTTTACACTCAGCCTACAAGGTATGAGAATTCTGGTTGTTTCATACCATTGCTATTCAAGTGGTCGTATCTCATTGTGTTTTTATTCTGCACTTCCCTCATTACTAATGATATTGATCACTTTTTCTATGTGCTTATTGACCATGCATATATTTGTTTTTGTGAAGTGTCCACTCAGATTTTTCCCCCCTCCCTTTTTTTGGTTCAGTTTTTAGAAGTTCTTTGCATATTCCAAATATAAAGCTCTTTGTCAGTTATATATTCTGTGAAGTTTTCTTCTACTCTCTGACTTAGCTAGCTTTTAATTTTTTTCAGCTGTTCATTTTTTTTAATTGCATCTTTTGAAGAACAGAAGTTTTAATTTTAAGGATGTCTAATTTATGAAGTTTTCTTTTCTGGATTTTACCTACCCTGAAGTAGCAAAGATGTTCTCTTTTCTTATGGGAGCTTAATCATTTTAGCTTTTATCTTTATGATCCATTTAGGCTGGTTAGCTCAGTTGGTTAGAGCTTTTATCTTTAGCATCCATCTCAACGTAATTTTTGTGCATGGTGAGAAGTAGGGGTTGAGGTTTATTTTTTCCCCGTGTCCCTATCAAGTTCTTCTAGCACTGTGTTGGAAAGGCTTTCCTTTCTCTCTATTAGATTACTTTACACCTTTGCCAAAAAGCAAATGACAAGTATGAGTCATCTGTATAAATAGTGGGCCTATTTCTGAATAGTATTTTTTAAAAATGTTTATTTATTTTGAGAGAGAGAGAGAGAGAGAGAGAGAGAGAGAGAGCATGACCAGGGGAAGGGCAGAGAGAGAGAGAATCCCATGCAGGCTCCTCACTGTCAGTGTAGAGCCCAGAATGGGGCTCAAACCCACAAGCCGTGAGATCGTGACTTGAGCCAAAATCAAGAGTTGGACACTTAACTGACTGAAAAACCCAGGCACCCCTCTGAGTACTATTCTATTGCATTGGTTTATTTGTCCATCTTTATGCCACATCATGCTGTTGTGATTATTATGGCTTTATAGTAAGTTGTGGTCGGAGAAGATAAGGTCTTCTGCTTTTTTTTTTTTTTTTTTCAAGGTTGCCTTGAACCTTTCACTACCCTTGCACTACCTTTGGGTCCTTTGCACTGCGATATATGTTTGAGAAACAGCTTGCCAGTGTCTACAGAAACAAAAACAAAACTGGTGAGACACAGTTGCTTTGAATCAATTTGGGGAAAATTGACATCCTAATAATATTGAGACCTCCAATCCATAAACATGTATCCGTCTGTTACTTAGGTCATTGTGTTACCAACATTTTGTAATTTTCAGTGTACGGGTCTTAGATATCTTTCTTTAGATTTCAGAAGAGCTTTATTCCTAAGTATCTCCTATTCTTTGACACTATTTAAGTAGAATTAAATTTTTAAATTTTTATTTATTTGTGTATGTATTTAATTTTTTTAAGTAGTCCCAATGTGGGGCTTGAATTCACGACCCTGAAATCAGGACCTGAACTGAGAACAAGAGTTGGATGTTTAACCTACTGAGCCACCCAGGCACGCCAGAAGTAAATTTTTTTTTTTTAATTCCAACCATTTCTTGCTAGTATATAAAAATCCAATTTATTTTATATATTAGTCTTTTTTTAATGTTTTATTTATTTCTAGGAGAGAGAGACAGCGTGAGCAGGGGAGGGTCAGAGAGAGAGGGAGACACAGAATCTGAAGCAGGCTCCAGGCTCTGAGCTAGCTGTCAGCAGAGAGCCTGACACAGGGCTTGAACCCACGAACCACAAGATCATGACCTGAGCCAAAGTTGGATGCTTAACCAACTAAGATACCCAGGCGCCCCTATTTTATATATTAACCTTGTACCTACGACTTACCAGATTTACATATTTGTGTCTTAGTTGTTTTGTACATTCTTTTAAATTTTTCTATGTAAACAATTATAGCTTCTGTGAACATACAGTTTTATTCCTTCCTTTCAAATCTTAAGCTTTTTATTTCTTGTAAACATTATTGCACTGGCTATGGGTATAGTGTTGAATAGTAGTGGTAGAGTAGAGTAGTTCCTGCTGTTAGGGGGAAATGTTTACTATTTTACCATTAGGTTTGATGCTAGCTATAGCTTTAATGTAGATGCCCGTTATCATTCTGTTAATAATGTGAATTACATCAATTTTTTTTTTTCAAATGTTAAACCAATCATCCATTCTTGGGATAAACTCACTTTGACAAGATACATTATTGTTTCTGTATATTGCTGGTTTCAACTTGCTATTATTTTTTTAGGGATATCTGTGACTATACTTATTGAAGAACATTGATCTATATTATTTTGATTTTTTTAAAAAATTTAGTTACATTGGTTGCTGAGGGGGTGATGTTAAAATATTTATGATTATAGACTTCCTTCTTTTTCCTTTTAATTCTGTGAAGTCGTCTTTTTTTTCCTCTTTTTAATTTTTTTTAATGTTTTATTTATTTCTGAGTGAGAGAGAGGAGTGGAGAGAGGGAGCATGAGCAGGGGAGGGTCAGAGAGAGGGGAAGATACAGAATCTGAAGCAGCCTTCAGACTCGGAGCTAGCTGTTAGCACAGAGCCTGACATGGGGCTTGAACCCTCGAACCATGAGATCATGACCTGGGCCGCAGTCAAGACGCTCAACCGACTGAGCCACCCAGGCACCCCTGAAGTCTTTTTTCTTATATTTTGAGGCCATGTTGTTAGATCTACATTTATGATTATTGTATATTCTTGACTAATTGTCCATTTTATCATTATGAGTGTCTCTCTTTTATCTTTCTCATTCTTTATGTTAAAGTTTACCTTATGTGATATAGATACTGCAGTCTCACATTTATGTTTTATATGGTGTATATTTTCCATCACTCATTTTCAGTTTGTCTACGTTTTTATGTGTCCTGTAGACAGCCTATAATTGGATCTTTCTTTTTGATCTATTCTGACAAGCTGCCTTTTAAATAGAGGCTTTAGTCAGTTTATATTTAATGTAATTGTTGATATGGTTGAATGTAGGTCTACTCTTTCACTATGTAAATTGAATATTAATTCTTGAATATTTTTTAGAGTTTGATTTTAACTTTGTCTTTCCTTCCCCAAATAGTCATCTGTTACGTTAATTCACTGGCAACATTCATTATAAAGAAAAACTACATACCTGCTACTTATGCTGTACTAGAAAGACTTGCGTTTTTCTTGGGTAAGGTGCTTGAGAAATTTTCAGTCTTAATTGTAGAAACTTAGAATTATTGTTCCTTAGGTTTGTAAACAATCAAAAAATTTTAGAGATAATATACATCAATAAAAGGCACTTACTTTAAATTGCATATAGACAAATTTTTACAAATTAATCACACATGTAAATACTAACACAAAGTACAACACATAGCCATTATCCTAAAATGTTTCATGTTTCTTCTCAATCACTGTCCTTCCTTCCCCTCAGTTCCCAGATAAACACTGATCTGCCTTCTGTCATTGTAGATTACACTTACCTTTTCTAGAGATTTGTATCTAACTTCTTTGACTCAGCATATCTTAAGGATTCATCCATGATGTTGTCATGGATCATGGATGTGAAGTATGTCAATAGTTTATTCCTTTTTTTCTTTAAAATTTTCTTTTCTGGAGCAGTTCTAGGTTTACAACAAAATTGAGAGGGAGGTATAGAGATTTTCCATGTGCCCCCTGCCCCCACGCATCCACAGCCTCCCAGTATCAACATCCCTCACAAGAATGAGGCATTTTTTACTAAGGGTGAACCTATCCAAATTCCATAGTTTATTTTGAGGGTTCACTCTTGGTGTTGTACATTCTGTGTGTTTGGACAAATGTATAATGACATATATCCATCATTATAATATCACACAAGAGTGTTTTTCATGGCCCTAAAAATCCTCTGTGCTCTACTTAGTCATCCCCTTTCTCACACCTCCCCCACCAACAACCACGTATCTTTTTACTGTCTCCATAAT
Source organism: Hyaena hyaena (assembly GCF_003009895.1). Classification (NCBI taxonomy): domain Eukaryota; kingdom Metazoa; phylum Chordata; class Mammalia; order Carnivora; family Hyaenidae; genus Hyaena; species Hyaena hyaena. Next base: position 3,301,966 of record NW_024080669.1, on the reverse strand, counting down.
TTTGCCATTTCCAGAATGTTATATCATTGGAATCATATAGTATGTAGTTATTTAAGATTGGCTTCTTTGACTTAGTATTATGTATTTGAGGTTCCTCCATGTCTTTTCATGACTTGATAGCTCATTTCTTTCTGGTGCTGAATACTATTCCATGATTAGGATGTTCCACAGCTTTTTGACCCATTCATCTTCTCATGGCCATGTTGATTGCTTCCAGTTTTTGGCAGTTATGAATAAATATCATCATGCTGCTATAAACATCCATATGTGGTTTATGTGTAGACCTAAATTTTCAACTCCTTTCAGTAAATATCAAGGAGTGAAATTGTTGGATCATATGGTAAGAGTATGATTAGTTTTGTAAGATACCATCAAACTGTCTTCCCAAGTGGCTGCACCATTTTGCATTCCCATCAGCAATGTGAGAGCATTGGCTCACAGCCTTGGCAGCATTTGGTGTTGTCAGTTTTGACCATTCTAATAGGTATGTAGTGATAACTCATTGCTATTTTAATTTGCATTTTTCTGATGACAACTGATGTGGAGCATCTTTTCATATGCTTATTTCCCATCTGTATGTTTTCTTTGGTGAGGTGTCTGTTAAGGACTTTGGCTGATTCTTTTTTTAATCAGGTTGTTTGCTTTCTTATTGTTGGGTTTTAAGAGTTCCTTGTGTATTTAACAGTCCTTAATCAGCTGTGCATTGTCTCCCAGTCTGTGGTTTGGCTTCTAATCCTTTTGATACTATCCTTTGTGAACAGAAGTTTTCTATTTTAATCCACTTTATCAGTTATTTCTTTCATGAGTCATGTCTGGTTTGTATCTAAAAATGCATTACCATACCTAAGTTCAACTAGATTTTCTTTCATGTTATCATCTAGAAGTTTTATAGTTGTGTATTTTACATTTAAGCCTGTGATCTATTTTGAGTTAATTTCTGTTAAAGGTGTGAGGGTCTGAAATAGGCTCTTTATTCTGTTTTATTGATCTGTTTGTTTTTTGCCACTACGACACTCTTTTGATTACTATAGTTTTATAAGTCCAATATCATCAGTCTTCCAACTTTGTCCTTTTCTTTCAGTATTGTGATGGCTAATCTGAGTCTTTTGCCTTCCATATAAAATTTAGATTCAGTTTGTTGACATCCATAAAATAACCTACTGAGATTTGGATTGGGATTGCATTGAATTTATAGATCAAGTTGAGAAGAACGGACATCTCGACAATGTTAAGTCTTCCTATCCATGAACGTGGAATAGCTCTCCATTTGTTTAGTTCTTTTTTCATTTCATTCATCAGTTTTAATATTTTCCTCATACAGATCTTAAACATATTTTGTTGGACTTACACCTAAGTATTTCATTTTGAGGGGTACTAATGAAATGTTTTTTTTTTTTAATTTTTTAAAATGTTTTATTTATTTCTGAGAGAAAGAGACAGTGTGAGTAGGGGAGGGTCAGAGAGAGAGGGAGACACAGAATCTGAAACAGGCTCCAGGTTCTGAGCTAGCTGTCAGCACAGAGTCCAACGTGGGGCTCGAACCCACGAACCATGAGGTCATGACCTGAGCCGAAGTCGGACGCTTAACCGACTGAGCCACCCAGGCACCCCTGGTATTCTGTTTTTAATTTAAAATTCTACTTACTCATTGTAGGTATATAGGAAAGCAATTGACCTTGTATCCATCAAACTTACTTAAACTCTTATTCATTCAAGGAGGGTTTTTTATTGATTCTTCCCAATTTACTCCATAGGTAATCATGTCATCTGCAAACAAAGATATATTTGTTTTACTTTCTAATCTGTATACCTTTGATTTCCTTTTCTTGCCCTATTGTATTCTTCCAGTATGATATTGATGAGTGGTGAGAGGGACATCCTGCTCTTCATGGGCAAGCTTCGAATTTCTCAACATTAAGCACGATGTTAGCTATAGGTTTTTGCAGATAGTCTGTCAAGTTGAGAAAGTTTTCCTCTATTTCTAGTTTATTCAGAGTTTTTATTTTGAAGGTTGGATTTGGTCAAATGTTTTTTTTTTGATAGGATCTATAATTTTTCTTTTTTAGTCTTTTGATGTGATGAATTATGTTAACTGGCTTTTGAATGTTGAACTAGTTTTGCATGTGTAGGATAACTTCCACTTGGTCATGGTGTAAATTCTTTCTATATTTTTTTAGATTTGATTTGCTAATATTCTGTTGAGGATTTTTACATCTTACGTTCATAAGAGATACTGGTTTGTAGTTTTCTTTCCTTTTTTTTTTTTTTTTAAAGGTTTATGTATTTTTAAGAAAGAGCACAAGTGGGAGAGGGGCAAAGAGAGAGGGAGACAGAGGGCCTGAAGCAGGCTCGCTACTAACAGCAGCAAGCCTGTTGCTGGGCTCAAACTCAAAAACTAAGAGATCATGACCTGAGCTGAAGTCAGACACTCCCAACAACTGAGCCACCCAGGTACCTTGTGCAGTTTTCTTTCCTTCTAATGTCTTTGTCTGATTTTGATATTAGGATAATATTGACCTCATAGAATGAGCTAGGAAGTATTCTCTCTTTTCTGTCTTTTGAAGGAGATTATAAGGAATTAGTATAGGGTTTTTTCTTTTTTTCTTATCTTTCTCTTCCTATCCTTTTCTTTCTTCTTTTTCTTTTTTTTTTTTAAGTAATCTCTACACCCAACATGGGGCTCAGACCCACGACCCTGAAATCAAGAGTTGCATGCTCCACTGACCACGCCAGCCAGGTGCCCTTGTACAGTTTTTTCTTAAATGTTTGGTAGTATTTACCAGTGAACCCTTTGGGCCTGGTGCTTTTTGTTTTGGAAGGGTATTAATTATCAATTCTTTAATATTATTTCTTTTTAATGCTGAGTTGTAGTTCATTGTGTGAATATTAATTTTTTTAAGCATTTATTCATTTTCGAGAGTGAGAGAGACAGAGTGTGAGCAGGGGAGGGACAGAGAGAAAAGGAGATACAGAATCTGAAGCAGCTCTGAGTGCTGAGGTGTCAGAGCCCGATGCAGGGCTCGAACTCACAGACCACTAGATCATGACCTGAGCTGAAGTCGGATGCTTAACTGACTGAGCTGCCTAGGTACCCCTATTGTGTGAATATTACACAATTTTGTCTATGCAGTTGTTCTAATATAAGCTGGCTTCTGTTCTTTCTGGTGAGAAGTCAGTTACCATTCATATCGTTGTTTCCCTCTGTGTATTGTCTCATTGTTTTCTATGGCTTCTTTCAAAATTTTCTGTCTTTGGTAAGTGCGACTTTGTTCTGCCCAGGTGTGACTTTCTTCATATTTTTCCTGTTTAGAGTTTTAAGTTATATCTTTTACCAAATTCTATGTCATTTTCTGATATAATTTGTAAATATTTTTTCTGTCCCATTCCCTCCTTTCTTTCTGGGACTCTGCTTTCACATGTGTTAAACCTTTTGATATTGTCCTACAGCTCATGGAGGCTCTGTTCATTTCTTTCTAATCTTTCTCACTCTGTTCCTCATATTGATGTATCTTTAAGTTCATTTATTCTCTCTTGTATCATTTCCATTTTGTTGGTAAGCCTATGCAGTGAATTTCATATTTCCAGTATTGTATTTTTTAGTTCTGTCATTTCAACTTATCTTTTTTATAATTTCTGTTTTTCTGCTGAAAATTTATATTCACTTCTTGAGAGTATGTTTTTTTATGTTTTTTCATAGTTAAAGTAGATGCTTCAAAATTCTTGCCTGCTGGGCACCTGGGTGGCTCCGTCAGTTAAGCATCTGACTCTTGATTTCAGTTCAAGTCGTGATCTCACAGTTCGTGGGTTTAAGCCCCACGTTGGTATTCTGTCTTTCTCACTGGTATTCTGTCTTTCTGCCCCTCCCCCACTTACTCTCTGTATCTCTCACAATATAAACAAAATAAAAAACTTTAAAATGAAGTAAGATAAAATTCTTGCCTGCTCTTCTAGCATCTTGGTGACCTTGAAGTTGGGTTTCCTTTTTTGTCAATCAGGAGTTGGAGTCAGAAGAATTATCCTAAATAAAAAGCCAGCATAAAAGGTACACACTCTGTGATTCTATTTACATGCACTTCTAGGAAAGACAAACCAATAGTGAGAGAAAGTACATGAGTTATTGTCAGTGGCTGAGGATAGAGGGAAAGATTGATTGCCGTATTAGTATTCAGAGTTTGCAGACCATATAGTCTCTGTTGCATCTACTCAACTCTGTTGTCGTAGCCTGAAAGCAGCCATGGACAATATGTAAATAAAAGGAGCATGACTATGTTCCCCCCAAAAAGTTTATTTATAAAAATAGGTGGCAGCCTAAATTTGACCCACAGGCCATAGTTTGCCAAGTCCTGCTCTTGACTGTGGATCATATTTCCTTATGGTTGAATCCTGAGTATTGTGAACAGTATATTGTAGAGACAGTTGTGTTATATTTCTTCAAAAAGTTTGGATTAAAAATATATATATATATTTGTTTTATTGGACTATTTCCTTAGCTGGGCTTAAACATCAGACCCTTGTTTGATGCCCAGCAGCTGTGGTCTCTGTTAAGTTTATTTAGCTTTAACTGGTGAATCTCTTCTGTGAGATCACTGAAGGTGGATACTCAACTGACTGAACCACCCAGGCACCCCTTGATACAAGTCCTTTTATCAGATGTGCATTTTGCAGATATTTTCTCCTGTTCTATGAGTTGCCTCTGCATTTTGTAACAGTGTCTCTCAAAATGCAGAAATTTAAGTTTTGGTGAAATCCAGTTTTCCAGTTCACCAGGTTCCTCTTTTGTGGCTCATGTATTTTGTGTCCCAAGAAATCTTTGCTCAACCTAAAGCAAAACTACATTTAATTTGAAGAATGACGTCATTTACATTTTTGTACGTCTCTTTAGTGGGAGAAGCTGAATTCTCCTCTCCACTTCTACATTTAATCTATTACAGTATGTTGTGGTTTTTTTAAAGTTAGTTATTTATTTTGAGAGAGAGAGGGAGGGGCTTTCAGCATGGAGCCTGTCTTAGGGCTCGATCTCACAAACCGTGAGATCATGACCTGAGCCGAGATGGAGAGTCTGACCTTAACTGACAGAACCATATAGGCGCCCCTGAAGTGTGTTGTTTTGATTGAAGTATGTGAAGAAAATCTGGTGATACACAGGTGGTTGGAAAAGGGAGGGGTATTTTAATAGCCTTTTTTTTAGATAATTGTGGATATTTTTTTTATCGTACCCCAAAACTTGACTGGTGATAGTTTCTTAAAGGTTAGTTGAATCCGTTGGCTTAAGTTGCACTTTGAATGGAATTTTTACCCATGTTGTATAGTGGAGGACAAAGCCTTCCTTCTACCCTATTGGGTTTAATGCCTGAGGCCTGTTTAACTGACAAAAGAGAGATTAACAGGAATAAGAAAACAATTTTTATGTACAACATGTATACACAGGTGGGAGAGCTCAGTGATAAGTAACTCAAAAGGCTGGTTAGAGTTCAGGGCTTATCTACCATCTTAATAGGTGAAGGGGGACAGGGAGAAAGGTACTTATGGGAAAACAAGTGACTTCTTAGGAGAGTGAGGGGAAAAGGCACTTATGGGACTTTTTAGAAAGATAAATGGCTTTTCAGGAGAACAAACAAGTTTATGATAGTAAAAGTTTGTGATAATATTGGTCTATACCAGTATGAGTGGTTTTTCTGTATTCTTCAAGGCCATAAAACTCCCTTGGAGAAGGGATTTAGGGTCATTTTTATTCATGTTCTCTTTCCTGCGAGTAGGTCTGCTCTGAAGAGGAATTTATGACATCCTTATTTCCCAGAAGTTGCTGCTTTTAGGCAGATAAGGGGAGCCCCCAGAAAGCTTTTTTCTGCATCTGTTGAAACTCAGATGTCTTCAGCTTAAAATAATTATTATGCCAACTCTGAGGTCCCGAGTGGGTTCCACAGTTGATTTGGTAACACAGTGCATTGATAATTTGGAAAATATTGGTTTAGAGTTGTTCAGACCTTCTAAGATTCTTCTATAAAGAATCTCATTTGTTGATATCACTATTGATTTGATCAGAATAGTCTTTATGTGGGAATCTTTCAAGCTTCCAGTGGCTGGTACAGAGTTTTCAAAATACTAGTTTTTGCCTGAAAGCTCAAAATTGGTTGTTGGTGATAAATATTGTCAGTTGTTTCCTTTGAAATAGCAAGAGTACGCCATTCATTTTCAAAACATGTCTGCCAGACACTCAAGTTCAAATAGCCATAGTTTGTCTCTCAGTTGTTCTCATAAGTGAAAATGGTATTTCATGAAAAAAGAGGCTAGTTCAACTCACAATTCAAATGGTCTCAGAAGTGCTTTTCCATGAGACAGCTGTATACTTTGGCACGTAGCATTTTATCAAACAGAATATTTTTTAAATGTCTATTTAGAGGTCAAGATTTAATAATATTATTACTTTATATGGTTTCGTCACAACATAGTTAAATAAAGCTTAAGCCACAAAAATAAAAAGTAATTCAGCTGAGATTATGGGAGCGTCACTTATGTTTGTTGCCAAGAATTCACATACAACATTATCTTTGATGCTTAGTTGGTGCTAGTACTGGACGAATAAAAATAAAGTAGCAAGTCTAATTGCATCTGTAGATTTGTCAGTTTGTAAAGCAAAAGTACAATTCTTAAGATGAGATCTTAATTATCTCTTCAAATTTGCAGCAAAATCTTTAATTTGATGAGTTACTGTATCATCAAAAAGTGATATCACCACGGTTTATGTAACTGAGTCTTCAGCCAGCAGGCATGTAGCAATGTCAGCTGGGCCAGGATGGCCTTCTGGTTCATGCACGACAGTAATTTACACAGCTATGATGCCTCAGCGGCTTCATTTCTGGTTTGAAAAGCTTTCATGAGTTTTATGAATTTTAAAGACTTCTTCACATCTGCATTTAAAATAGTTCCTTTTTCTTTACATTCTGAATGATCTCAAAATGTCACTGTAACTTAACTGGCACAATATAATTAGAACATATTCTGTGGCTTAAGACACAGTAAAGGAAATTATGAACGTCTATAAAGTCAAGGGAAAGATGGCTTTTGTCATACTTTGGTTTCTTATTTATAAGTTTGCCCAATTTCTTTGGAGTAGATTCTTTCCATGAGTCAGAAAAGTGTAGGTCACAGCATCTTTTTTTAGGATCTTGTAGATGTATAGATTGCAGCTAGGGGTTGAGAAAATGAGTCTTCTCTTTTTCGAGCCAGTGACTCATTTTTCAATGTAAGAGGAAAATACAAATAAATTTCCTTTTATTTTAGAAAAAGTTAAACTGTAAAGTAATACGTTAGATAGAACTTAAAAATGAGAAAATTTTCAGGGCGTCTAGGTGGCTCAGTTAAGCATCCGACTTCGGCTCAGTTCATATCACGGTTTGTGAGTTCGAGCCCCGCATCGGGCTCTGTATGGACAGCTCAGAGCCTGGAGCCTGCTTCAAGTGCTGTGTTTCCCTCTCTCTGTGCCCCTCCCCTACTCACACTCTGCCTCTTTCAAAAATAAATAAACATTAAAAAAATTTTTAATGAGAAATTTTTTAAAAATTAAAAGAAATTATTGTAAACAAAATGACAAAAAGTACTTGTTTCTACCTAGATGCCTGGAGAACTTGGAGATTTTACAGTGATTATTTATTGGACAATAATGAGACTGTAGAGATTATAGCAAGTATAAAGATAGCTATAAAAGCATAGCAGAAGTACTGAGAAGGAAAAAATTGAGAACCTAAATTCTGCCTTAAACCTACCACTTTAGAACATGTTAGAAAACATAAGAATACAGAAGCATATATTCCATTAGCCATCAGTGATAATACTATCATGTGCTGTGTAGCCTTGGTTGGGAAAATCCATTGTAGACTAGTGAGGGAATGAGATTGACACAGGCAAATAGTTTTAGAATTATGATGAAATTAGTTTCTGCTTCATAGACCAGGCTCTCAAAGGTTTTTGAGGACTATGGACTATGTTTTGCAAACTGCTGTTCTAGATGATTTCTCTGTACCTGTGGCTTCCACTACCATGTTTATGGTTGTGACACTCCTCTGTACCCCCTGCCCAGACTGCACTCCTGAACATTAGACTCATGCATCCACTGCCTGCAACTTTTTGGACCACTTCTCAGCTGAATGCTCTCCTAGTCTTTGGCCTTTGCCCGTTTGGTTTGTTCTGGTCAGAATTTCCTTGTTTCTTTTGTTCCTCTGGCAGACTCTTGGATTGCAAGTTTCTTAGGGCAAAAACTGGGCATCTTTATATTCCCAGGTTTTGTTTTTTTTTTAACATGATGCTTAGCACATTATGCTGCTCAGTAGATTTGTTGAATTACGTTGAATCACGGAAGAATTTAGTCTCATAAACAGTACATTTGCAGTTGAAGCTTGGGGTAAATATTTCTGCTTATGTCTGATCTCATTCATTCTACATTGGTTAGTGCTACTGTTAGTTTCAGAGAAGATTTTAGATTTTATAACCTCAACCCCGAATTGAGGAGAGCCAACCCCTTCCTTCAACAGTTTTTGTTTTGCTTCCTTTGCCTTGCCTAGAAGTATAGTATATTCTGAAAGGAAGGCATTTGGGCTGAGGACCCGTCTTAATTTTTAGCTGTCTCTGACTGTTGAGAGGATTTCACAAGACACTGATCATCTGCTTCCCTTCTACCACACCTTGCGATACAAAATTCATATGCATATATTTTCATTTCTCTGATGGAGGATGTTCTACCATCCAAAGGAGGTAACTAACACTAAGTTCTTCCTGTATGCCAGAGACTGTTCTATGTGCTTTACATGTATTAACTCCATAATATGCGTACCAGCTCTATGCAAGGTAGACTCTTGCTAGCCCCATTTTATAAGTAATTTGCCAAAGGGTCACATAGATAGTAGTAGGGTCGGGAATTGAACTCAGAGCTTAGTTTGGCTCCAGAGGCCATGCCCTTAACTACTCCTAGTAGCTTCCTCTTCAATCTAGGTACATTACTTTATCATTAACCTGTGTTAGTATATACACATGCACAGATGCTTATTATGGTATTTATAATTGTCAAATTGAAAATAACTTAATACCTAAATAGATAATAGTATGTGTGTACAATGGACAGTTATTTAAAAATTCACATTTTGAAGAATACTTAAGGATATGGAAAAATATGTTCGGTTGAAAAAGTAAGACAAAGGTCACCGTTTCTGTTTGAAAACGTACATAATAGATTTATATGTTACATATATACAAATATATATTCTAAAAGACTAGAAAGAAGTACAATAATGATTTGTGAGTATTGCAGTCATGAGAAATTGATTTTAAAAAAATACTTTAGGGGAGCTTGGCTGGCTCAGTTAGAAGAAAATGCAACTCTTGATCTCAGGGTCATGAATTCGAGCCTCATAAAGAACATTTTTAATGTTTATTGTTGAGAGAGAGAGACAGAGTGCAAGCAGGGGGAGGGTCAGAGAGAGAGGGAGACAGAATTTGAAGCAGGCTCCAGGCTCTGAGATGTCAGCCCAGAGCTCGATGTGGGGCTCAAACTCACAAACTGTGAGATCATGATCTGAGCCCAAGTCAGATGTTCAACCTACTGAGCCACAAAGGTGCCCCCTAGAAAAGCTTTAAAAATAACATTTGTCAGGGGGCACGTGGGTGGCTCAGTCTGTTAAGTGCCTGATTCTTGGTTTCGGCTCAAGTCATGATCTCACAGTTTCATGGGTTTGAGCCCCGCGTCAGGCTCTGTGCCAGCAGCATAGCCTGTGTGGGATTCTCTCTCTGTGCCCCTCCCCCACTCGTCCTATCTTTGTCTCTCTCAAAATAAATAAATAAACTTTAAAAAAAAATTTGCTGGGGGCGCCTGGGTGGCTTAGTTGGTTCAGCGTCCGACTTTCGCTTAGGTCATGATCTCGCGGTTTGTGGGTTCGAGCCCCGTGTCAGGCTCTGTGCTGACAGCCAGCTCAGAGCCTGAAGCCTGTTTCAGTCTGTGACTCCCTCTCTCTCTGACCCTCCCCTGCTCATGCTGTCTCTCTCTCTCTCTCCTAGAAATAAATAAAAAAAAAAAATTAAAAAAAATTTAAAAATTTGCTGGATACTTCCCATATTCAATTTTTCATGTGTCTTTTCCCAGTAAATTTTCCCATCAGTCCCATGATGTAGGGATTAGTCCTTTTTCAGATGAAGAAACTGAGCCTAGAATGATTAAGTAACTTGTCTAAGGTCATATAACCAATAAATAAAGGAGTTGGAACCTCTATATGAGATTCTGTTTTATATTTTTAAACTTTTTATAATTTGTATTATTTACATGATCAAAAGTAAATTTTTAAAAGTATGCAAAATATGGGACTGGAAAGAAATTAAACCAGGCATTAGAAAAGTTAAAATAGACTCACTGGTTTCTCTTCTGCCAAGGATTTTTTTTTTTTTTTTTTTTGGACTGTCTACCACAGGGAACTGAGTGTTTTTCAAGCGTGGGTTGCAGGTCTGATGCATGTGTTAGAGGCTAGTTACCATATGATGAGGCTGAGCATTTTTGACTGTTTAAAAATTCTTTGACCATTTTTGTGGTGCTTGTTAGTAGTTCTTTTGTGTCATCGGATCTGGGTGAGGTAGATGTGGCCATTGCCCACAGAAGATTTTTCTGTGTGAATATGTGGAATGTCCGCATCGGCTTGGTAGAAGGATTTTTCTCATATAAATGTGTACCTATAGTTGACAAATGTATTTAATGAAAGAGACATTCAGTGACCACTGGTAATCTTCAAGAATAACATCAGTCACAGAAGGCAGCTGTCATGTTTTGTACATGCTATCCCATTGTCAGAGAGTGACCAGTAAGCTAAGTGGATCATTGGCTGACCTCATGGCATAGTTCACATGTTCCTGTGGTTAGAGATCTCTGACTCGTGTGTTTTACATGAGGAGTATGTGTTGGAGCAAGAAAACACAGCTACCTATAAACCTTTGCCTCAAGAATTAGTAGAGAATTCCTCTTTTGGCAGGAGGTTAGTTTGGAAAGGACAAAATGTAGACATTAGGAAGAAAATGCCCACCTGGTCACTTCTGTCTATCTGACCTTGTCGGTAGAAGGGCAGACTGCTGTTTGTGAATCAGTGAATGGGTGTTTGGGTCACACCCACACCTGCACTTTGTCTGTGAAATGGGGGACAGGGACATGTGAAGGGTCAGATGTAAGGAGAAAGCACCTCGAAAACTTGATAAGTGGATCACCCCCTTTCTTATGTGTGAGGCTACCAAAATAACCCAGAAGACTGAAATTATTTATTTTACTGGAGAAAAGTGGGAACATATTTCTTAAGATGTTACTCTTCCCAACCTTTTCTCCCCCACCCCCTCCTCCGCCTCCTCCTGCTCCTCCCCCTCCCTCTCCTCTTTTAAAAATACAGTGAAAAAATGTCAACATTCCCATATCATTCTTTCCCACTGATCTGGATAATCCTTTGCTTTCCAGCCACAAAACTTACTTGACCCTCCCACATTCTGCAAAAAGCCTCAGAACAGGCACACAAGCAGTTGGTCACCTGACTGTGAGCATGTATATTACATTCTAGGGATGGGGCTGGGAGGGCAGCATAAGAGGGAGGGTGTGAAGAGAACATTTTTTTTTTTCCTTCTGAAGAATGTTTACCATGGCTAAGAAAACAGGACAATCGGTAAGCTGGTATCTGTGTGCCTAGTAGTGAATCGGTGCTTGCTGCATTAGAAGTGAGTATTAAACGGATGCATGTCTGGTCCGGCATTCTTCATATCTGTACTAAAAGACAAGTCAAGAAACAAGGGGAATACCATAATGATTCTGAGCCCTCCTTGAATGTAGAACATTCTGTGTTCATTGGGTTTCATCCTCGGTGCACTCTTTCCAGCTCTTGGTAATCTTTTTTTAGCAAGTGGAGACGTGAACATTTGTACTTTCAAATATAGGGCCTTTATGCAGTTACAGACCACTCTAAACATTCTGCCTCTCGATCTACATTAATACTTAGAGTAAGACTTCCTGTAACATACCTGCTAGATCAACTTCAGGTTTTGCTTTTGCCTTGAGGTCCCTTAGCAATCTTGTCTTTCTCTCCTTACTTTTGTTTTTGGTTTCTTACCTTACAGAGAAGTGTGGGAAATGGAACTAGATAGACTCAAGAATCAGGATGGCGAAATAAATCGGAACATTATGGAAGAGACAGAACGGGCCTGGAAGGCAGAGGTGAGAAGAGCTCTGTGTGGAAAGCCTTGATGTGGGGCTTCCAGATAATAGAACCTGTTGTATTATAGTAGAGTATACTATAGTACTATATATAACATAGTACACTATGCATATAATATAGTATGTTGTAAGTATCGTATTGTACTATTATCGTATGTACGGTATAGTGTAGTTTTCTACCACTAAGCACAGGGATTCTGCCATATACCTACTCAGCATTTGTTTTAACTTTGTGTTTAGCTTTGTGCATATAAAATTAACAGAGTATCTGTGTGTGTGTGTGTGTGTGTGTATGATTTCCTTAGATCTTATCACTAGAGAGTCGGAAAGAGCTGCTGGTACTGAAACTGGAAGAAGCAGAAAAAGAAGCAGAATTGCACCTCACTTACCTCAAGTAAGTACCTTCCCCTTCTAGAGTCTTAATGGTCCTGCGGTTTTGTGTTTTGTGTGTGTATGGGGCAGGAGGGGGGTGTTGTTTTGTGTTGTTATGTTTTTCAGACCCTATCTGGCACTTAATCTGTCTTCACAGGACATTCAGGGCCATCCCCATCATTGTTCAGTGATTTCTCTTCCCATATTTTATGGCTTTGTATTTTTTCTTGTATTGGTTCCAGTTAGATAAACAGTGTCTCTTACGGCGTCAAAGCATAGCGGGTATCTTTGGAGACTTGTTTCTCGTAGAGTCGTTTCTCTTTCTGCCGTGAAATCTGGAGGACCCCTGTGGCATTTCCAGGCAGACAAAAACCCTGTCTCTCTGGTGGGTCCTCTTTCTCAAATAATTGGCTTGCAAAATGCTGGAGTGAGAGTGAAGCAGACACCTCTGGCTCTGGCCGCCTCCCGCACCTGGTCCGACCTCTTCTCGCCAGGCCCGTTAGCCAGACACTGTCCCGCTGTCAGAGTCAGGTGCAGGGCTCTCTTCACTTCTGTAAATCCCTGTTGGTTTCTTGAAAGGTCAACCCCCCCAACACTAGAGACCGTCCGTTCCAAACAGGAGTGGGAGACAAGGCTGAATGGAGTTCGGATGATGAAGAAGAACGTTCGGGTAAGTGTTGTAATGGCTGACGGACAAGTGAGGGTTCAGTCTGTGCCGAAACCCTGGTGATAGCGAGGGACCTTGTAGACACTGTCACTCAGGGCTGGCTCTCCCCTGCCTTGGCTCTTCTGGCTCTGGATGGTGCCCTCTTTCTAGAGGGGCCTACTCAGCTCAGCAGGAAGGATAGTCCTTTCCCTTCTCTCTCTTCTAGGACCAGTTTAACAGTCATATCCAGTTGGTGAGGAACGGGGCCAAGCTGAGCAGCCTTCCTCAAATCCCGACTCCCACTTTGCCTCCACCCCCATCAGAGGTGAGGGGGCTGGCGTGGGGGAGGCTACCTTTCTGTGCTGCTGGCAGAGCCAGAGTCTTTACCCATCCCTTTTATGAGGAATTTGGTTTCATTCCCGGTATTAGGACATTGCTGTTGTTATTAGTGTATTATTTGGCATAAGAATTGCTCACTGACTTCTGCTCCAGTTTCCTAAACTTTTATTTTCTTCCTTTCTCCCTTGTGCTCTGCCTCTGCCGCTCTACAGACAGACTTTATGCTTCAGGTGTTTCAACCCAATCCTTCTCTGGCTCCTCGGATGCCCTTCTCCATTGGGCAGGTCACAGTGCCCATGGTGATGCCCAGCGCAGACCCCCGCTCCTTGTCTTTCCCAATCCTGAACCCTGCCCTCTCCCAGCCCAGCCAGCCCTCCCCACCCCTCCCTGGCTCCCATGGGAGAAATAGCCCTGGTTTGGCCTCCCTCGTTGGCCCCCACGGCCCACACATGCCTCCTGCTGCCTCCATCCCACCTCCCCCAGGCCTGGGCGGTGTTAAGGCTTCTCCTGAAACTCCCCGGCCCCAGCCAGTAGACAAACTGGAGAAGATCCTGGAGAAGCTACTGACTCGCTTCCCACAATGCAATAAGTAAGTATCTTTCAGGACTAATTAAAAATTTGTCAGAGAAATGTCTGTGGATTAAAATAGGGGCGGTCTCAGGGATATAATCATGAGTATAGCAGAGAATCTCTCTCCCTCAACATTTGGTTTCTTAGGGCGCAGATGACCAACATTCTTCAGCAAATCAAGACGGCCCGGACCACCATGGCCGGCCTGACCATGGAGGAGCTGATCCAGTTGGTAGCGGCGCGGCTGGCAGAACACGAGCGGGTGGCAGCCAGTACTCAGGTAAGAAGGGCTGCCTAGGGGAGAGCCGCACCTGCTGAGATGGTAGGGGAAGCACAGACTGCAGGGAAACCGGGGCCTCAGCCCTGCAGCCAGGGTGTTCTAGTCTGGTTTCTTCCTTTGCTGGACTGGGCAATAAATGGTTTCTTTTTGTTACCTGCTAGGTTGCTCAGACTCTCTCTCCTCACTCTGACGATATTTCTGCCCACAGCCACTCGGTCGGATCCGGGCCTTGTTCCCTGCTCCGTTGACCCAAATCAGTACCCCAATGTTCTTGCCTTCTGCCCAAGTTTCATACCCTGGAAGGTCATCACACGTAAGGCTCTTTTTCTTTGAAAACGGGGATGTGGAGGAGCTGGGGGGTGAGGAGGGAACAGGTTCACAGGTGGGGTGTGGGAACAAGCCGTCGTCTCCGTAGCCGGCTCCTTGGCGGCCCCCACTGAGAACATGCAAGTACTTCTGGCAAGAAGCTGTATTTGAGCTTTTCCTTCTTTTGGTGTAAAATCTTTTTGCTACATCGAACTACTAGATGGAATCACGGGCATTAAAGGCAAGAGACCCAGAGGTTCCTCACTCTTCGGCCGTCCCTCCTCTGTTCTCAGGCTCCAGCCGCCTGTAAGCTGTGTCTCATGTGCCAGAAGCTCGTCCAGCCCAGTGAGCTGCATCCAATGGCGTGCTCCCATGTGCTGCACAAGGAGGTGGGTGCTGTAGACCTTCTTCGTTCCCACTCTTCCTCCTCTGCATTTTTCTTGAACGTGGTGCTCTGTTGATGGTCATCATTAATATCTCAGCATGAGGTTTTCAGTAAATTGTGGCTTAAACGATCAGCAGAATTCAGAATACTGGCAGCTAGGATCTCCCAGCTTCCTGTTACCCCACTCTCTTTAGGGGACTGGATAAGCACTTCATCCTCGAGCACCGATAGATTACTTTCTTGGAACGCTGACAATAAGACATACATTTCTAGGCACTGTTTCAAATATAGCACTGTCAGGAGATTTTGCTTAGATGAGAAGAAGGGAATAGGGAACCTGAATATGAGAGTAGGAAGTCCATTAACAGAATAGCTTGGAGACCTGCCTGTTAGAGATTATCTTCACAAACGGATAGGTTATTCCTATCTTGTATTATGTTATACGTAGTCAAGTCTCTTGGCGTCAGGGATGATTGCCTCTTTACTATTTTGTTTTGTTCATTTTGATTTTCCAAGAGGTAGGAACTGGATTTACATCTAAATTCTTAGTAAGGGAAAATGCTGAATAAGCTTTGAGGGTGGTGGGTATTTGGAGATGAGAGCTCATCTCTGCCTGAACAGATCATGGGAAGGAGAAGGCCACACCAGGCATTTAACAATGAGAAGCCTTACGCTATTCTTAGCTGATTGTTACTGTTCCCTGTAAAAGAACAGGTTCCCCTACCCTGACGATTCTTGGAGGGGAGAGCCAATGAAATGGCCCATCCGGTCCCCCACAGTAAGAGCTCTTCTGACTCAGTATGCGTTCCTTAGACCTAGTGGACCTCAGTGGCTCTCTCTCCCCTCCTCTCCATCTTTCCAGATAAACCTGAGATATGTCTTTCTTCCTTTCCAGTGTATCAAATTCTGGGCCCAGACCAACACAAATGACACTTGTCCCTTTTGTCCAACTCTTAAATGACGGACCTGACTGGGGAGGAAGAAGAGGAGAAACTGATGTGAACAGGAAGCGCGGGTTCAAGATTTCTAAAAGTCTATATATTTATACAGTGACCTATACTCACACCATGTACATTTTTATTATATAGGTAATGTGTGTATAGAAAGTCTGTATTCAAATGTTCATAAATGAACATTTACATATGTATATTATGCAGAAATGGTTGTCCCCCTCACCTTGCAATTCCTTTGGCGGATGCAGATTGTAGGTAAGGTGATGTTTAGTTTGCCCTTGAAATTATGATATTCTTGCCCAGGGCTGTTTTCAAGTACAATATAAAAACCATCTAGGAAGCTGCTGTTCCTCTAAGGCCATCCTGCTTTGATTTGGCTCAGCCTCTAGTTAATTTTCTCCAGGCTCACGTATGCAGACTTGAACCCTGGTGCTCACCCGCTGACTGACCAGATGCCTTGCTTACTGAAAGCCTCCGGAAGCCTCAGTGTTGTTCTAGCCACTCTGCCCCAAATGGATAAAATGAGATTGATTGAGGAAAAAAAAAAATGTAACCCTAAAAGTCTGAATTTTCGTTGAATATTTTACTGTGTTAACGCTCATTATTTGCACATAGACATTAGGTTTACAGAATATTCTGTTTTACATCGGCAAAATTCACAGTCCAAGAATAACAACGTAAGTGGGTCCCATTTCACCCCTGCCCCCCACGAGCTTCTGTCCATCTGACTTCCTGCATAGTCATCTCTTTAGAAACTAGCACAGCCCACAGGTCTTTCCTAGGCCAAGCCATCCCTTGCTGCCACTGACTTGGCCTCTGATCAAGCTGACAGACCAACCTTGTGAAGCCCTCACCTCTTCCCTGTAACTTCTGGTCTCCTAGTCTGCCAGCCCTCCCCTCCCCCGTGAATGTTAAGGCAGTTGGTTCACAACCAAGTTGTTTGGTGACCTTGGGTGAGCTCCAGGCAGGCACTGGGGTGAGGAGATGTCTGTGCAGAATTATTTGCAGAATGATCTCGGGATGCTGGATTTTCATTTCTGAAGGAAGAAAATGATGGGGACATGTTTCCTGTCCTGGGAAAAACGGAAGCCGAAGTGATATGAAGGGACGTTAGATTTCAAGTTTAGAAGTCACTTGATCTATGGATAGCTATCTAGAACGAGATCGTTTTTCCACCTCTGCTTATTGAGCACGTCTGGGTTTTAGGTTTATACCTGTGAAAGCTGTGAATCTACTAGAGCTTTGAATCTTTTCCTGTCCTTTTACTTTCAGTCCTATAGGAAATGGCTTCAGCTTCCTTCTCTTTTGGAATTGAATGAGGAAAACCTACGTGTTAATTAAAAAAAACAAAATTAGCTCCAGGGGAAGGACACCATTATATTAGCAACAGCTAAATGTTTCCCATCCTGGGAGCTGGACGTGCTTCTTGGCACTAGTAAACACTGCCAAGGTAGCAAAGTCTTTTCCTTTTAGCTCCAGTTAAATTCTCTCCCCTCAGTTTTTGTTCTTTTCCTTCTTTGTCCTTTGTTCCTGCCTAGCAGGCTCTTGGCCATAGCCCTTCTCTTGCCTTACTTGCTCAGGCTTGTTGACTCGCATCATTTTAAGGAGCCGGACTTCCCAGGGCCTCCTGGCATCTTGTAGGGTGTTGGAAATGGCCCCAGGACTCCCCTCCGTAGAGGTCAGGTGGCCCACTTTCTTTGGTTAGTGAAATGCTAAGGTCTCCAGTTTGGTAGCTATCATGAACAGAAATGTGGCAAAATGGAAGACCAGTTCCTTTGTTCTTTTCATTTGGGCAATTGATTTTTTATCTCGTAATCAAAAGAATTTCTCTCTCATCAACTTTGCAGCGCCCTTTAGTCCACCAGCAGCATTTTTCAGTATCCCCTAAAAATCTAGAAATTAGAAATGGGTATAAAAGCCGTTCTCTTTTCTACAAATCTCTTAAGCCAAAGGAGTATAGAGAGAAGAAAGGAGGAAGTGGTGGGCGCAGGGGTGAGGGGCTTACCTGCTTCCCCGTAAAAGCCCCTTGAAAGCCAACTATAGTGGGACGACTGAGGTTTTGGGGAGTTGTGTGTGGGAGTTGGGGCCTCACTGTTGCTCTTTTCTCTGTCTTGTTCAGAATCAGTCAGAAAGCAACATTTAAGTTTTGGCCGTCCCCGTTCTCCCTGTTCCCTCTGCCCGCTGGCCTGCAGGGTAGAGGCCATGCAGACCGACGAAAAGGGCCTCGAATACAGTGAGTAGAGGTGGGACAGTCGCTTTTCAGGAGTCGACTTTAAAAATAAGATATATAATACATATTTTTACAAGCAAGAAGCTGTTGTCAAGGATTTTCTTTCACACTTAGAGTTACTAGTTTTAGGGTAGAAAGGAAGTAACTGTAAAAAGAAAAGCGAGTACAAGTTAAAAAAAAATACGACAGTGGGACTTCCTAATGAAGGGGTTGAGTTTTATGCCCTGGACAGAGCTGGGAAAAAGCCAGTTTTCCCAACATGGGAAGAAATTATAAAGCAGAATGTGGCATTTTATCACATGGTAGCAGTTCATGGAAGTTTATTTACACAGTAAGTTCCGAGCTGGAAACAGACAGTGTCCAGTCTGGCTGACGGTCCTTGTGGTGAGGGGGTGTTCCCAGGCAGCCAGAGCAGCACCAAGTGCAAGGGGAATGAAGCGAACCCAGATAAGGAACTGTGATTCAGTGTTCTTCTTTTATTGGTTTATGGCTTGTGGGCAGCTGGCCGAGGCCCTCCTTGTAGCTCCCGTTCCCTCACCAGGTCATTCCACACGCGGGCGGCCCCACACCTGGAAGCAGCGTGTCAGCGAGACAGCAGTGGGACCCGGTGGGTGAGCCGGGGGCTCCAGGTCTTCCCGCTGACACGGGTCTCATAGTCCACCGTGTTAGAACTGATGGTGGGGAAGTGAACTCAGTGCCCACTGCTAGCCCAAGAACCAGCCTGGGAAGCTATTGATTAGGAGTGGGGAGGAGAGAGTAGGAGAGGGGAGAAGGATGGCCTCCAGGAGCGGCCCTGGTGGTGAAGGAAGTGAGGGAGCCCCGAGGCGGCCAGCCTTTCCCCGGCAGCCTTGTTACCGAAGGCAGTGATGCTAGAGCCAGAGAGCCCCGTGGTTCCGACGCCAGGCATAATACCAGCGCCCCTGTCGGCCGCCTCAGCCAGGTTGATGGAGGGGACATTAGAGAGGGAGAGAAGGCAACGGAACGCCTCTGCCTCGTGTGGCGCTCTTACTACTACTTTACAGCTGAACAGGAAGAAACCCAGGCAGAGGCGTAGGGCCTCAACCCTGTACTTGTCGAATGAATCTTGAGCGTCCTGCTTTCAAGGGTGAAGGGAGGTCTCCCGCCCGTCCCTCTCGGCACCTCAGCGGCAGCGTTCCGGAGGGATCGGGGCTCAGGGAGGGAGGGGACGTAGAAGCAGGAAGACGGGGCCCGGCCCTGCTCTGTCTGCTGTATTCCAGTTGCTGTCTCGTAGGGCACCTGGGACCGAGGGGCGTTGGGAAAGGCGAGTGGTACCCAGTGTGCGTGGAGTACAGGGTGCAGGAAGAGACGAGTGGCGTTAATAAGGTAGAAATTCATTTGTTAGATGGAACTTCTTAGCGGGCACTTTTCACTTAAGAGCGTTAAAAAGAGCTTTTCGGCTAGGCGAGCCCTTCTTCCCAACTCACTTTTGGCCGGGCTGCCACCGCAGAGAAGACGACACTGGGTAGCAGCACCCATCCTGCAGGATGGGCTTCCGTCTTGGAGATACTGTCTGAAGCTGGGACTGGGGAGTGGCCGTGGCTCTGCCTCTTCCAGCCCTGATCCCAGCCGTTCCCTGTCTTTGCGCTCCCCTCCTCTCCTCTTCCACCCGCCCCCATTGTACAGATACTCAGTCTAATTACACTTCTGTTTAATTCAAGAGGCAATCTTTGTACCAACGTTAGGCTAGTTTATACAGTCCCTATCACTAAAGCAAGTAGCGAACTGTGCATCCGTTCCTACTGGCTTTGGCCAGCAGGGAAGCAAGATTGGCCCTTTCTCTGCCCGGGTACCGCAGAGGGCCGCACGCTGGGGTGACTCGGCTGGGATGCCACTACTTCTGGAACTAAGAACGAAGAATACTTTGGGTTGGAGAATCCAAAGGGATGGTGGGCAGAGGTTCAAGGCTGAAGTGTCAAGCAGCAGAATTTCCCAACTCAGGCTCAAGGCGACCAAGAATACTCCTGCCACCAGAGGGCTGCTTTCTTCTCTCTCCTGTTTCTGCAGGCGCAGTCCCTGTAACCCGCCTTGCCGGCTTCCCCTCCTTGTCTGTCACGGCAGAGGCGTTTGGTGGCAGGTGGGGGTCTAGGCGCTCTGGCCACCGGTGCCATCTGTGTCTCCTGCTTGCGACCAAAGTGAACCACCAGGTGTGGTCCCAGGGGATCTCTGTCTCCTGCCCGTGGGCCTCCTCACTTCAGCAGGGAGATGTCATCCGCAAAGTCATCGTGCTGGTGGCGCAGGCAGCGGAGGCAGCGCCACTGGCACACCATGAGGCAGAGCGGCAGCATGAAGAGGGCACAGATGGCGGCCATGACGTAGGCTATGGTCATGAGGGTGGACTCATCTGTCTGGGGGATGTTGTAGCCACAGTCTTCCATGTCGGGGGTGATGAAAGGGCCTTCCACTGCTGCTGTCCTGAACTCGTCATGCACTGGAGAAAGGACAGGTATCAGTGGGCACCTCGCATCATCAGAGCAGTTGGGTTTATGCAACAAACAGAACTTCCTGATAGGCCTCGAAATCAGCCCCTCAGGAGGCTCTAGCATCTCTGTGCCTGGAGATACTTAGGGGCAGGCCAGAAAGCCCTGGCTCCTCCGCCCAGGTCAGTGGGAGCAACAGCCCTCTGCTGGGTAACCATGCGCTAGGAACTACACTAAACGTCAGTCTTGTGAGTTGACCGAAAGGCCAGCCCCATATGTACCTGGTAAACTCACCTCTTCGGCCGATGCCCACTTGCAAGACCCCGCCAGCACTCTCAAGTAGCCGGCATTCAGCTCATCACGTAGCAGCCGACGAGGTCACTGTAGGCTCAGCCTGCTGCCCTTGGGGCGAGAGCTTCCCAAGGGGCCGCGGCAGCCCTTGCTCTTCTGGTCTCCACCAGGGGCCACCAGCCCACGCACGACTCACCGTGCCAGGCAGCACAGAAAAAGCACAAGCACTGACGCTGGCTTTGGCACAACATGTTGGCTCTGCCCCGAGGCAACTATTACTACTACCTCCCAGGCCGGCGGGGGCCCAGGCATCCTAACTGTTGGGCAGCGAGAACACGGGTAGACTGGCCGCACCCTCCTCCCTGGCCCTCTTACCGTGACAAGCACTGACGGCGAAGCCAATTCGTTTCCGGGCCCGATCAAAGACCACGTAGAAGCCCTCCATGATCACAGCTCCCATAACCGTGCCCGTGGAGGACTGGGAGATGGCGAACTTGTAGCAGTCATCTTGGGACGTGGCCACATCTTCCACTGGCCGCAGGTATTGCTGAGGACAAGCGAGCCACGATGGGGAGGCTGTCTTCCTCGCCCCGGCCCTCTCCCCGCCTCTGCCTTCTAGGTGTCCGTGCCCGCAGCTGGCTCCTCCCTCTGCCTTCCCTGAGCTCTGCGCGCTCTGCCCGGTTTCTGCAGGAGCCCCGGGACACTCCTCTACTTGGTCGTCCAGGCGCTGGGAGGCCCTGCCTGGTCCCTGGCTGCCCGTCCATACTGTGACCTCTTCTGGGCCGGGGGACATACCTGTGGAAGGATGGTGATGCGGAAGGACTGATTGGTGACCTCACCCATCAGGTAGAGGGAGATGACTGGGAAAATGTTCCAAGGGGTGGTGCCTGCCTGCCAGCATACCAGCTGCTCCCCCAGCCAAAACCCGTCCGGGAACTTCTCCGTCTGCGGTGGCGAGAAAGGGATAGCGATGAGGACCCTGCCTCTTCCAGCACCTCGCTTCTCCCGCTTTCACATGGCACTTCCCGGGCCCTTCCTTTCTTTGCTTTTCTGTGGAAAACCCGCACTGGGGAAAGGCACACTGAAACCCAGGATTAGGGGGAGACCGAGGGAGGGCGAGGCCGACACTGTACAGCAGGGGACTGTGTGACGAGCAAGCCGAGGCCCAGGACAGAGACTGGCTTTGAAGGCATTGAGTAAGTACAGGGACCTAAAGGCAGGCAGCTTGGCTCTTGTTGAGGCCTGTGACCTTGACGGACTTCCTCTGGCAGCCCGTCATCTGTTGTACCCCTGCACTTAGTCCTACTGACCGAGGAGGCTGCCTTGATGGATTTGACAGCAGCTTCAAACACCTTCTTGGGCAGGCGAAGGTTGGTGGTGCCACTGTCCACGATGCTCTTGTCGTAGTTGTACTAGGACAGGGAAGAGGGGGTCAGAAGAGTCGAGAGCCTTTTTTTGATGCCAGGCTCCGGAATCGGAAGGGTGACTCCGACGGCATGGGGGCCATCCTGGCTCCGTACCTCTTAGGAGTAGATCCTTGGGCAAGTTGTTTTAGCCTCTGTGCCTCAGTTTCCTCATCTTTAAAATGAGGACAATAATAGTACCTACCTCAAAGAGTTATTATAAGGATTAAGTTAATACGTTTGAGACGCTTAGAATTGTGCCCAGCACATAGGAAGTATCCAGTAAAAATACTAACTCTTAATAAATTCTTGGATGGGGCAGACCTTCTCCAAATCTTGAGAATAAAAATGCCTCGTATAGTGCTTTTAACTTTTCGTAGTACTTTTATATCTGTTCTAACTTAACGTCCATTAAGGATCTAGGTAAGGAAGACCCACATGGTTTAGCTGCTATTTATTGGGTACCGCTATGTGCCAGGCCCTGGGAGGAACGATTCATCCCCTTTTCTCTTGTCTTCACCACAATCTTTGGAAAAGCTGTCTTTCCCTCTGTTTTGCAGATGAGGGGACTGAAACACAAAACAGTAACTTGCCTGAGGGCACATGGCTAGTAAAAGGCAAAGCTAGAGACCCAGGGTTTTCCAACTCCGAAGCTGGACTCTTCCACTTGCATCATATGATGCTGCCTCGCCAACAACTTGTCCAAGGCCATCAAGCAAGGCAGTGACTAGAGTCCACACCTGCTTTTCTCCTTCCTAGACCATAATCCACACGGTCCCTGTGAAAGTGCCCTGCCAGTCCCTAGCCCCAATGATTGTGTCACCATTAAGCTCACGATGGTTCTAGGCTCAGCCCCCACCCCCTTCTGCAGCCCCTGCTCCCCTGTCCCGTCCTCCCAGCCTAACTCAGGGTCTGACTTCATGCTTCGTTGCCGCCCCCTTACCTCCCCCTGGTGTCGTTACCTCCTTGCAGTCCATTTTCAGATCCTGCCCGTTGATCTCCACCCGCACAATGATCACCTCGTAGTACCACTCCCGCCGGATGGGTGTGTACCAGAGGCTGCCCGTGTACAGTGAGTGGTCGATGCCCCCAATGATCTAGGGAGAGAAGGAGGCAGGTCCCCGTGTCCCAACACAAAGGGACAGCGAGTCACCCAGAGAGAAAGCAATGGGATCAGAGATTTCCGGGGGGTGGCAAGGCCCCCTTACAGGCCACCTTTCTCATCTTCCTGCTTCCAATCAAATCATGTCCCAGAGTGATCTGTAGTTTCTTAAATGTGTTAAGAATGCGTCAGGGGAAGACTTTGCAGGACTTTAAATTATTTGTTTCAGGATCTCGCAGCCCTCAATATAAAGTTATTTAAACCTAAACTGGCACACTAAATGTTAAATGAATGACTATTTGCTTCTCTTAACAAGTTTTATTTTCTCAGCTTGTTGGAGATGGAGACCCATTCACCAGTTGTCCTAATGAATTAATAAATAGACTTTTAAACTCCTTAACATCTCTGCCTTCTGATCATCAGACTGAATGACCTTAATTTGAGAGGTCGTTATTTTCATTTCTTTTCCAGTTCCCTACTCATCTCATCCTTTCCAAGCTTACCATAGGCACCTGGAGTCGTTTCTGGACTAACACAAGGAAGGAAAGGATGGGAAAAGAAAAGCGGAGGTGGGGAATACCAAGAGGTTTCTCTGGAGTCTGAGTAGTGGAGCCCAAGAGTGTGGTGGGGCCTTGGAGGGCGGGGAGGCATGCGGCGCCCAGCCCTCTGCCCAGTGGCGGCAGCGCCCCTCTCCAAGGACCTACTCACCATGCTCCCTCCAACTGAGGCCAGTACTTCCGACTGGTTGAGGGGAAAGCCGGCGCCGCAGAGCTGCAGGGAGAAGAGGTTGGGGACGTGAGTCTGCTTCACCAGGGAGTCAAAGAACGGCTCCAGGGAGTCATCGGGCTGTGGCAGAGAGAGACAAGGAGTGAATCCTCACACAGAGGGCCCTAATGGAAAGAGGCCAGCTCCCCGCCTAGACCGGAAGGCAAAAGCAAAAACTTGGGGGATGTTCCTGGGGAAAGACTATCTTGATCAAAGTACTGAGATTGGGCAGAGAGAGGGTCAGCAAGAGACACCGGCAGTGCAAATAGGAAAGATCTACAGAATCTTTGGTCCCCATATGCTTAACCCGGTTCAGATTTATGCAGGGAGGGGGCCTCTTTTATTCCCAAGATCTTGGAAGTCGGTAGAAACCAGAACCTAATCTTGTCCCTATCACAGCGTCCCTCACTATAGTTGCACCCTCTCCAGGGACGGGACCCAGACGGCCACCCCATCCCCCTGTTAACTAATCCTTCCAGCCGATTTGTTTCCCCCCTTAGTCCATTCGCCTTCTCTCCACGCCCGTCCCTCTGTAGCATGCAGGGTGCGACGTGCAGACACAGCGTCTGGGGGTAGGCCCTGGTCCTCTCACCCTGGCGATCTCGGCATAGGCCAGCCCCAGGATGCCCTCCCAGTTGGAGCCATTGATGAAGAACTTGTCCGACTCCGTGATGGCAGCGATGTTGGCACGCACCGTGACGTTGGGGCCATGGGGGATGCTCACCAGGTCGGTGCCCAGCTCTCCCTCCCACTTGCCCTGGGTGTAGGGCACATACACACCCTTGCGGAGGTCCCGGTATGTGCTGGACCTGTGGGGAGGAGGCAGAGGTCTGTGGCGGCATGACCACAACACCTGGCGTAGGGATCCAGCACTCCCAACGGCCTCCCCTCCTGCCAGGGCCAGCCTGCGTGAGATAAGGTGCTCAGCAGAACATCCCAGAGCAATCAACCAGAACAGCGTAAAGTAACCTTGCAAACAGATGAGGGGAGCTGTTACTGGGGCTCACCCTCCTGTCTCCACGGTTCATATCCCTAGATCTGGAGCTCAGGCCCCGTGAGGAACAAGCCTATGCTTTGTGTATTGTGCCCGCCGCTGCCGAGGGACAGCTAGCGGGCATCTCCTCCTCCCCCCACCCCCCCAGCTACATCAAACTCCCAGAGAAAAGGAGCCTTTGACTCTTGCTGCCTTGGGACCTGGTAGTACCATTTGAGTGGTAGAGAAAGTGCCAGGCGGGGTGAATGGGTAACCTCTCGGGCAAGTTCTTCCCAAGAAAGAATCGGCACAGCCTCTCAGCAAGGCAGGTAAGTATTAGACACCACTTGTGTGGAACACACGCTCACGAGCACGTGACACCCCCCCCCCCGCCCACCGCGCCTCCTCACACCACTACCCCGGCCCTGTGTGCGTGCTGGAGGGCAGTGGCGGGACTGGGAGGGGCGGGGGGAATCCCCTTTCGTGGAGCCTGACCACGCCCCGGTCCCCACCGCTGTCTTCAGGCAGGGGAGTGGAAGCTGAAGGAGACTAAGAAGGCAGAAGATGCCGAAGATGGCTTCGGCATCTGCCTAGAAGTCCAAGAATAGGATTAAGGGCTCTGCTCACAGATTTACACACAGAGAGATGCCTCAGACATTAGATGTCCCCTCGCCACTTTGTGCTTTTATGCTAAGGAGGCTCCCACATCATCCCTCTCTGCCTCTTGCCTTCAGACCCCACAGCGACCCTCCCTGCCACCAGCTCGCTAGATCCAGCCGCTGGGACTCTGGGCGGTATGGGGAGGCGGTACAGCTTTCAGCCCCTGATACGGCTCCGGGCCGTGGGGCTTATGGAAGGTTCTTCCTTCACTCCCTTGAACCGTGCATTGCCACCAGGAGTAGCCCCTGAGGGAGAGCACAGCGAAGGGAGTGGCCACGGCAGCCTGCTCGGCCTACACTGAGCGAGTCGATGTTGCCAGAAACCTGAGAGCCACTGAGGGGGCCGGGGGGGCTGGGATGAAGTCTCCATGTCTCCCAGCTCAGGCAGAAAGAAGGACTCTTGAGTTAGGAGCCTTGGGGCTCCTGTCCTCCCTGCTCCCCCTCCCCAAGGAAGCCGCCTTTGTCTCAGCACTGAAGCACTTCTTGGTGGCCCCTCAACCTCCCTTTTCCCATAGAAAACCCCTCACGTGCCCCCTCTCCACTCCTCTCCCTTAGAAAAGTTCCGAGGAGCTAGTCTTTCCTCGAAGCCCTGCCCCGACCCTTCTGGGCCCTGGCTCGTCGGGAAGGGTTCTGTCTAGCGCTCCCCAGCACTCACAGCTGCCTCTGGTAGTAGCGATGCAGGAAAGGGTGGGGGGAAGCCCCCACTGCAAAGTTACTGCTGCCTGTGTCCACCAGGATGTTGAGCTGTCGGAGAAAGGGGAGAGAAAGATGTTACCCACACGAGGCTCTGGGCTCCGCGCCTTCATTGTCCTCCACCCCACCGGCAACTTACTCTCCCTGCGGCAGGTCCCGGGTGAAGCTTCCACCATGCAGGACAGAACAGCCTGGCGCAGGCTACCGCCATGACCGCAGACGGCCCACGGCCTCCCGTGCCGCCCTCAGCATGGCCTCATGTGGGCCCCCGCCTTCTCCGTGGCATCCCGACATTTTCTGTGCTGTGGGAGCCGCGTCATTGCGTCGTCTTCATTCCTCTTTGTCTCTACCGTCGGGCTGCCCTTACCCCCTCCGTGTTCCTATCCGATCCTGTCTGCAGGGCTTGCCCCTTCCCTCCTTTCCCGGTCCTCCTAGGAAGCCGATCAGCCAGCGGGCGGCCGGGCTCGCATCCCCGTGCAGCTCAGAAACGCTATTCTAGGAGCTGGCACGGCCGAGGGAAGCTGTGGGGACCATGATGGCGTGTTGGTGCCCATGTGCTTCTGACCCCGCCTGCCAGAAGGTGTCTCCCCAAGGAGGCCCCACCCCCCACCCCTGTCTCAGAGGTGACATGGCCTAGGAGTCCTGCTGTCTGAACTAGTAGGGAGCCAGGAGCCCACTCTTGACATCCCGGTGGAAACCCGCCTTGTCAGGGCCCTGGATTTTGGCTAAACGAGTACGGACAGGTGTCTTCTTGGGGTGCAGCTCCTTCTAGCGTTTCTGTTTTCTCGACCCTCCTTTCTCCTTTGGCAGCCTGATCCGTCCCTCAGTCAGTCCAGAGCCATGTCGTGAATATCTTCCTGTATACTCACGGGCAAAGAGAGGCGACGCCTCTGTCCCCAGAAGCACGGTACCCCCAGAACTGACCCTCCCTCGCTGACTTTTCATGCCCATCACCTCTTCTCCCCTGACCTCAGGGCCCTGTCATTCTATGTCCTCTATCGGTGCGGCGAAGTCAGCTGACCTCAGTTGTGGTGCAGGCTCTGACCTTGTCACCTTGGGCAAGTCACGGCGCTCCTCGGGGCTTCAGTTTCCAGAGCCTCCGGTTCCTTCCTGCCCTCAGTGGTCCTGGTGGCTCCGCTGACTGCGCCTCCCCAGCACCTGCTTAGGCCTCCTGGCCTCCCCGTGTCCCCAGACACCCCTCTCTAGGGCTGTCTGTCCCCCCGGCGTCTGACCCTGCCTCTGCCCTCCTTCCCTCCCCCTCCCCCCCTCCCCATGTCCCTCTCCATCCCCCCTCCCCCTCCTCCCCCCTGCCCTCTCCAGGGTCTCTGGGCAGCCGCCAGCTCCAGATGCTGCGCTTTCAGAATCGATAGAGCTGGAGGCAGAGCAGTTCAGGTTTCAGCCAGCCAGGTTAATGATTAAAAAGGCTTCTCCCCACCTACTCCCGGGACCCCCCCCACACCTGCTAGGACTCTGCTCCCAGCACTAGGCACTAGGCTTGGCCTCGTTCTTACAGGGATCCCTACAATCACTGGACCCCAAAGGAGGAGGCTCCCCATAGCTGTGCCAGAGAGGGCTCCCTGGAATGTGCGCCTGGCTGGCTTTGGGAAGCATGACCACCAGGGCTTTTTTCCCTCAGGTCGCAACCGCCCCCCCCCCCCCCCCGCCAGGGGCTCAATCACTCTTGTGGTCCTTCTGGGCCCAGCCCTTCTCATCGTCCCAGGAAGGCCCCTCCCTTCCACCTCAGAGGGGGTCAAGCCCAGGGCCCGAGGACCCTCACCCACTCCCACACTAGGAATTCGGCCACCACGGCCCTGTCCGCCACCCCCTCCGCCCGCCACAAAAAACGGGAAACCAACGCAAACGGCCCAGAGTTCCTCCGGAGCAGATGGCCAACTCTCCGTTTGCTCTTTGCAAAGTGCTCCTGGCTTCTGAGAGGGGTTCCTGGTCCTGCCTCCCAACATTTCTCACTCGAGCTCCCCTCCCCCCAGCAGGCTGTCTCCTTCCTGCTCCCTGTGGAGGCCTCTCGTGGGGCAGGGGCCCCAGGCAGCTGAGCCACCACCCCTGATGAAACGGGACAGGTGAAGGCAGCCTGGAAGAGGAGGCTCGGAGTGAAAGGGTTTCAAGCAGCCAAACCTCCTGAGCCAGGCCTCACCTCTTACTGCCCGGGAACAGAGGTCAGATGGGACCTCCCGCCCCCTGCCCCTCCCGCAGGTACACTCGCCATCGCCATCGTCCAAGCACCCCAACCCCAGCCTGGGTCCTTCCTATTGGCATTTACAACCGCTGGGGTCTCTCCATTAAAAAAAAAACCTGCCTTAATCTCACATCCGCCTCCAGCCACCGTCCCCTCCCTCACAACCAAAGCTCGCAGCCAAGCTGTCTTCTTTCTTCACCTCCCACTCGTTCCTCAGCCCATTCTAAAACGGGCCCTGCTCTGCCCCTCCCTCCACTACAGCACAGCCCTTACTACAGCTAGCAAAGGTTTCGTGTCGCCGAGTACAGAAGACATTTTTCCAGTCAGTCCTCATCTGACTGTGAGGGCGTCTCCCACCGGAAACACTCCTCCCTGCCACTCCGTCCCGTGACTGTCCCTTCTCTGACCACATCTCCTCTGGTCCGCTCTGCAGGCTCACTTCACAAGGCTTAGGCTCTGGCCCTCTTCCTCTCAGGCCTTACTCTCCCTCTGCCTTCTCCCCTGCGGCCGCAGCTCCAAGTATCACCTCTACCCCTGAGCCCCCCCCTTGAGCTCCAGAAGCATAGAAGAAGGGTCCTCAAAGACACCTCAAATTCAGGATGTCCAAAGCTGACTTTCCACAGTCCCGCCCATCTGTCTTTCCTCAGCCTTCCCTGGGTCAGTGGATGGCGTCACCATCCATCTGTTCCCTAAGTCAGCAACCGGGGGGTGGGAGACACATCCTAACACCTTCCTCTGCTTCACATCTCCATCTGATGGATCAAATCCTGCCCAATTAACCTTCTCAAAAGTCTCTGGGATTTACTCCTTTCTCGCCACCTCCCTTGCCACCCCTGGGCCCAGCTTTCATCACCTCATTCTGGAATGTCACAACAGCTGCTCAACTGGCTCCGGCACACCCACCCTAGACCTCTCCAACCTGTCTCTGCGCCGTGGCTAGGGTGGTCTTTTCCAAGTGCGGATTTGACCGTGTTCCCCTCCCGTGTCAATCGATTCCCTTTGCTATGAAAGGAAAAAACTTAAGCTTTCACATTTCCTACAGGGCCCTTCCTTGTCCGGCCCTGCCTGCAGAGCCAGCCTCGTTTGTCCAGTACTTTCCAGCCCCTGCTCCTCTGGCTCACTGGAGGTCCTCAAACCAGCCACGGTCCTGCCCTTGAAGACAGATGCGAAGACCATTTACTCTGCGCACACGTCTTCCTTCTCTCTGGCAAGTCTGTCTACTCACCTATCATCCCACAGTCCAAGCTCAAAAGGGACTGCCTCCTAAGGGAGAAAGACCAGGTCATTTTCTCTTATTAAAATGCTTCCCTAAGTAAAAAAAAAATGCTTCCCTAGAACGTGTCACTCTGTCATGTCACATTGAATCTCCCCTCCGTTACATCTAATTTTTTTAAAAATCACCATTGTGTCCCTAATGGGTATCACAGTGCCCGGCAATAAGTAGTTCTCGAATTAACGGTTACAGGAAAGAAAAGGAGAAAAAGCTACTCTATCCCGTTTTTTGGATGAACGATAGAGGCCTCCATGGCTCCCCAGCTGTGGGTGTTTGTAGGTGTGGCTTGAGCTCAGACCTGTCTTCCCCTCACCAGGCCCCCTGGTTTGACCTGGGATGCAAGTCTTCGGATAGCTGGGGTTCTGGAGCCATCTTTTTCCCCATCCCTTGGGGCCAGGAGTCTCTGTAGCTATTCTATTTTAGATTCTCGGGAGATCACAGCCTGGGGTCAGGGCTAGGTCACTGCCAATCACTTAACAAACAAATGCTCCCCCC